>NC_080112.1:26608136-26935306 GCF_950005125.1 Chionomys nivalis
CTTTTCTTTTCTTTTTTTTTTTTTTTTTTTTTTTTTTTTTTTTTTTTTTGGTTTTTCGAGACAGGGTTTCTCTGTGGTTTTGGAGCCTGTCCTGGAACTAACTCTTGTAGACCAGGCTGGTCTTGAACTCACAGCGATCCACCTGCCTCTGCCTCCCGAGTGCTGGGATTAAAGGCGTGCGCCACCACCGCCCGGCAGTCACTGTCTTCTTAAAAAGAAGAAAGGTAAACTTAATATAGAAAATGGTGGCTTTGATTTTATGTTCAAGTAGCATCTCCTTAAACAGTTGTTAAATATGAATCATAAATCACAGATTAAAAATGATTTATAGTAATTTTCCTTGTACTGTGGCAAATAAATGACTATCTAATCATACCTTTCCAGTAGTGAATAAGCAAACACCTGAACAAATAATTAAACCATGTGTTTGAAAGAAAACTGAACCTTCAGAATATTTCTTGAGCATATACTGACTGAATATTTCTCTAATTTGGTAGCTTGAACTTTTAATTAATGAGGTGAC
The DNA here is from genome assembly GCF_950005125.1 of Chionomys nivalis. Taxonomy (NCBI): domain Eukaryota; kingdom Metazoa; phylum Chordata; class Mammalia; order Rodentia; family Cricetidae; genus Chionomys; species Chionomys nivalis. Next base: position 26,608,660 of record NC_080112.1, read on the forward strand.
AGCCTATATGGGATAACGGTTGCTTCTTTATGCAGATTGACCAACAGGTGATTCAACATCAGTATGTCCAGAAGTCATATAAAAGGACTCAGTTCTTCCCCTTGGTGCAGACAATTTCCTCAAGGTTCTAACTGACACTGCTGTGCCATGTGGCTTTAAATATTTGGTTTTCAAGCTTTGGGGATCTTATAGTTTACAACAGGCAAGCCACACGTCTGTCCTGACGCACCAAATGAAAGCCAAAGGCAAATCAATGGTTTTATTTGCTAATGCTGTTTTATTAAAGCGATTTCAAGCCCATTATACTGTTATAGTTATCTTCAGCTGTCACCCTGCTTGCCACAGACCTAGAGTCACCTGGCAAGAGAGAGCCTCCTCTGAAGAACTGCCTCAATCAGATTGGTCTGTGGCCATGTCTGTGAGGCATTTTCTTAATTGCTCATTTATGTAGGAGGTCCCAGCCCACTGTGGGTATTACTGTCCTTAGGCAGGTGGGTTTGAACTATGTAAGAAAGGTAGATGAGCAAGGCAGGAGGAGCAAGCCAGTTTATGCTTTTCAAGTTCCGGTCTTGAGTGCCTGTCCTGGTTTCCCTTAGTGATGAAGTAGAAATAAACTCTTTCCTCCCCCAAGTTGCTTTTCGTCACAGCAACAGAAAACTAAAACAGATACCTTTTGAGTAGCCTTGTGTTCTAAAGTTCTGTCCTTTGGAAATTAATTGGCTGTGAACTGACAAAGACTTCTTCATTATTGGTGCTTCCAGACTCAAGATCATATGTTCAGTATACACTTAATTTAAAATTCCTTTGTTATGTGTTATGCTTTTTGTATTTGTGAATTTATATCGTCAATCATTTCTGCCTCTTCAGACATTGCCTCTCATTTTTAACAGTTACCTTGAGGTATCAGTTACATGACTTTCAATTCACTCATTAAAATATACAATTTGGTGATTTTAATGTATTTATACTGTTGTATAGTCATCAAGCCAGTCAGTACAGAACGTTCTATCACCTTAAGGGAAAAGGAACATTGATGCTATTATCAGGGTCTTCTTTGGTATTCTTTTTCCTCTCATCTGTCCCAACTGTGGTAGACACCACTAATCTAGTTTATTTTCTACTTTGCTGAACATTTATATCACCCTTCATGACAGAAAAAGCACTGGTGATTGGGCGTTTCTTTTTCTTAAAAAAGCAAGGACCCTCCCCATCATTTTATTTTTACCCATGTTTGACTTCATCTTGAAAGTCTTGGTACACTGATGCAGACTGTGAGAGTTGAGTCCTCCTACCTTCTGAGCAGTAGTTACGTTTAGATCCATTCCAATTTCAGATGTTAAAATGTGAAAAAAAGAAGTACATCTTGGAATTGAGAAAATTTTGTAGTGTTTGAGGGAAGGGTACTTATGGCTGTGTAGAGCAGCGCTATTCAGAGTGTACCTTGATGGCCAGTGCTATTCTGCAAATATGTTATTGATCTACAAAGACGGAAGCACAAAACAAATGACAGTAAGTATTGAACTTTTGGACAATTAAACTGTAATTTTTGCTATTTGAGTCTAATAATACAAAATTGGGACTTCTGTTTTGCTTGTTTCTTTTACTTCACTTTTCTATAGCAATGATCAATACGTTATTTTAGGAAAATAGCAATCCGTGGTGCATTAGAAATAAAATGAACAAAATAAAACTAGTCTTTTACCAATGGCAGTTTCTATAATATTGATCCTCATGCGCCTCAAATTTTGGCATTTCTTGAATCACCTGAAATGCTTAATAAAGCACAGGATACTGGTCTTTACATAGGTCTCCAGTCAGGTAGTGGGAGAATTTGCATTTCCACCAAGTTCCCAGCTGGTGTTCATATTTCTGGTCCAGGGATGCTTTGAAAATCCTTGCCTAAGATCAGTATACTGCTGGCTGCAGAACTTTTGTGGCCAAAGATTTTCAGTCTGGTTTGTTGTACAAAAAATCTCTCGATGCTCTTTAGGAAGGTTTTCTTCTTCCAGCAGTCATGCTTGTATCTAGTGAAGTTAGACTAACTTCTCCAAACCTTAGTGTGAATATTTCCTTGGAGGCTGTTAGAATTCCACCGACTTTCCAAGTTGACAACCTCAGAAGAGGCTACAAAATACATTTGGTCATGTTTGATGAGATGTTCACACTCTTAGGAGGGCAAGATGTATGTTTTGCTTCTCACGTGAATTGGTGCCATGATTGGCTGTAAATAAGCTCCTGGGTTTTTGAAAATTTTTTAGACAGTCTGTTGACAGCACTGTAGAATTTCTGACTGTTGAAGTAGCACAAATGCCCAAAGTGGCCCTTTCTTGTTTAAAAGTCACATCACATTAGACTTTGAGATATTTGCATTGCCTCATGGAGGTGACATAGGCACTTTCTTAGTGAACATTTGCATTGCATATCCACATCATGCTTTTCAATAATGACTATGATCACATGTTACCCTGAACAATATGCACTACCCTTCAAAGCTTTTATGAAGTGACCTTCGGAGGAAATCATCTTTGGAACTGTCAAACACATCAATCGCTGGTGCTGCAGGCAGAGTGACTTCCTTTCTTGTCCTGATAGCAAATGTGTAAATCTTTGCAGTGTCCAGAGTCACTCTAAATATTAGCTGTTGTCTTGCCCTTCAGTGAAGTTGTAGTAACTGGCCCCTTTGATTCTGGTTTTTATAACCTGTTAGAAGATTTCTTCTCAAACTTCTTGTATCTGACTAACCTGGGAAACATGCTAGAGTTCCTGTATGAGCTTTGAGATTATGTATTTTTTTGTAGGATTCTATTGATGCTCGTGTTTCTTAGCCTATGGAACACAGGTGAAGGAACAAAGTGATAAGTAGTTTTGAACTTCTTTCATATGGCAACGCCTCTTGTGAACTAGATACTAGTGTAATCCTCTCTACTCGACGTTTATCCTGGTCACCCGGAGTGGTCTGTACCTGCACTCTTATATTCATAGAACAATAATATTTAACTTACTCTACAGAGAGTATTCACCTTAAAAACCATTTTTTATGTCTTTATACTTTGGGATCTTTTTCCTGAGTTGTTAAATTTTCCAAATTGAGGCACTGAGGGTATAACATAAAGGCAGAACATATGCATATCATGTGTAAATCCTTGGGAAACAGCCCTCATAAAAAAAAAATTCAGGTTTATTTCTAGCAGAAAATTCTGTTGCAGGGAAAGGTTGTCATGAATGTCATACTGAAGGTAATTCTAAAACATTTCATCAGAGAAAACGCCCCATATCTAAGAAAAGACAAAATGAGCTCTTTGTAATGTGCTGCTTAATGATGTCCCCAGCTTTCATTTGTTAACCTTCAGCTAGCTAGCAATGGTCAGTGGTGCATGAGATGACGGCTGCTCTGCTAAAATGAGCATTTCATTGTTTGCTTTAGTCTCGAGTGAAACAGGAATAATAAGAAATGTTAATGCACTTATATATGGCCATCATACACACCTCTTCCCAAAGGATATGTTATTGTAACCTAGCAGGGATTGTTTTAGACAGTGAAATCTACTCAGATCTGAGGATGAATGCTGGATTCTTTTCCTAGCCAAATGTATCAGTTAAGAAGGTTTGTAGCTGAAAAGTGGTAGAAAATCTGAGTTTTAGTGCCTTGAAATAGGGTGACTCTTGTAATGCATAAATACATCTGGAAGTAGGCAGCTGTTGGCCATCGTTCAATGAGTGACTGGTATCAGTGCCTTTGTCTGTACCGTTCTTGGCCCCTCCTGCCTTATGGTTGCAGAATGTATGCTGAAGCTGCAGATGCCAAGCCTGTGTTCAAAGCAAGTAAAAGTGAAAAGGCTCTCAACTTACCAGAAGAGCAAAAGCTGTCTAATAAATCTCCAGCTAATTTCTCCTCCAGCCTGAGACCACAACTGTCACCTGGCCACACAAAGCTATCAGGAAAAGCTTGCATTGATCTGGGTTGCCTTGCAACACATTAGCAGACAAGAAATAAAATAATAGCTTTCTTTAATTTTTTAAAATTACATTGATTTATTCTGAGTGTGTGCTGGGGGTGTTATAATATTGAGTGGGCATGGAGGTCAGAGAACAACTTGCAAGAGTTATTTCTGTTCTTTTACTGCGTAGGATCTGGGCATTGAACACAGGTTGTAAAACTTGGTGGCAGTTGCCTGAACCCACTGAGCTATCTCCCTAATCCCCCAAATGACTGAGTATGCAACCGTGTGTCACACCCAAAGTAACTAGAAGTAGAATTTCCGTTCCTGCTGTGATCCAACTTTTTCTTTTCTTTGCAAAATGTATTTTTCATTTATCTATCTATCTATCTATCTATCTATCTATCTATCTATCTATCTATCTATCTTCTATCTATCTATCTATCTATCTATCTATCTATCTATCTATCTATCTATACAATATTCTGTCTGTGCGTATGTCTGCAGGCCAGAAGAGGGCACCAGACCTCATTACAGATGGTTGTGAGCCACCATGTGGTTGCCGGGAATTGAACTCAGGACCTTTAGAAGAGCAGGCAATGCTTTTAACCACTGAGCCATCTCTCCGGTCCCCAAAATGTATTTTTCATTACTGGGAATAACGTGTATAGTAGAGAGGTTTGATAGCAAGGAGAAACAAAGGTCCAATAGGCTTTTTTTTTTTTTTTGTATAAGTGACATGCATATGTATACAGGTTTCTGAAGGCACAAATTCTATTTAGATTCCAAAGAAAACAGAAATGGTCCTCACATCCTAAATACAAATCTGTTTTTAAATTCAACAGCAGAATTTCCTTGGTAACTATCATGGTGGTCTCCTTATCCTACCATCTTTTTAGAAAGTCAAATATTAAACAGCTTGTGTTGTCAGCTTAATGAATCCCTAATGATTCTGAAAGAAAACCTTGCATTATTAATTATAATTAGAATGCCTCTTGGGATGCTTCAAGATTCAGCTGTTGATAAAGAGCAATCAATAAGTTTTGTTTTTATAATGAAGCAGCATGAAGCATGAAAATCTTGAGATCATGTATATTTTCTTTTTAAAATGGTTCTTTGAATATTGATTTCTTTTATTCTAGTACTATTGGTGTATTTTCACTCTGAGTTTTGGGTGGCTTTCTTTGCTTTTTCAACCAATACTAATTAGATTTTTATTTGACATTGCTAACTGTTGAGTCTAACTACTTGTGCCCCTTCTTTTAACCTTACTAAATAATTTAGTTGTTACTGTGATTTAATTCTTCTTTTGAAATTGAAATTTTCATTTTTTTCTGACAGTGTATTTTTTTTTCTGTTCTCAATTAAAAACCTAATTTTTACAGTTAAAGTCACATTTCTCACTGTGGCTTTGTAATATTTTGAAGGTGATTGTCTGATTTAATCCTCTCTGTACTTTTTGACTCAGAATTAGCTCATGCATTTTTAACTGTAGTACAGTCAATGAAGGAATGGTTTCCATATTGTACATATTCTAGAATTTCTGTAGAAAAATTAGATGAAAGGCAAAGTAATTTTGTTACACTCATCTCAAGAAAATAGATCCAGCACTTGGGAGACAAAGACAGGCAAATTTCTATAAGTTCCAGGACAGCCTGAGCTCTTATACCCTGTCTCAAAAATAAATAAATAAATAGATAAATAAATAAATAGTGTTTCAAAATTTCCGCATCACACAGTTACAGCTTCTGGGTGTTGTGACCATGGAAATGTGAGCATGAAATGTTATTCTTTACATATTGCCTCCACTTTTCTGGTTGACATAATAACTGCAAACTTTACCCCCTCTTTTTGTACCTACACAAGGCTTGGAACTTGGTTGGGTTGATATTTTGGGTCAAGAGCTCCAGGGGCCAAGGACTGTATTTCATCACATTCACCACTATAATTGATGCCCATTAAATCGATGAATGAATGAAAAATATCATGCTGTAATTCTTAGAATTGAGAGTTGCCTTGTGCCTGCTTTCCTCTGTTCTTAATAACTTGTATCAGAAGACTTCTTGCAATACCCCTGCAGATCCAGAAATTAAGACCCACACAGCTGTGATTTGCCCATGAGTGCCCAGCTGCTTAAAGTTCTATAAATATTTTCAACTTTTCTTTTTAGGGCACAGTATGTCTTGTGTGTCAGTAAAGGAGGGTGGAAATGAATGTGACATGAAGAAAAGAAAAATGTTGAATTTGTTCATCACATTCAGGTTTTAAGTTAACTTTACAATTGCTGCCTAAGAAATAGATAATAAAATGGGTGACTCTCTTATTCTTGGGAGATGAAAATATGATTTCAGCCTTATTACCTGAGGTTGCAATGTTGAGATGATGTCAGCTTCCCTGCTGGGCAACCTGCCGACATTTCACCTAGGCATCGAGTTTCCTGTTCCTCTGTCTGTGACCTTCCTGCTGTTCCCACTTTGCCAAAGGCTTGATCTCCCTCAGCTGTGTGAGAATCTGCCCTTTGTTGTACTTGAGCCGAGAATGATTCCAACATTTCAATTGCTCTTTTCCCGGTGAGCTCGAGAGACAGAGTGGAAAGCTGTGTGGCAGCTGTTGGGCTCTCCAGCCGGAAGATAAGGGCTTTCCTAAAGCCCCACACCTTTGAAGTCAGCGGCTTCACTCTAGGTTGCTCTGTCTTTTTTTTTTTTTTTTTTTTTTTGCTTTTATTTATTTTTTTTTCTTGCTGATTTTTTTTATTAATTAATTAATTTAATTATTAAAGATTTCTGCCTCTTCCCCGCCACCACCTCCCATTCCCTCCCCCTCCCCCAATCAAGTCTTCCTTCCTCCTCAGCCCAAAGAGCAAGCAGGTTTCTCTGCCCTGTGGGAGGTCCAAGGACCACCCACCTCCATCCAGGTCTATTAAGGTGAGCATCCAAACTACCTGGGCTCCCACAAAGCCATTACATGCAATAGGATCAAGAACCCATTGGAAAAACATATAAGCATCCCCCTGAATATTAACCTTCATCAGGCGATGAAAGAAGACAGAGACAGAGACCAACATTGGAGCACTGGACTGAAGTCTCACGATCCAAAGGAGGAGCAGAAGGAGAGTGAGCACGAACAAGGAACTCAGGACGGCGAGGGGTGCACCCACACACTGAGGCAATGGGGATGATCTATCGGGAACTCACCAAGGCCAGCTGGCCGAGGTTGCTCCGTCTTTGAAGTTGTAGTCAGACCTGCTGCTCGCCTTAGAGGTGCAGTGGGATAGTCCACAGTCGTTTTAACATGGGACATCCTTTTGTGAGTAAAATAGAGAACTTTTTAAGAGACTCGAGCCTGCTATTGCATTGGTCAGTTATTTATTGCCATATAGCAAAATGCCTCAAGACTTAGTGGGGTATGTGGTATTGTTACGATTGCTTACAAGTCTGTCGGCCATCTGGCGGTGGTTCTGCTCTGTGAGAGTTAGCTGATCTTGGTTGAATTTCCTCATGTATCTATAGTTAGCTTCAAGGTCAGCTAATGCTGGCAGATCTGGGCTGAATGACCTCCCTTATATCTTTCAGTTAGCCAGTTTGGGGGTAGACGGATAGGATAGGGATGGCTGACTTGTAGGAGTAGTGATAGAAGCATGGAAGCACGTCACTGGACCACTTAAGTCATATAGCCAGTCCAGTTTCAAAGGGTAGCAGCTGGACTCTCTCTCTCTGTGTATGGGAGAAACTACAAAGTAAAATGACAAGGCAACGGATTTAGAGAGGGTGGGATATTAGGTTTTCCAGGATGACAGAGTAGGTGATGTAGCAGGCCATGGTTCATTGGGAATGAATGCATGGGTGTGTGTTTTCAGAGTTGTAGAGTATAGAAAGATATGTCTGATGGAAAAGAAGTATAAGACAGGTCCTGAGTAGTCGTCCGTGATAATATAGTCCCTTTGTAACCATCACCTCTTGTTGGGGCTGCTATGAAGAATGCCAACCTGCTTTACCCACTTCACAGGTATAATGAACTATTTACCACTGCCTTCTCAGAACCAGTACCAGGTAGTAAATGTCTGTTTCCCCAGAGTGAGACCAGAATGGATGTGGTATAGTGCTTACCAATGTTCATTTGTTTTTTATTGTTTGTATTCAAATCCAAAAGATGAATAGTGCTTATTCAGTCCAATTGTTAAGCTATTATGTTGTTTTTAGCACTGTTCTAGCCTTTAAATTGAAATAGTATGATTTTAAAAACTGTGAATAATCCTTCCTGTCAGCACAAATACAAACCACTTAATGACTGTAATCATCAGTAAAGTGTGTCTTTTGTGTATTCACCTCACACTTGACATTCTCGTAGTCACTTTTCTCTCATTTTTAGTTCAAATTATCCTTTTGATAACCTTCAAGGGCCTAAATGATGATTAATACTTCCTGGTCCTACATGTATATCTTCAAGTTCTAGCCTTACCCAGCCCCCGTCTGGCTCAAATGGCTCCAGATACATCATCCTTCTTAGTGAGCCTTGAAACACAGGTAGGTGCACCCTACCTTAGGGCTATTGCACAAGTGGTTTCCTCTGCCTAGCGAACTTTCTTTTCATATGTTGCATTAATGCCCCTGTCTTCTTTAGTTATTTGGTCAGTTAACAAGACCCATACTTACTTTCTTATTTATTATAGCACACTACAACCCTTTCACTCCAATACTCCAAGCTGTTTTTCATGCCACATAGTGTATATTTTCTTAACACTAATGCAGTCTGGCATGTTACATGATTTATTCAGTTATATATAAACCACACATTGTCTAATCCACCCCCTTCACATGGAAAGTCTCTAATACCATCTCTGGATTGATGACTCACCAGAAGAGCTCAGAAAAGCCAGCATGTGGTCATAACCACTGCTATGATTCTCTTATACTGAGGAGATAGAAAACAGAATGAATAAAGGCAAAAAAGAGTAGAGGGAGCGAAGCCTAAGGGAAACCAGGTACAGGCTTCCCAGAGTCTTCTCCCAGTGATGTAAAAATATATACTTCATTCTGCCGGGAATGACTAGTGACAACACCGCTAGGGAAGCTCACTGGCACTGAGTGCCTGCAGATCTTATTAAAGGCTGTTTAAGTAAGGACCCTCTTCCCACCATATATCAAAATTCCAGATTCCCCAAATGAAAACAAGTGTTGAACGTATGCCACATTGTTTATGCAAACAGCTGAGGCACAGGGAGACTTTCTTACCAGTCCTTGGAATGGTTGGCCACCGCATGCAGGTTTTCGAATTCCCACCAAAGGCCAACTTTCTAAGCAGGTTTCTTAAAGAAAAATAGCTGCTATGATTACTCTATTAACCATTTTATCTGCGCTATGCAAAGGTATAAACTTTTTGAGCACAGAGATCTATTTTGTATTCCATGGTATATCCCTGAGAACTGTGCCTAGTGTGTAATGGGTGCTGGCTAAGTCCTCGTTGAGGAAATGAATGAAATGCAGCCTTTAGTAAATTCTCTGAGGTAGAAATATTATGCAAAGGATGAAAGATTCCCTAACTTACTCCCACAGGGAACTGGAATTGTCAGAAGTCTTATCTCACACCCAAGCAATTCCCTGTCTAGGGAGCCTAACACCAGCCTGTCTCCACACTCGAATCGGATTTTCTGATGCTTTCACATGGAAGCATAGCTTTTCAATGGATTTTCAAATGCATATGATGGAGTCGCTCAGCAGATGAATTGGAAAAGGCTCTGCAAGAATTCATTTGCGCAGGAGCAATACGACGAGAGTAACCTAGTTATCTCTTTCCTGAGGCACTAAGTCTCTTGGTATGTTTTTGCCTCTCTTTACCCCTTTTTTTGTTTTGCCATAATTAGTGCCTGGAAGAGAGTAAAGTGTTATATTATTTTTAAACATCTCTGAGCTAGTTGGGACTAAGAGTGTCCTAGGTGTGCCTATGACTTTTCCTGGGGCTGGTTGTGGCATTCATGTCAACAATGTCTTTTTTTTTAAATGTTTGTTCTTATAGGCAAAGTGCCATGCCAAGGATTTCCCTTCCATATAAAGTACATTTCCTTCTTTCTTCTCTGAGTGCTAATCCTGGACCATTTTTCATTGTGACAATGTAAGCTCTTCAGTTTACCTATTATCCATGTGTTTTTAGGTAAAAAGCTCATTTTTCATTTCCTGAACTCGCTCAGTAATAGCTAATTTCAAAGTTACTCGTGTCAAGATTTTAGCCCATCTGGAAAGTCTGTTTCACCATAAATTTGCTTGTCACATTCTGAAGTTTTAATGGATGGGGTGAGTCATTTGTTTAAATTCGACAAAGAGCATCCTATCCAGGCTTTGTGTTTATGCTTAAGATTGGTCACAGCTCAAAAACTACTCAATTGAATTCATCAGCAGAAAAAAATGAGTGGCTTCTAAAATGAGTGCCACATTATCATGTTAGAATATAAATCTTACACTTGTCATTAAAATTAAGTTTTAATATCATTGCAGTAATATATTGAAATATTAATGCAAATATAATGTTACATTTGAATCTTAGTAACAATTCTAACTAATGTTAAGTTATTTTTGTTCAAGTAGAATATTTTTTGTAAATTGAAGGGTAACTATGAATCTTTTGGGAGTTATTGAAAAATAATTTCACTACAAGAATCCATAATATGAAGATGAATTAATGTTTCTGGTTGTGATATGGTGAATTCTAGAAGAGAAACTGTCAAAGAGCATTCACCAGCAACTGATGGAGGAGGATCATTTGTCTATGTGTTAATTTTATTGGTTAATAAAGAAACTGCCTTGGCCTTTGATAGGACAGAAAATTAGGTAGGTGGAGTAAACAGAACAGGATGCTGGGAAGAAGGCAGTGAGGTCAGTCGCCATGATTCTCCCACCCGAGACAGACGCAAGTTAAGAATCTTGCTGGTAAGAAACCACTTCGTGGTGCTACACACATTATTAGAAATGGGTTAATCAAGATGTAAGAATTAGCCAATAAGAGGCTGGAGCTAATGGGCCAGACAGTGTTTAAAAGAACATAATTTGTGTGTTGTTATTTTGGGTGTAAAGCTAGCCATGTAGGAGCTGGGCGGGAACACAGCTCGCAGCTCAATCTACAAGCAACTTACACAAATTACTTGGCTTTGAGAGAAATGTTTTAAATACAGGTATTTAGTCGTTTTGATGAGCTTGGGTTAGCACTTCCAGAAACATTAAATATAGAGCTTACATGGAAAAAACCAGTGGAGGTGAGCATTTGGAAGGTGGGAGCAGGAGGTTCAGGATTTCAAGGCCAGCCTGAAGTACATAGTGAAAGCCAGCTTGAGCTATAAGAGACCTTACCTAAAAAATATCCCCCAAATGGAATCACATATCAAAGTATTATCAGCTAGACCTCTTTACTATGGTGATTTTTCAAAGAGGTGTTTGAAGTTGATACAGCAAACTAATAGGAGAACACAGAAGTAAGCTCCAGGTGTTTTGTATTGTGGATCACTGTACTACCCTGGTCTATTTTTAAATTCTAAGGCAGTGCTTTCCACTTTTCAGCAGGCATCCAAGTCACCCAAAGGACTTCTTAATACAGACCGCTGGGTTTTATAGTAGAGTTTCTGCCTCCAAATGTCTAGGATAGAGCCAGAGAATTTGCATTTCTGTAAATTTCCCAAATGATAGGCTGACGGTGTTTAATCAGAGAACATGCTAGGAACCGTTGGTTTAGAAGAATGTAGAGAGGACAGCAAGTAGACAGAATTGGCTGTGGAATTTCTTATAGGTTAAGAGAAAATAGTGGATGGGTGGATGGATGGAAGGCATGAGCAAGTCCTGGACACCTCAGTACTCAAAGAATGGGAGTCTATTGGTACTTTTGGTTTGCTTAACTTTACTACTAGAGTGGTTGCCTTACAAATTTCATTGTTAGATTTATTTTTTTTATATGTGCAAGTGTTGTGTCTGAATGTGTGTGTGTGTACCACATATATACAAGGCTCACAGAGGTCAGAAGAGGACACCAGATCCTCTAGAAATAAACTTTTAGGCAGTTGTGAGTCACCATGTGGATGCTGGAGATCAAGCCCAGGTCCTCTGGAAACAAGTGTTCTAAACCACTGAGCTACAAAACTACTTAGATGTTTCTAGGTCATGCTCCATCAAGGAAATCATTGAGTAAAGAAGACTTTGGAAAATTCATGTCAATTAGAAGCAAATCTATAATCTTCACCAGGAGGTTTTGAAATTCTTTTTCCATTTTGAATATTCACATTAACATACAAAAAAGGGAACCAAAATGATGACTGAAAAGAATAAAAGTGGGCAGTTGAGTTGATACAGAAAATTGCAGTTAAAATAAGAATATAATTATCCCAAATTGTGTTTGTCAGTAATACTTAACAAATTAGTTGCCAGAAACATGCTTCTAGTTTTCTTGAATGCTGCAGAATGGGAAAATTTCCAATACAATTAAATTTGAAAACCAAATTCTTCTAGTGGAGTGTGTAAATAACATATTGCATATTGTTGTGATAAAATGCCATACCCAAAATCAACTTGGGAAGAAAATGATTTGTTTCATCTTACAATTTGTAGTCTATCATCTAGGGACATCAGAACAGAAGCTTAAGGCAGAACTTGGAGGGGAGGCAGGAGCTGATGCAAGGCCATGGAACAGGGCAGCTTACTGGCTTCTCCGTGGCTTTCTTGCTCATCCTGCTTTCTTATAGCACCCAGGGGTGGGCACCCACAGTGAGCTTGTCCCTCCCATATCAAACATCAATCAGGAAAATGCTCTACATGCTTGCACATGGGCCAGTCTGGTGAGGGCATTTTCTCAATTGTGGTTTCCTCTTCCCAAATGACTCTAGCTTGTGTCAAGTTGACACAAAGCTAGTCAGCACCGGTGAAATAGGATCCAAAGCTAAAATGGTGACAGCTGTGTTAGAGTTCTTTGATCCTGTGGCAAAATACTGGAAAAAGCAGTTCAATGCAGAAAGGGTGTCATTTAACTCACAGTTTCAGAAAATTCCTTTCATAGTTGCTTAACTGTATCACTTCAGGGCCTGTAGATGGAGCATTATGGTGATAGGAACAGGTATGTCCTGGAATAAAGAAGGCACCTCATGGCAGCCTGGAAGCACAAAAGCCTGAGATAAGGCATAACCTTCAAAGGCACCTCCAGAAACCCATTGTTCTAATAGATCCTACTTTCTATAGTTTCCACCACCTCTCAGTAGTAAGAGGAGAGACTTCAATTAGGAGTCACTCAGTGAATGAATCCATTGATTAGATCAGAGAAATTATGATTCAAGCACTCCTTAAAAGTCAATCCGCTGTCAAGCAAACATTATAAATGTAAAACTTTGGGATGGGATGAACACTTCATATCTAAACTATAGCAACATTCATCCCCTCCACCTCTATCCAAGGAACTTTCATCTGCTAAAAGTAGACTCATATTTTCTTTGCTGTTCTTTCTGTGTTTAATTACTGATATTATAATTTAATTACAGCATTTATCCTTTTCCTCCCTGTTTTCCTTAAAATTCATGGCAGTCTTTTTTATTTATTGTTATTTGCATGTATATATGCACATAAATGTTTGTATATTTCTAAAATATGACCTATCAGTCGCTCTAATGTTACCTGAATGTATGTTTTCAGGACTGTTTGGCACTAATCAACCAGTTGGTGTGCTACACTTCCCTGGGAAAGGCCACATCTCCTGCTCCCGGATTTCCTCACTTATTTATAGTTCTTTGTGTGGGGTTGACACCTGGAACTTCTGTCTGTTCACTTTGGCATGTTCATTGGTTAGACCTGTATTTTCACTCATAATTCATAATTATGGGAGGAGAGAAGAGGAACTAGAGAAAGGAACAAAAACCGCAGAGATGGATTTTAGGACATGAGAAAACACTGAAGTGTGAGATTCTGTTAACAGCTTCAAAGGACAAAGAAATTGCAAAATGGGGAAGGGGTTTGCAGAAATGTTATTGTGAAGTGCTAATGGATTTCTATTATTGTACACTGAAAGACAAGTAAAAAAGGGAACTTCTTTTTTGATTATCTGTGACTGTTATGGAGACATTACTCCAAGATTAGACCATGTGGGTTCTTATAATTATTAAGTTTACCTAAAGCACCTAATGCTCCATCTCTACTGTAATAAAATTTGTTTTTCAGAGAGAAACATGGGAATCCATTGAAAATTAAGTTTCTAAGGAAACCAGGATAGATGGGATAAGAGCAACATTATCAGTTAGCATATACTTATAGTCACCTGAAAGCTCTTGCTATTGGTGACTTAGGAAATTCTCTCCATTGTTACAGTAGAATTGGGGAGAGAAGTAAAAGGATGGAAATATAGGATAGAACTTAACATTAAAACCTGCATAAAATAAGAAAATACACCCTGTTTTAAAGGTTTGATAAAAAACCTTTGAGTCTGATTTCTAGTCCTTGGAAACCAAGTATATTTGTTATCTACAGCTGTTTTTTTTTTTAAAATGACCCCAAAATTTAACAGTCCAAAATAACAACAATCATTTAATTTGCTCAAAAATTTGCAATGTGGGTAGGATTCAGCAGGTTAGCTTGCCTCGTCATTGTTTTGAGCCAGGTGAAACAAAAGAAGTTGTTAACAATAACCTGTTACCTTTCTAAATAGCCATGGCTTCTCTCAGCACATTAAGAAATTCACCAAGTTTAGAACTTTTCCTATATGTAGTAAGTTATATGTCCATGTATATATGTATGCGTGTATGTATGCATGTATACACTCTCACCCCCCATTCCCATTCCCACTTCCACATTCCTTATCTTAATTTTCCTTACCAGAAAGTACACTCTGGAATAAGGACTTGAGAACAGTTTATTTGAAATGTTATTCCAGCATGAACACTGAGGGAGTGTGTGATCATACACAAGGCGTTGCTATGAAAAACTGGAACTTAGCTCCATGGAAATGTTCAATAGATAATGTGGAATGCCCACCCACATCAATAAATGATCAAGACAATGCCAGCTAGACCTCTCTGCAGGCCAGCCTGATGGCTTATTCTTCAATTGAGGTTTCCTTTTCCAAGGTGACTCTAGGTTGTATCAAGTTGACAGCAAAAACTAACCAAGATAGTCATGAAGCTTCAATATCACTGTGCTGGATGGAAATAGTTCAGATGGTGTCAAGGCAAGATCAGTTGTACCTGTTTTCTCCAGAATGTTTGATAGTACTTCTCTGTCAGAGTTCTCTAGATAGTTGAGAATCTCTTCTTGTTTTAAATATCCAATGTCAAAAGGTAAAAATTGGTGTGTTATTCATTCATAACTCTGAATGGTACTGCATTGTTCAGCAGACAGTTACGGAAATGATCGTGTGATAATGTTTTGTGTCATCAGATAGCCAGGTAGATAGTAAAGGTTTTTTAATAGTATCACAGGGTCTCCTCCTGGTGGTGCTGAGTATATGAGAAGGTTAAGAGGGCCACCTCCCTGCATTTGTGAGGCTGGCTGTAAAGTTCACCAGAGACCAAGAAATGGTGATAAGATAGTAAAAGCAGTAGTAAGGCAGTTTCAGTTTTATCACCGGGATGCTGTATAGAGTATTGAAGTGCTTGACCCCTGAGTGCTTGGGCCTGCTAGACTGTACCTCCAGTGACTGTCTACACTTGTCAGTTGGTACTCCCGAATGTTTTTCTGACTTCATGTGACCTTCCCATTCATTTTTAGTGGCTGTGATGCTTCTAATCTATTAGAAGTTGGAAACCAGATATCTTGACTTCCTGAACGATTGTTCTCTCAAAAAAGCCTTCTCCATCTAAAATAGCATACCACACCTATGCAACCTCAGCCCTCCTCATGCTGCTCCTCTCTGTGGCACTTGTTTACCTGACATGGCACATGCAATTGTTTCTTTCTATAGTCTGTTTTCTACAGTTCAATATTCTATAGTCTATTTTCTACACTATAGTGCAAGAGTCAGGAAGGCAGGGGCTCTGTTGATTTAGGTAACCTGTGTCCTACAAGTAGAACACTACCTGTCTCAGGGTAAGCTTTTAAGATTTGTGGAATGAGTGATAATAGCAAATATGAGGCTGGAGAGACTGAGTGGGTTCATTCCTATCACCTAATGGCAGCTTGCAACTGTCTGTAATGTCATTCTCAGGGAATCCAGTGCCCTCTTCTGGGCTTTATAGGCATCCTGCACTCATGTGGCACACAAGTGTACATGCAGGCAAAACACTTACATACATACAAATAAAGAAATCTTTAAAAAATAAATGATACGTTTCCTTTTTATTGCTGTATACCTTACTTGTAACAAAGCACACAGATCTTAATAGTTTGATATACTGAATATTGTGCTATGTGCATACATTGTAACTTGCCCCCACTCTGCAAGCTCCTTCATATACTTCCAGTTCTAGATCTCCCCGAAAAGATAGCCATTCATCCAAACTTCACTGATCATTAATTTATTTTTCTGACTTGAATTTCATATAAATTGATCTGTGTTTCTCTTGCTTTTGTGTTTCAGGCTTATCAATATTGTGTCAGTTAAGTTCTTCATGCTCTGTACTGGAGCAGCTCATGCCCTTTTACTCCCTGTGATTTTCACTGGGTAAATAATACATTTTTTATTTAGTTTATTTAGTTCATTCTACTGATATGCAGGCTGTATTCAGGCTTTGCTGTTATGGAAAATGAATTTTGAGATAGATTTGATGGCAACCCTATTGGGTGGTGTTTTTCAATTTTGTCAGTTTTACATTTCTGCAGCTGCCCCTATTCTTCTTACACCATTTTTATTTGTACTTGGCCCTGATGTCTGTCCAAAACTAAATCAAATTTATAAAACTCCCATGTATTGATGGTAGGAAAATCTCCCATTCCTGTGGTTCATCTCAGAATATAAATACAGAGTGCTCATTTGCTTTCCCTTCGGAAACCCTTTTCCTCAACCTCTGTTTTGTCCTTGGTTCTTGTTTGCTTTATGCTAACATCTTTCATTTAGTCGCTAAGTGAAATGTAAGTCACTTAGTCACTTATCCACTAAGTCTTAGTGGATGCATCTTCAGGGTTAATGTGTTTTAGAGCCACAGTTCTCGATCATGGCTGCACATTATAATCGCTTGGGGTTTTAAAAAAAATTCTCATACCTAGGCTTCACTCTGAAACATTTAAATAAGCACTCGGGGGTGAGACTTTGTTACCAGAATTTTTGAAAAGCTCTCCAGCAGTTCTAATGGGTAGGCAAATTGAGAGCCATTGCGTGACACAGATTATCCTAGGAAATAGTACAGCCATGTAGGATTCCACTCACCCCTCAACTCATCAGGCAAAATCAATTTGTTTCCACATAGCTTGCCAGATGGGACTCTTTTCAGTGCTGTCAGCTTTATAAATCTCAAACAGTAATTTATATGATATCTGTGTTGAAATGGAGAAGTTAAAGAATGTGACTTTTTATTCCAACATATTAGTCATTTTGTGATGTCTACAGCAGCATTAGTTAAAGTGTGACTGATAAATTACAATTTAGAGTCTTCATTTAAGCTCTAGGCTGTTGGCAGGGAAGCCTTGACTATCTCAATGGTGCTTAGGAGAATGCTGTGACTTTTTCTTTTTCCAATGAGACTACATGTAAGCAGAATTAGATCCAAGTTACAAATACTTTAAGGCAAGAATCCATTCTTGTTTTTTTTTTTTTTTTTGTTTTTTTTTTTTGAGATAGGATCTTCACTATTTAGCCCAGGCTGGCCTCACCGTCATTATCTCCTTGCAAGAGTACTTACATTACAGTCATGTATTGTTGTGGCTTTCTTTTCTTTATTTCTTTCATCCTTTCTTACTCATTTTTATTAGTTCTTTGAGAATTTTGTACAATGTCTTTTGATCACATTCACCTCACTCCCTTCCCCCAATTTCTTCTAGATCCATTCTTTTCTTCTCCCACTCAACTTTGTGTAGCCCCTTTTTAAAAAATCATCTTCCTGACAGCACTCAACTATTTTCTGTCTACTGCAACCCAGTATTTCCCTCTTTGTTCTGAAGACATGGTTTTGTGTATTTGGATGCTAACCTTCAACTTCTAAACTCTCTCTCTCTCTCTCTCTCTCTCTCTCTCTCTCTCTCTCTCTCTCTCACTGGATTACAGGCTTAAGATAGCACACCAAATTTTACTCATTACTTTTTGCTTTTGATTGATATTTATTCTGTGGACTTACAACTCAAGTCAATCCTCACTATAACAACTGTAGTCTGATTGAGTGTTATACCCTGTTCTAAGCTTTATATGTGTGTTAATATATTGATTCATTTATGTTGTGGGACAATAGTCTTTTATTCTGTCACTTGTATTATTTTTAATAAAATGCTGATTGGCTAGTAGCCAGGCAAGAAGTGTAAGCAGGTTGACAGCTACCAGGCAGGAAGTAGAGGCGGGGCAACGAGAATTCTGGGAAGAGGGAAGTTTCAGTCTGAGTAGTCACCTAGACACAGAGGAAGCCAGACACAGAGCAAGCAAGATGTGACTGCCTTGCTGAAAAAAGTACCAAGCCATGTGGCTAACACAGACAAGAATTATGTGCTAATATAAGTTATGAGTTAATATGAAGCCTGAGAAGATAGGCCAATTAGTTTATAATTAATGTAGACCTCTGTGATTTCTTTGGAACTTAAAGGCTGTGGGAACCAGGTAGGACAGAAACCTCAGTATACACATTTACTTCTCTCAATAACCCTTTATATTGAGTTTTATCATCCCCATTTTGTAGGATTAAAAAAAAAACATAAGGCAAGTGCCTGGGCCTCATAGAAGGTAAGTGTGAGGACTTGGATTCATACAGATTGACCTCAGAGCCTGTTTCCTTATGTGCATAAAAATCACCTAGGGATCTTGTAGTAGTTCAGAATCTGGCTTAGTAAGTTTGGGGTAGGATTCAATATCCTGCATTGCTAATGAGTATCTAGATGGTTCTACTGCTGCTAATTCATGGACCATATTTTGAGAAATGAGGTTCTGGCCTTTGAGGTAATTTATATTATCCCCATTTTCAGGTGATACTATGGGGCTCAATGAGGATAGTGTTTTCTCTATCTTCCTGTAGCAAATATACAATAAAGCTGTACTTGGGATTCCTGCTATTGGGGTTCAAAAGTTATTACTTAGTGACTGTGATTGGAATCCTTGGAAATGACTATTATATGACTAATTTAGCTGTCATTCAGAATTGGGGCCAATAGTCTACCACTGTATAGTCAAAAGTTGAAAAGAAATTAATAGAATTCAAGTAATATGTACCTTTTCATTTAATCTAGTATCAGTCATTACCTTTGCCACAGTTTCTTCTCATGGTTTAAACAGGTTGTTTGACCCACGCTTTTAGCAAGGAATCAAAAGGAAACAGCTCAGCAAGTTTTTATTGAGGGTATTACTCCATGGTCTTTTTATCATTGCATTTGCTTTTGAGAAAGTAGCACTTTCCTAGCATCCTGCTGATATATTTCTTGTTAAATTGTCTGAATAGCAATACCAGCAAATGTTGGTGGAAACTGCTTGTTCATTCCTGGCTGCCCAGATCACAAAATAATCACTCAGAAACTATATTATTTGCAATACTGTTTGGCCAATAGCTTAAGCATGTTTTTAGCTAGCTCTTATATCCTGAACCAACCCATCTCCATTATTCTGTGTGTCACCACATGGCTGTGGCTTACCTGCAGGGTTCCAGTGTGTCTGTCTCTAGTGGAGGCTACATGGCTTCTCTCTGACTCCACCAACTCTCTCCTCCTCTATGTTCTTGGAACTCTCACCTTGCCTTTATCTTCTAAGTCACTAGCTAAAACAGATTTATTCATTAACCAATAAAAACAACACAGAGACAGAAGGACTTCCCAAACCAAGCAGATATAGAAACAATATTTGTTCACAAATAATGCTACTATTTGAGATTTTGTCACTGGCAAAGGGATTATTTTCCATTACAGAGTGAAAAGAAGTATTTCCATTAGTAGCCTAGACTCACACTCAGTATGTTTGTGTGATGTATGTAGTTTTGGTCTCACCCCCACATTATATCCTCAGATCACAAATTTTCCTCATGAGGGGCCTTCCACAAACAATACCCATCAAAATAAGAATCAAATTTCATGTTCCCTACAAGAGTTCAATCATTAATGTTCCAGGAAGACCTCTTCTGTACTAACTCTCACCATTCTGAATAATGTTTTGCAACCAAATAATACAAATACATGACAAAGAGCCTTTGCCTGGAAGGAAATTTATTTACTTATTTATTTTAAGAAGCACTTCTTGGCTAAGAGAGGTTGAAGTAATGAAGTGTGTAATATAAACTATGTGACCCATAAAATTGTGTGACTCCATTCAACAGAAATCAAGGGTGAAATCCTCAGGTCTCTGTGTAAATGTCAGTGAAATACCGGTCTATTTCACTTATTAATGCTATAATAATAATATAATATAATAATAATAATACCAATCTGCATATTGGTATCTGTACTCACTCATTCGTTTGCTCATTCAGCTACTTGCTAAAGGATTTGTTTGTATGTGTGGCAGTGATGGTGGAACTTAACTTAGGACCTCATATATACTAAGCCTAAGTTCTGCCACTGAGATGTATGCCTTAAACCTTCTAAAATAGTGAGAAGGGTGGTGTGTGTGTGTGTATGTGTGTGTGTGTGTGTCTCACTGGGCTAGACAATCTTGGGAATAATAAAGATCATAAGATAGTCTCTGTTCTTGAGTTCACAGGTCTCCTGGGGACACAACAGAAACAAGAAGAGCACCAGAAAGATGATGTATGATAAAAATAATACAAACACTATGCAGTGTTTCCTCAGAGACAATGGCCCCTAAACCAAACATGTTGTTGTAATGTGGGGAATTGTTTTTTATTTTTATTTTAAAATTGTCATTAATGAATTAAATTTTATTGTTGGTATTCAATTCATATATATTGCATTCTATAATACCATTATTTTTTCCACTTTCACTAGCTCCTACCCCTCCTTCTGCTTCCAAAAAGCCCCACCCAACTTTCCTATCTTTTTGTTTTTTTCATTACCCACATGGACACAGATGTGGAGCTATCCAATGAGGTATGGGCAACTTACCAATGGCTAAACTACTGAAGACAATGGCTTCCCCCCCAGCAGTCATCAACTGTCAATAGCTCCCTGGAAGCTCCTTCCCCACCCCCACCTCTGAGCCATAAAAAGAGTGATATGCATATCCTTTTTAATGCTGAGCACTGGATAGCCACTTATTCTGAGCACTTTGATCAGCCATGCATGAATCTCTGCATTAACCACCTGTTCACTTCAAAAAGTTGCTTCTCTGATAGAAATAGAGGACAGCACTAGCCTATGGGTGTAAACATATACATTTAGAAGACGGCTGGACAATATATAGGAGTTTATTTTTAAAGTTGCATATTGAGCCCCTCCCCTACATTAAACCTACTAATCAGAGCTTCTATGACTTGGGGGCCATTTTGAAAGGCTCCTTGGGTGATTTAATGACCATGGTGATTTCAAAAGATGTTCTCCAGAGAATGAAAAGATTAAGACCATAACCACAAAAGCTTATAATTCTAAAAGGGAAAGTGGACATGAAAAGAAATAACCACATGTAAATCAGGAACATTCACTCATGTGGCTGCTAGAAAAAGGAGAGAAAAGGAGATGTGTTGCTCTGTGGCAGGTTGGAAGGTCTATGAAATGCTTCCTAGGGGCCCTTTGATGAGGAAAGATTGTCAACTCAGAATGCGTTTGACTATAACAGAAAAGGTAACCAAGAATAACATAAGGAGAGTTGTTCCTTCTCACACTAGTGTTGTAAAAGGAGCAGCAGGCCTGCTTTTCGTCCCGCCCAGCTCCCAGCCACCTAACTAGCTTATATCCTGAAATAACAACACACAAATTGTATTCATTTAAATACTGCCTGGCCCATTAGTTCTAACCTCTTATTGGTTAACTCTTACATATTTGTTTAACCCATCTCCATTAATATATATCGCCACTTGGCTGTAGCTTATCGGCATGAGTCTAATCAGCGTCTATCTCAGAGAGGAGAGCCATGGTATCTGCCACACTGCCTTCTTCCTCCCAGAATTTTGTTCTGTCTGCCCTGCCTACCTATGTTCTGACCTATCAGGCCAAGCAGTTTTCTTTATTAATTAACCAATGAAAGCAACAGATAGATAGAAGATCCTCCTACATCACACAAGTAATCTGGAAATATGTTATAGAGATAATCCGTTATCCATTACAGAGCAATGAACTAGTTCTGAGTTAGGTATGTAAGGACTAGTTTCTGACTCAGTGTCTTCTGGAGTCCTCTTCTTTCCCACAGATCATGGTCACGAGATTATAGATGATGGAGCTCTAAGAATCACATCTTTGTCCAACTATATTCAAATGCAAGAATCAGAGAGGCATGGCACAGATATTCTACTTGTTTATCAAAGATACAACTGTTTTCTAGAAACCTCTGAGCAAATCTCCCTAGGGTCTCATTGGCTAAAGTCAAGACATACAATTTCTAACACTTTGAGATCTGGTCTCCTCTCCATTACTACTAGATATGCCACCCATATTTAAAAGAGCATTTCACTGTTAGTAGGAAACATGTTTTCTTAAGTGACAGTTTTAGGGTAAGTCCTCCATGGTTTATGATTCTAACTGATTTTAGTGGATGTGGCTGTAGTTACTGTTAACTTGACAGCATCTTGAGTCACCTAGGAGATGGACCTCTATGTAGGCAGGACTATTCCCTGTACAGGTGATCTTGGACTGTTTAAGTGGAAAGAGGGAGCTGGGAAGGAGCTTGCATTTTTCTCTGCTTCTTGACTGTGACTGCCGTGTGACAGCTTCAAGCTACTGTATTGTTTTCCCCACAGTGATGGGCTGTACCCTTGAATTGTGGGCTGAGGAATCTGTTCAACCTTTCAGTTTCTTCTGTCAGGCTATGCTTTCATTATAATAGGGAAAGGTATTGCAGGTAAAAGCAAGTGTAAGGGCTTTCCCATAAGGGGAAACATGGAAAGTGAAGTGTAGGGATTAAAATAGTTACTCAGCCAGTTTGAATGAGACTCAGGGAACTTACAAAGAATTCTGAGCCATTTAAAAGTACATGGGTCTAGGAATACTAACTAGCATGCACAAGTCCTCAGGCTTACTCCCTAGAACTGCAAAAATAAACAATGAAAAATAATTATTTGGAATATTTTATTCATTTGTAATCTCATGTTGAAGCTCAGTTTACAGAGGAGTTGAAAGCATTCTTTAGTCCGAAGTAGAGTGGGATGCCTATGGCTGGCCCCATAGGCCCAGACAAGGGAAGATAGAAATAGTGAGTGTGAACTGAAGGAAAACAACAAAATTTCAAAGTTGCCATTTGGGGGAGATTAGGACATGTGCAAGTATGGGCTTCAATTTAACTGAACGAATTTATTTTGAGGTTATATGGTCATAATGTAGTACCTTAGTAGAAAATGTGAAACCTGCTAATTAAGCATGATCTCTTTTTTAATTTTTTTAATTTATTTATTTATTATTGAAAATTTCCACCTCCTTCCCTCCTCCCACTTCCCTCCCATCCTCCCACTCCCCCCCTCCAGTCCAAGGAGCAGTCAGAGTTCCCTACCCTACAGGAAGTCCAAGGTCCTCCCTATTTTCCCCAGGTCTAGGAAGGTAAGCATCCAAACAGGCTGGGCTCCCACAAAGCCCGTCCATGCAGTAGAATCAAAACCCAGCACCATTGTCCTTGGCTTCTCTGTCAGCCTCCACTGACAGCCACATTCAGAGAGTCTGGTTTTATCCCATGCTCCATCAGTCCCAGTCCAACTGGCCTTGGTGATCTCCCATTAGATCAGTCCCGCCGTCTCAGTGGGTGGGTGCACCCCTCGTGGTCCTGACTTCCTTGTTCATGTTCTCCCTCCATCTGCTCTTCATATAGACCTTGGGAGCTCAGTCCAGTGCTCCAATGTGGGTCTCTGTCTCTATCTCCATCTATCACTAGATGAAGGTTCTATGGTGATATAAGCATGATCTCTTAGTGACATGATTTGCTCTCGATCAGGGAAGGGAAAAGAAGTTTGCAAGCTTTGCTTTCTCGTATACAGTTCTGTTGTCAGGTAGGAGGAGTGCTCTCAGTGGAAGTTGCTTCTGATTCCATTTCCCCCAGAAATGGAAACCAACTGCACAGAAGCCCCATTCAGCACTCTGTGTATTCAGACTCTTGCCTGCACCATCCCCTCTTCTTCCTTTATCTCCATCTACTAAAAGCTCCACTCATTTCTTTTCATTTTCCTTCCTTATTTCAAATCCCCCATCCTCATAGACACATGCTAGCAATTGATCACTCCTGACTAAAATGATTTTCCCTCTTAATATTCTTTAAGACTCTCCCAGGGAGAGTTCTGGGGCACACATGTGAAGAAATAAAACGAGGTAGCCCCTAGGGATGCAGATAAGCAGCCTCATGTGAGATGGCTTGGGATTTTCAGATGTGTCTGCCATGTCCAGAGTGCTCAGCATTCTTGACCTCTTGAGCAGTTGTACGAACTGTGCCTTCGTAAGACCTAACTGACTTCTGGAGCAAACTAAAGAGCATAGAAGTCTCTGGTAAAAAAAAAAAATGTGCAATCAAGGAAAAGGTGGTTTTCATGTTCTGGGTCTGGGACCTGAAAAGACAGTTGGCAGCACTTGGCTCCTATCTGATGGAATCCTTTCCAAATCAGTGAATTCCAAATAGTGACTTCTCATCAGGTTTGAGGAAATAGAGACCAATTCCTTTGTCATGTGGTCTTACAGTCTGGGACAGTTTGCTGAGAAGTTCCAAAGACTTAAAATTCAAGCCTGGATTTGCACACCCCTTCAATACAAATAATCCCCAATACCATATACTTCTTAATAGTTGATGTTCACTTCTAGAGTTAGGAATTCCTGCACTCTTATGGCTTTCTTATTTCCCAAAGCTGTGGAGAATTTAAAAATATGGTCAATACTATAGTATTAACTATGATGAGATCATGGCCATAGACAGATGGTTCAGCTACTTTCTTCAATCATTTCAATTTGGAGAGAAGAGATGCTTTGTACTGAGTAATAAGATATTGTCTCCAGGGGCTGGAGAAATGGATCAGCAGTTAAGAGTGTTAGGTGCTCTTCTAGAGAACCTGGGTTCAATTCCCAACACCCACAACCTGTTTCAGGAGATCTGAAGTCCTCTTCTGGTTTCTGTGGGCACCAGACACACATGCAGACAGAATATCCATAAATATAAAAATAGAATAAAATTAAAAATTTGAAGGATACTGTATCCAGAATAATTTTCCAGTTTCTCCTTCATAACAGACTCCTGAAATAACACAAAGGGCTGGGGAAATGTGTACACCTTTCTATACAGATCTCTGCAAACCACAGCCTTGCTTCTGACATTGATAGCCTCCTTATGTAATTTACATCCAGTTAAGAAACCCTTAATACAAAATCTCATTTCTCCCACATTATGCCAAGCTGGTTTGGGATCTCTGAAGAACAAGCCCCCCCCATGTCTTCCTGCCATTATTTGAGTCCTTGGGAACCCTGTACTATTTGAGTGGCCCTACCATCACTGTCTCACTATTCATGCCTTGATGTCGTGTTCCATCTCTGCTATCTTTTCAGACATCACAGAACTTGACCCGGCAGCTGCAGAATACATAGATAGTCTTGCTTGACGTGTAACTTCGAGATGTTTTGCTGTTTCTGAAGGGCACTGATTCTGTAAACATTCCGGGCCTACAAGTATTATATTCCAGAAAACTCCTTACTAAAGAAAATTCTAGTTGAAGGTCACCTTTATGGTGGAAATAAGTGTTGGTGGATCAATGGCAACACATTATAAATACTTTCATGTTTACTGAATTAGAACATTAAAAGCAGCGTTAAATAGAGTATTGATAACATTTGCCATCTTAAATTAATAATGTTATTTTTTTCAATTTCCCTCGGCTCACTGGAGAATTGTGTCTTTCTTCCCTGCTATTTCAGTTAAATGGTTTGTTTTGTTGTGGCAAATATTAATGTATTAAATGATAACTGTGGGCTCTGTCTGACCCTTACATCTAAATGTCTTGATTTTATAACAGAAAATAGTTGACCCTGACTTCAAGTGGTCCACCTTCCTGAGCCCCTGTACCCCAAGGGCATGAAGGCAGGCATGTGTAGGCTCGAGGTTTCGAATGACTGTTCTGACTCTGACTCATCTCAGCCCTGCTCCTTTGCACTTCACAACAGTGCCCTCTCAGGCCTGCTTCTGCAGTTTGGGCCAAACCATCATTCACAGTTCCGGTCACGTGCCTCTCAGAAGTTCTCTGAGCATATTCCTTTTTTGTCCTTCCCAAGACACCATTTCCTCCTTTGTTTAATCTGGTCCTCATCTATTATTTCATCCCCTAATTCTCGACTTCCTGTTTTTTTTTTTTCCTAAGAGCCCCCAAAGCACAAAATTACCATCCCAGCTTGACATTTTCTGGAATCCCAATTCTTATGAAGAAGACAAGGTTTCAAATGTGTATACATGAGAAGCAATTTGGAGACTCATAATGGAGATTTTATGATGCTTTTATGCTGACACTTCGGCTTGTTGCACAACCCACAGATCATTGATCTTAGGCGAGTTAGTTCCTTCTCTAGAATCAGTAGAGACTGTTTCCACCTTGCCATATACTCTTAGTGGAGATTTTCCAAAAAAGAGGGACTTTCTGTTGCATGTTTTCTTTATAGCTTCTAGCCTACACAAAATTTTTAAAAAGCTTTATTTTATGTATGTGGGTTTTTTATTTCTTTTATTTTTGAGATAATTACATCATTCCCCCTACCCTTTCTTCTCTTCAAATTCTAGGTACCCCTTCTTGCTTTCCTTCAAATTTAGTTCCTTTTTTTCATTAATTTTTTGTTTTACACACACACACACTTACACGCATGCATGCTCAGTCTGTTTAATGTTAGTTATATGTATGTTTTCAGGACTGACAATTTGATTTTCAATAACCATTTGATGTGCTCTTCCCTAGGAAAGACTATTTCTCCCTCCTTCGCATTCATTCAGCTCATGTTTAGGCAGTCATTGTTGATGAGACTTTGGAGGTGCATTTTCTGACCTTCCTAGGAGACGCAATCTCACAGAAAATGGTTTGCTCCTCCCACTCATATATTCGTTTCACCTCCTCTTCTGCAATGATCTCTGAGCCTTAGGTACAGGAGTTGTGTTGTAGATAAATCCATAGGGACTGGGCTCCACAACTGCATGTTGATTGGTTATGGTTTTCTCTAACAGTCTCTGTCTGTTACCAAGTGAAGTCTCTTTGATGAGGGGTGAGAACTACACTTACCTCTGGGTACAAGGCTAAATATTTAAGATGTACTTAAGGATTATGCTGGTTTAGTAAAGTGGATGTTCTAGGTTCTTTTCCAGGATCTATGACTTCACTAGCCCTGGGTAGTTGGCTAGGTTTCTGATGCCAATTATGATCTCCCTCTTGTCGAGCAGATTATAGTCCAATTAGAGAACTGTTTGTTACTATCAAGGTACGTATGCCCCTACTAAACCCTTAGGCTTATTGTGTTATGCTAGTTGTTGTTGTGGTTCATGGGCATCATATCTCCGTAGGACTGTTGGTTTATTCACCATTTGGAAGCTTGCTTGGTTCCTTTTGGTACTATGAAAGTTAGTCCTCAGGGAGAAGGCAATAAGGTCAGTTCCAGCTTAGGGGTCATTGGGCCCTGTGTCTGAAGTGTATATTATTTTCAGCAATAAGGACTTACCTTTCACCTCTGAGTGGCAACCAAGACAAATAACAATAGCCTTTAAGGTTTTGGGAGGCTCTCAGACAATCATAGCTAATTTAATAGAGGGATTCTCAGCCTTGATGCCAGTTTATCCTATCCTGTCCTGTCTTATCCTAAACTATGCTATCCATCATATGTATGTATGTGTGTGTGTATGTATGTATGTATGTATGTATATCTATCTATCTATCTATCTATCTATCTATCTATCTTTACTTATTTTAGTCTCATTTACCTTTTATTTAGGCTGAATCTCTTTTCCTTTTATTGAAAATGGATATTCTCACATAATCTATCACAATTACAGTTTCCCTTCGCTCTACTCCACCCATTTCTTCCCTGCTTCCCTTCCTATCCCAATTCACCCCCTTTCTATCTTACATTAGAAAGCAAATGGGTTTCTAGCATATAATAATAAAATATGATAAGATAATTAAAAAAAATGAACACACCAGAATAAAAGAAAACAAACAGAAGGAAAAGAGCCCAGCCCAAAGAATGGCAAAAGAAACAGATTTAGATAAAGAGACCTGTTCTTTCAGACATTATGGAGAGAGAGAGAGAGAGAGACCTTGAAACACTTAAATGGGATGTGTCCATCAAATCCCTTCTCTCAGAGCCCAGGGTACACCGCAGAAGAGGAGCTAGAAAGAGTATGAGAGTCAGAGGGGAAGGATAACACCAAGGAGACAAGGTTCTCCAAACCAATGGGATCCACATACATATGAACTCCCCGAGACTGAAGCAGCATGTACAGGGGCTGGACAGGGTTTCCACCAGATGGAGTTCTAGAGATGAAAGGAGAAGTGGACACGGGCTCCACCCCTAATTTAGAAGCTATCTTCAATTGATAACCATTTGCAAATGAAAATTTAGTTATCTTCAAAGGAGTCTCACTGGGGAAACAAACTACTCGTAAGGTAGGCTGCATGCCCAGCAGGAGATGTCAACAGAAAATATACTCTACGACATATTTGGAGGTTCCTAGTTTCATAATGTTGTGCCTAGGCTTTTTTCTTTTTAAAAATTGTATCATATTTTTAATTTCTATTTTTCATTTTATTTTATTTATTTTCTCTCTTTTTACCCTATAGATCCTTTAGGTATATATTATGGTCTCCAGTTTACTATTTTTATGGGATTCCTTGAAGCAGAATGCATCAAATGGGGGTGGGGAGTGAATCAGATAATCCCACACTAGCTCCAAATAGGGTATAACAAGGTTATTATTATTATTATTATTATTATTATTATTATTATTATTATTATTATAAGGGAAACTCATGGATCACAATGAGGAAAACAAGAATGAGGTCCAACATCCAGGTGTGGCACAAAGAAGGAAGAAGAGGCCGAGTGAATGCTCCCGTGGACTTTTTGGTACCCAAAGGCCACGCTCCACCTGGTCCAGCCTCTCAAAGGCCATTGGCTGAAGGATGTTCCCCATCACCTCCCCTTTTGGTCTAAATAACAGAGTTCCAAACCCAATACAAAACTGTATACAATAAGAACAGATATCAAGTATAAGAATTAGAATTACAACCAGTATAAACAATATCAAACACTATGTCCTATTGGCAGTGTCCTTTGCCTTACAGAAGCTTTTTAGTTTCAAGAGGTCCCATTTATTAATTGTTGCTCTCAGTGTCTGTGCTACTGGTGTTATATTTATGAAGGAGAGTTTAAGACTATTCCCCTCTTTCTCTTCTTTCAGGTTCAGTGTATCTGGTTTTATGTTAAGGTCTTTGATCCATTTGGACTTGAGTTTTGTGTAGAGTGATGTTTATTTGCATTCTTCAACATGTAGCCATCCAGTTTGACCTGCACCATTTGTTGAAGTTGCTGTCTTTTTTCCCATGTGAATTTTCTGGCTGCTTTATCAAAAACCAGGTATCCATAGGTGTGTGGACTTATTTTGGGGTCTTCAATTCTATTGAATGAAATGTATGTGTTTGTGCCAGTACAGTGTTGGTTTTATTAGTAGAGTTCTATAGTAAAATTTGAGGTGGGGGATGGTGATACTTCCAGAAGATCTTTAATAAATTAATAATTTATGATTGTTTTAGCTATCCTGTTTTTTTATTTTTCTGTATAGCTATCCTGTTTTTTATTTTTCTGTTTCTATATAAAGCTGAAAGTTGTCCTTTCAATATCTGTAAAGAATTGTGCTGGAATTTTGATGGGGATTGTACTGAATCTGTAGATTGCTTTTGATAGGATGGTATTTTTACTATGTTAATCCTACAAATCCATGAACATGGAAGATCTTTCCACCTTCAGATATATTCTTCTTTTTTAAAGAAAGAAATTCACTGATAATTTTTTTCTTCAGTGTCTTAAAGTTTTTATTACATAAGTCTTTCACTTGCTTGGTTAGAGTTACAACAAGATACTTTATATTATTTGAGACTATTGTGAAGGGTGTTATTTCTCTGATTTCTTTCTCAGAATGTTGTTTATATACAAAAAGGTTACTTATTTCTGTGAATAAGTGTTATATACAACATCTTTGCTGAAAGTGTTTATCAGCTGTAGGAGTTTCTGGTGGAATTTTTTTGGTCACTTATGTATACTACTGTCTCATTCAAGTAAAAATACTTTGACTTTCTCCCTTCATCTCCTCTCCTTTCATCTCCTCTTCTTTCTTCATTCTTCCTTTCCTCTCTTCCTTCTTTTCATTTTTGTATCCCCTTGATCTCCTTCAATTGTTTTATTGCTATAGCTAAGACTTCAAGTTCTATATTGAATAGATATGCGGAGAGTGGACAACTTTCGCTTGTTACAGATTTTAGTGGAATTGCTCTAAATTTTTTCTCCATTTAAGTTGATGTTGGCTATGGGCTTGCTCTGAACTTCCTTTATTATGTTTAGCTATGTCCCTTGTATTCCTAATTTTTCCAGGGGTACTGGATTTTGCTAAAGGTTTCTGCTCTAATGAGATGATCATGGTTTTTTTTGCTTGTTTTTTTTTTTTTTTTTTTTTTTTTTTTTTTTTTTTTTTTTTTTTTTTTTTTTTGTCTTTCAGACTACTTATATGGTGAATTAGATTTATCAGTGCATGCTTATTGAACCATCCCTGCATCTCTGGGATGAAGCCTACTTGGTCATGGTAGATCATCTTTTTGATGTATTTTTGGATTCTGTTTGCAAGTATTTTATTTGAAAAAAAATTATCTATGTTTATAAGAGAAATGGGTCTGCAATGCTTTTTGTTGAATCTTTAAGTAGTTTGGGTATCAGAGTAACTGTGGTCTTATAAAACAAATTGGGTAATAATGCTCCTTTTGTTTCTATTTTTGGGAATAATTTCAGGAATATTGGCATAAACTCTTCTTTGAAGACCAGGTAGAATTCTGCACTAAAACCATCAGACCCAGGGATTTTTGTTTTGCTTAGAGTGCTATTAATTGCTGCTACTATTTCACTGGGGTTTATAGGTCTGTTCAAATTGCTTGTTTGATCTTGTTTTGTACGAGTGGCACTTACTGAGAAAATTATTGACTTTTAGATTTACCAGTTTTGTGGAGAACAGGTTTTTAAAGTGTGTCCTTATAAATATCTGAATTTCCATGACGTCTGTTGTTATGCCTTCCTATTCATCTCTAATTTTATTAATTATATTAATATATATTACTAATTATATTAATAAATGGATATTCTCTCTGCCTTACAGTTAATTTCCATAAAGATTTGTCAATAATACCATTTTTCTCAAATAACTTTTTATTTCATTGATTCTTTTAATTGTTTTTGTTTCTGGTTTATTAATTTTATCACTGAGATTGATTATTTCTTGCCATCTACTCCTTTTGGGTGTGACTTCTTTTTGTTCTATTGCTTTTAGGTATACTCTTAAGTTCCTAGTATGAAATCTCTCGGCTCTTTAATGTAGGCACTTAGAGCTATGAACTTGCTTCTTAGAATAACCCTCATTGTGTCCCACAAGTTTAGGAATATTGTGTATTCCTTTTCATTTAGGTCTGGAAAGTCTTTAATTTCAGTCTTGACCCATTTTCATCCATAGTCAATTGTTCAAGTTCCATAAGTTTGTAGGCTTTTTGTTGTTTCTGTTTTTGTTTACTTCCAGCTTTAATCTTTGGGTATTATTTCAATTTTCTTTTATCTGTTGGAACTTGTTTTGTATGAATTTTGGAGAAAGTTCCATGAGGTGCTGAAAAATATCTGTTAGGTCCATTTGGTTTATGATGTCAGTTAGCTCAAGTATTTTTCTGTTTAATTTTTGTCTACATGACCTGCCTATTGGTGAGAGTGGGGTATTAAAGTCACCTACTCTCAGTGTGTGCTATGGAATAATTCTCTTGTTACTGTAAAGATTTGTCACTCATATTGGTTTAATAAAATGTGGATTGGCCAGTAGCCAGGTAGGAAGTATAGGCGGGGCAACCAGACTAGGAGAATTCTGGGAAGAGGAAGGGCTCAGTCTGCAGACATAAACTAGATGCAGAGGAAGCAAGATGAGAATGCCTCTCTGATAAAAGGTACCAAACCATGTGGGTTAAACATAAATAAGAATTATGGGTTAATTTAAGTTGTAGGAGCTAGTTAATAATAAACCTGAGCTAATAGGCCAAACAGTTTGTAATTAATATAACCCTCTGTGAGTTTCTTTGGAACTGAAAGACTGAAGGACCAAGTGGGACAGAAACTTCCATCAAAATGTGACTTCAGCTGTAGTAGTTGTATCTTTTATGAACTTCGGTCCACCTATTTTTGCCTTGATGAGT
Organism: Chionomys nivalis; assembly: GCF_950005125.1. Lineage (NCBI taxonomy): Eukaryota > Metazoa > Chordata > Mammalia > Rodentia > Cricetidae > Chionomys > Chionomys nivalis. The sequence continues at coordinate 26,641,192 of NC_080112.1, forward strand.
ATGTAGTATCCTTCTCTATCTCTTCTGATTAGTTTTGGTTTGAAGTTAATTTTTTCAGATATTAAAACAGAGATATCAGCTGGTGTATTTTTACCTTGATGAGTATAGTAGTATCCTCTATCTCTTCTAATTAGTTTTGATTTGAAGCCAATTTTATTAGATATTAAAATGGAGACACCAGCTTTCTTCTTAGGTCCACTTGCTTGAAATACCTTTTCCCAACCCATTACCTTGAAGTGATGTCTATCCTTGATATTAAGGTGTGGTTTTTGGGGGGGTATAGCAGAAGGATGGATCCTGTTTTTAAATCTATTCTTAGTCTGTGTCTTTTAATTGGGGGGTGAGACCATTGATATTGAGAGATATTAATGGTTGTTGATTCCTGTTATTTTGTTTTTGTTGTTATTGTTGTTGATGGTGGTAGTGGTGTGTGTGTGTGTGTGTGTGTGTGTGTGTACATGCATGTGCTCAGTTCCCTTATTTTGACTTTGCTGTCTGGAACTATTCATTTTCTGGGACTATTATTTGTCTGGGACTTTGTTTTTTTGGATGTAGTTAACCTCTTTAGGTTGGAGTTTGACTTCTATATGACAAGATTTGAAGAGATATATAGCTTAAATTTGGTTTTATCGTGGAGAGTCTTATTTTCTCCATCTATTGTGATTCAAAGTTATACTATGAATAGTAGTCTGCACTGACATCTGTGATCTCTTAGACTCTCCAGAGTACATTTATCCAGGCCCTTCTGGCTTTTAGAGTCTCCATTGAGAAGTCAGGTATAATTCTAATAGGTCTACATTTATATGTTACTTGGTCTTTTCCCCTTGTAGCTTTTAATATTCGTTCTTCAGTATATTTAGGGCTTTGAATATCATATGCTGAGGGGAATTTCTTTTCTGGTACAATCTATTTAGTGTTCTGTATGCTTCTCTTACCTGAATAAACATGTCCTTCTTTGGGTTAGGGACATTTTCTTCTATGATTTTATCAAAAATATTTTCTGGGCTTTTGAACTGGGATTCTTCTCTTTTATTTATTTCTATTATTCTTAGATTTAGTCTTTTCATAGTGTCCCAGAATTGTTGGGCATTTTGTGTCAGGACTTTTTTAGATTTAATATTTTCTTTGTCTGATGTATCCATTTCTTTGATCATATCTTCAACACCTGTGATTCCTTCTTCCATCTGTTACATTCTGTTGGTGAAGCTTGCCTCTGTGGACACTGTTCAAATTCATAAATGCTTCATTTCCAGAATTTCTTCAGTTTTGGTTTCCTTTATTTATTCTATATTTTCTTGCACTGTTTGTATTTTCCTGGATTTATTTAAGGGATTTATTCATTTCCTCCCACTGTTTGTTTCTGTTTCCCTGCATTTCTTTAAGGGTGTTATATTAATTTTCTCTTTAAGGACCCCTATTATCTTCATAAGGTTGTTTAATTTTTTTTCTTGCGCTTCAGCTATATTCAGGGCATGCTATGGTGGAGTTAATGAGTTCTAGTGGAGACATATTGTCCTGGCTCTTATTAGTTGCTTTTATGATTTGTCTGGGAATCAGGGTTTGGGATGATTGAAATTCTAGATGCTGATATCTGTTCTTGTCTTTGTTGGGTGGATGTTTTTTTCCTTGATTTATATTGCCCTCCTCGGTTCTTAGAAGGGCTGTGTATTGCCTGATAGAGAATTCTTCTGGGATCCTGTTATGTGTAATCACTGTGTGTTCCAGGTAAAACGTGTTTCTAAGTATTAGGACTTGACACTTAGGAATGGGGATAGGCTAGAAAAAGGAAGTTATGTGTTCTACGTGTGGGAAGAAGCAGTGTGTTTCACCAGGATCTGCTTAGTCCTTGGGAATGAGGACAGAGAGTATAGATAGGCCACAACAGGTTGTCTGCTACAGAGCCGGGAATAAGACTGGTGGCTTGGATATGGAGGAGCAGAGGGAGAATGAAGATCTGAAGCTGGCCTATTTGTTCTTCTGGAAGGCTTGGCTACTGGGTTCCTAGGAAATGCCTGCTGGAGTTGGGGGCAGAGACAAAAGAATGAGTGGAGGGGGAAAATGTTGGAGGTAAAGATCTGTGCGATCCACTGGAGATGGAGGTAAGGAGGAAGGGGGAACTGCAGCAGGGTGTTTGCTTCAGAGGTGGGGATGATACTGGGGGATTGGATTTGGAGGACTGGGGGGAGAAGTGAAGATCTGCTTCCCTGGCAGAAGTCGCCTGTGAGTTTGCAGAGAATGCCCAGCGGAGTTGGGGGCCAGGGTAAAGTGTTCATGTTAAGGTGTTTGGTATATGGCCTTTGGCTCTTGGAGGGAATATTGTCAGCCCAGATATGAAATTTTTATTTTAGGTATATTTATACACAGAATTATGTACAGTGTAGGTATTTTATATAGATAATTAATAAAATTTATTATGTATTTTTCAGCCCTCCTTATGGTTATTTTACCTTCTTTCTGCTTCTTTATTTCCTTTCCCCTGTCTAATTAGAGATCCCCCATTTGTCCCTCTCCGTTTATCAGATTCCTTGTAATCTATTATTCCCCTCTTTATTGATCTCCACCACAGCAGTGGCCCCTTTTTACTTTCTTGGTTTCTGCAGTTACTCCAGGATATGTTTCTATATGTGGATGTTTTGTCTGTATATGTGCTGCACACCTACAGTACCCACAGATGCCACAAGAGGGCATCAGGTCACCTGGAATTGAAATTTACAGATGATAGCCACCAAGTGGGTCCTGGAAATCCATCTCAGGTCCTCTGGAAGAGCAGCCCAAACCACTCTGCCATCTCTCCATCAATGTGTAGCTCATCTCTAAAGACTCATACTGCTCTGAGTTCAATAGTATTTTTGTTTGTTTGCTTGTTTTTTGTTTTGTTTAGTTTTTTTTGTTTGTTTTTTGTTTTATAAGAGTGTTTGTCTATCATTTCCCAAAGAGGCCTCCATGGCCTCTTCTCCCACTGTTGGGTTACCTGTTACCATCTGGTAAGCAGACTTTTGTAAACTAACACACTACTTGTGTACTTCCTCATGCCTTTTAAGCCTGCTGCCAACTTGTATGAGTTTCTTCAGTCAACCTAAGTATAATTTGTCATTTTACTGGTATCTGTTTACCCAGTTTGCCAGTGGCCTACCAGCAGGCTTCTGCACCTGGTATGCCTACTTGGATACCCTTAGTTTTAGGCACAGTTTATGTCACAAATCCTGTGTGAGGCCTCCTGTCTCTCCCTCCTCCAACCACATAGACTGTTTTCTGTAATGCATTAAGAATGCAATCTAATGTTCTAGTTGGAATTGGTCACATATGACTTTAATCCCAGCACTCAAGAGGCAAAGACAGACAGACAACCTGGTCTACATGGAGAGTTCCAGACCAGCCAGAGCTACATAGTAAGACCTTGTCTCCAAATAAATAAATAAATAAATAAATAAATAAATAAATAAATAAATAAATAAATGGAGAGTTCCAGACCAGCCAGAGCTATATAGTAAGACCTTGTCTCCAAATAAATAAATAAATAAATAAACAAACAAATAAATAAATAAACCCTCATTTTGGCCCAGGTATGATTAGATATTCCTAAGGCATCACACTTATTTCCCACCAACTGGACTACTTCTTAGTTCCTTTTAAGTATATAAAAGTTAAATAAACAACTTTTTTTGGTGCCCATGTGTCCCTGTGTGTTCATGTCCATGGGAGTTTGTGTGTGCTTGTGAATGTTTGTGCATTGTGCAGGCACATGTATGTATGCATATAAGTGGAAGTGAGAGGAAAACTTCAGATGTCATTTTCCCGATACTGTCATGCACTTTGAAATGATCTCTTCCTGGCACTGAGCTTCCCACTTAGGTAGGCTAGCTAGCCAGAAAGGCCCATGAATTCACCTATTTCTGTCACCTAGCACTAGGATTATGAGTGGGCGTCATAATCATAAAGCACTCAGATTTACTTTTCATTGGGGTACTGGAAATTGAACTCTTGTCTCCATGTTTGAGCTATCTCCTCAGACCCTAAACAGTAGCTTTTGCCAAATGATCCTTTCCACTGAATGCAGCTTCTTTAACCAAGTATAGTTCAGTTACTCTCTGAAATGTGTACTCTGCATCCATCCCCAACAAATGCCTTTCTACTTATGGATGGCATAAGTGCTGTGGTTTTTTTTATTTTTTTCTAGTTCAGTAGGAGATTACTGTTTTGATGTTTCATCATGGCTCAGTGCTTGAGAAGCACTTTAATTGCCCCAAAGCAGTCATACCATAGGTGTAAATGAGGGTATTAAGCCTTCAGTCTCTCTATATTAAAAGATGAGCCTTGAAGATGAAGCTGTGTCCTCAAAGTTATGTAACAAACCCCAGTTCTTTTGCTAACTGAAAAACTATCATTAGTTTGTAAGTCAGTCACTATTGAGTAAAAAAATCAATAACTTCTGAAAATTCAGCCTTCCACAGTCCGATCAATAGATCATTATTTGAAAAAATGGCTATTCTTTTGAAAGCATTAATTTCTTTCAGCAGTAATAGGAAAGCTATATTAGGTTTTTGTTTCTGTTTATTGCCCACTTTCTGGCAATTCAGTTATTTGTTTAGTATATGATTTTTTGAGATAGTGTCTCACTATGTAGTCCTAGCTAGCCTGGAACTTGCTATGTAGACCAAACTGACCTGAAACTCTGCACCACCATGCACATGCTAATTTTTATTAACTGGATTCTCTTTCTGAAAGCACTCCATGTTCTTGGTAAAATAAAACAAAAACAAACAACAGTCAAAACACTAACCCTAAATATACTGACCATTATAAAATGGGTCGTCCTCACACTTTACACTGATTGCCAGTTTCCAGTTTTCAGGACTACATCTCTAAAGGTAACGAATTTTACCTGCTTCTTCTGAATCTAACCAGAATCAATCTAAAAGTATTCCTACAACACACATTGCATGTGCCATGTTTATTTAGTTGACCTAATGTATTAGGAAAATTTCCATGTCTACTAAGTCCCCCAGAGCTGCCCCTTGGAGGAGGGGGCGGGTAGGCACAGAATCAGTAATAGAGACAGCGGAAGTTAGGCTGAAGACAGCGAGCTCTGTGTATTCAGGAAGGGGAAAGTCACACATGTCCTTCACCCACCCTGGGGAGGGGAAGCAGCAGCACGGCCATCAGATCATTTCTCATAGTTACTGGAGACTGGTTCAGGTCATCTTGTCTTTGTGGCATAGCAGCTGTTGCTGGGGCCCCTTGGCTCATGAGGAACTTAACATTGTGCATGCTCAGATAGCCTGTTGAGTCTGGTTTAGGCCCGCGAGGGGGCCTCTTGGCTCTCAGGCCTTTTGTGCCTGACCAAATACCATCCCACATACAGTTATTACTTTATTCCTCTTGTGGCTAAGCAGTACTTCATTGTACAATAACACATTATGTTTTATTTAACTAGTGCTGTATTGTTCCTGCTTGTACCATAGAATACAACAGTGCAGAAAGTGAGAGACACTTATTTGTACATCTGGAAAGAACTATTCATTAGAATTATTGAGGTCATTTTTATCAGTGTTACCAAACTGATCTTCCAAAGAGGCAGTGAATATTAGTTTCCTTTCTCAACAGCATGTGAAAGTGCTTGTTTTCCTGCCAGGTACCCATGCTGTCAATTTGACCTTTGTAATTTATGCTACTCTGCTAGATTGAAAATGGTATCTCATTTTAATTTGCATATTTCTAATTATAAAGATAAGCTTTGCATATGTTTTAAATCTTTTGCACATCATTATATGTAACATTGCATGTTCATTTCCCACTTATTCCATAGAGTTTTTCTTTATCTAGTTTATAAAATTTAAATATTAATATCATCTATTACATAGTTCCCAACATGAATAAAGTCTTTCAACTAGGGTTTTTCCTATACAACATCTATGATTACTCTTTTTCTGGTTTAAATATTTTATACACCCTGAAATTGTTTTATTTTACTAAATTATTGTAAAAATAATAACATTGAACTTGCTTTTAAGTTCCAAAAGAATGAGGGCAAAGTATCCTTTATTAACCATTGTACATGTAGTGACTGATACATTTATTTAGTACTGGCTGTGGCCCAAAATGTACTGAGTAGCACATTTCTGGCGTTTTTGTTATTCCTTTTCTGGCTTCCTTTATATATATATATATATATATATATATATATATATATATATATATTGCCTGGCTTTTGTGAGAAATCAGCAATCCTATTGCGCTTTTCTGAAACAGCAGTCAAGCAGCAGTGGTAGAGGCCTGCCACCTCTATCTTGTTCAAGGAGTCAGTCTTTGCCCTAATCTCCACTGTTACCTTTCTATCTCACTTAAGAGCATTGGGCACCCCCGACAGGGTGTGTATCAGTTCACATTCACCAGTATCCTGTGAAACCCTTCCCTGTGTGACATTTGGCCTTCTTTCAACTGCCTTTATGTGGGGAAAACCCCAATCTGTTATATACCGGGAAGCTTGAGGACACTGGGAAGAGAGGAATGTCTTATAAAGGAGAAGTCTGACTATGGTAGCTACCCTGCCATACCTCAAGTGGTTACAAATGGACATTAACCTACACCATTTTGGGGGCCTGGAATTGATAATCAGGTAGGAAAACTTCAAAATACCATGCTTAATTATTTTTAAATATTTAACAAACATTCTTAAATCTAAGTGACATATAAGCATTTATTTTTTTCCTACCTAACCAGGCGACTCTGTGTGGATGTACATTGGTTCCATGTGTTTCTTGGTTTCCCCTTACACCATTACCTATATTATGGTATTCTCATGGCAAATGCAAAAACTGAAGAGACAAACAAAACCACAACACCATATTGAATTCACCAAGGCCTGGTTGAAGGGACTTCCAAGTTGCTTTTGGTTACTTATGATAAAACATGGCAGCAGCATGGGGCACTCATGGAGTTTATGCACCAGCATCTGATGATGCTGACAGAGCAGGTACTGTTAAATGCCACACAACAGTTTAGCTCCATTTCCTTCCATAGTGATGGGTCTTGGCATCCCCAGTAGAAGCTTACAATACCAAATTCTTTTCTAGCCTCCCTTTATTATTATTATTATTATTACTTATTTTACCACTATAGGTAGTCATATCACACAGTTCTGGATAATGACGTAGCAGGATAATTCTGGATAATGACATAGCAGGATAATTCTGCTGGGTGTTCCTGGGAATTTCTATGTTTTGTTTGGGCAACACAGTTTCTCAGTTCTTCAGTATTCTGATCTACATATTGGAGCTGTTCACAAAGCTGTTGTATTAGTCAAATTTTGCTTCCTAACAATCAATATAAATCCTAACAATCAAGTATAAATCAATGGTTTATACTAAAAAGACTGACTATTTTTCTGAGTAGGTTTATGGATCATCTGGTCTATAGCTCTTCTTCAGGCACAGGACTGTCTGTGAGTAGGGTTCAGCTGAATCCCATGTGTTGCATAGAATAGAAGCTATGCAAGCCATTTCTTCCCATGACACTAACATACCTTCGATCAAAGCAATTCATGTGGTCAAGACCATCTGTAGCAGACAGATATGCTGCAGCTACAATGGGCCACTAATACGATGACAAAGATGAGACCATGCTATTCTATCAAACATGCATTCAAAGTAGAATGGAACAAAATAATTATTCAACGTTGTACCCTTTCTAACTGTGTGAATGTAAATGTCTCCAGCTTCTCAGAACTTTATTAACATTAAAGATTGAGCCTATTTTTTTGAGTTGGCATAGACACTAATCATGCCACCATCTACTTTCAGAGACCCTTACAAAAGGTAGCTCTTCACCCCCCCCACTAAAGCATGATTGCTTACTAAATAAATTCTTCAGCAATCTAATGCTGGCATTTCATAAGGTTGATGAGTGTATGAAAATAACCCAGACAATAGCTCCCCGAGAAAAGAGACAGTTTGTTCACTAAGAAAATAATTATTGAGGACCTGAAATCATTAACTTTTCACATAGCAATAATCTAGAACCCATTTCCTGTTGTTTTCTTTTGTCTTTGGCAAATGTTTGTTCTGACAAGATCACAGGAACACTGCGTTTTTTTGGTTGATTTGGGCTGTTTTAGAGGCTCCCTCTGCTGGAGTGAAACAGCATTTTGTTTTCAAGAACTAAAGCTACCTTCCTTTAACTGAAAACAAATGGTAATAAACAATTTGCTGCATTTTAGGCTACCTTTTCATATAGTGTTTCTGGTAATGTGTCCTGAATTTACCTGTCTCAGAGATATACACAAATTGCCACTAGTTATTTTTTTCAAAATAGAGCCTTACAAAAGAAACTGATTTTGAAAGAATTTTCAAAAAAAAATGTGAATTGTTAATAATAAGCAGGTTCCTGTTTCCTGTGAGTAATGAATGTCCTTGTTACTTCACTTTGGACATTCATGGTTTTCGAACACCTGGGAGTAATATGATAAGTCTGTGACAGATCTATTTAGAGGTGCTTGCTAAGAGGAAATTATCCTGAGTCACCACATTTGTTATGTTTTGTAGGTAGACTATAATTTTCCATAGAAAAAAAAGTGAGCATGGATGCAAAGCCAGCGTTTCCCCTGCCAGGAGGAGCTACCGCTTTGGGGGAACACACGTGTTCTTTTTTTTTTTTAACTTTCTTTTTATTTATTCTTTGTGTCTTTCACCTCATGCATCTTTATCCCATTCATCATTCACTTCCCCGACCCTTTACATCCACCTTCTGCCCTTACAACTTCCTCCACTAAAATAAAATAAAATTTAAGAGAAAAAAAAATAAGAAAACGTAAAGAAAAGTCAGTCTTGTCATGGAAGCTGTACTGTGACACAGTGAGTCACACAGTAAAGCCTTTTATCCATGTGTTTGTACTTTGTGTTCATTGCAAAGAATCTTTGGTCTGGTTTGAGGCCTCAGGTTTCTACTGCACTTTTGATTCTGGGCCCTCACTGGGATTCCTCTTGGATATTCTGATATTGCCCTGTGTGGTGGAGATCCTGCAGATTTGGGTCTGCAGGAGCTGTCCCTTTGTGTGCTCTAGCAGATCACAGATGGGATGGACATTGGGGCGGGCTAACTGATAATCCTGGTTCTGAACCTGGGTAGTTGTAGGATTGGTCAGCTGGCCCGCTCTCCCTTGTCCTCACCTACAGGGTGAGCTCCTCAGCATTGCCCCATTGCCTGGTTAATTCACCCCTTGCAGTGATGAGCAAGGGGCGGGGCCAGTTCTCCTGCTTTTTATATCCTCAGGGTTGGTTCTCCCACACCTATACCTTCAGGGCCAGCTCCACTGTGCTGCCCAGGTGTGGCATAGGAGCCATTCTCCCAAGTGCCACAGCTGATGAGGGGCAAGGACAGTTCTCCAGCTCTTATGACCTCAGGGTTAGCTCTCCAGCCTGCCTCAGGTGTCGGTGGGCGGGGGTAGGGGGGAGGGCTCCCCTCCCCTGCCCATGTTGCATGCTGCCACATGACAGATGAATAATGGGGACAGCTGTCCCATGCTTACAACTTTGGAACTGGCTCACCTGCACCTCTGCTAATGGCTGACAGACACGTTCTTAAGGATACAAAACGGAAATGTCTTACTTTTATTTTAAATGAAACTTCATTGCCTAACTTTTATATAAGTGTTTCATTTCACTTCTGCCTTGGCAACATGCCATGTATGTATTGTTATCTTTTCTTACTGCTATACTCTGTTGGGATTACTTTTTGCATTTAAAGGACTTGGAAGCTAATTCAGTGAGTTCTGAATTAGCTGACTCAAAGAGCTACAGTGAGTAGCAAGTAATCTCATAGTAGTGTTGACTCTCATGGTATGTGGATACTTACAGCACTTGACGTTCTGTCATAGCCCAGTTAGAGATTTGAAAGTCAAAAGATGGCTGGAACATGCCCCATTGGCATCATCTGTGGATTCGTAAGAGACATATAATCTTGTGCTACACTCTGGTTATACTGGTCTGAATGTTGAACTTCAAGGAGCTTGCTAAGGAACTGGCATACGCTTTACAATTTGCACAACCCTAATTTGGAGGAAGGGGAGAAGGTGGCTGCCAATGGTGAGGCCTATGAGATAGTGCTGGCTTACTGCTGTAGTCAGAAACACCTTACTTGGCATTCCACTAAAGCCTATGACTAACACCCACTGGCTCAGAGCCCGTTCGCCCATTAGCTTTATAACACTGGGAACTGTGCCCACAACCCCTGCCCTGAAATCAGAGGTTATGAGCTTTGTTGACTGGTGCACACTGACTTTGATTTTGTGGACTATGACTTCCTGCACCTACCTGTCTACCTTTCCAGTGACTTGACTGATTTATCTGACTGCCATAGCACATTGAACTTATTGGCCCAAAGTCTGAAATTCTGAACCTTCCCAGTTGGGAAGTCTCCAAGCTTAAGCCATGACACACCTTTCTGTTGAAGCAGTGTGAGAAAAGTCTGAGTTATTAGCAGTGACACCTGCATCGGCGTTGTGCTTTTTAAACTCTCCAGCAATAGAAAGTCATCAGAAAGTAAGTTACTCTTAAAAGCACCAATATGGGTTAAATACTGTATCCTTCTCGATATTCTGTTCCAGAAGAGCAGCATGTCACTTCTGAGGTCTTCCTGCCAGATGCATGAGCCGAATTTTATCATCAGGTTAAATTAGGGGATATGTTCTTAAATAAGTTGCCCATCCTCTTTTTATGAAATTAAAATCAAGGGGGAAAAAAGAAAAGGGCTTGAGGTTTCTTCCACGTTAATGGTGTATAAAGGGATATGACAGTTAAATATAATGTGTGGCCAATTCTGCCTTTGTTCCTGATCAGTAAATAAAATAGGTTTAGGAGAGATATTGGCATTATCAGAAAAGTTTAAAGATAGGCTGTATTGATGTTATATCAGTGTTAGATTTTCCAACTTTGATAATTACACTCTAGTTAGATGGGAAAATGTCTGTGATTATATGATGTGTATACTGGACTATTTCTAGACAAAGTGGTATGATATATACAATTTACAATTCCTCCTCACCCCAAATAGAATGTAAAAGCAGCTAAGAGATAAATAATCATGGGTAAATGATACATGGGAATTTTGCTGTATTGGAATAATGTATTAAAATTTATAAAATTAAAATGAAAGGGAGAATCACTAGCAGAATACTAGGAACCTCACAGAATTAAAGGAAGAGATGTAAGGCACAGTGGGACTGGAGGTGACAGTTTCATGCCACCAGAACAAACTGTTATCTAGATGAACCTCTTTGAGAGTAAGAGAACCTAGACCCTTAGAACAACTAAATGTGCTTTAAGGTCCTTGAGTGTAATCTAGCTGGCAAAATTAATTTGCAAGGGTGTATACATAGCTAATAAATAAATACAGTTTCCACCTGCAAGTGTTAAGACTTCATTTTATCTTGTTTTTTTCCCCCCTGTGGTTTCCCACAAAGTGCAGTGGAATAGTCGATTAGAAAATGCATGACTATTTAGTAAATGTCTGATGTTTGTTCTTCTCCTTGCAGTTTTTAGGAATATGAATTGAAAGAACAAACAACATGAGACGTAAACTAAACATTGCTGTATGTTCAGTAAACAAATATCTAAACACCTCCTCCATTTTCATGCCCACCATTCTTTTACACCTAAAGGTGTATAGCATAAATAAAAAGTTTAAACATACAAAGATACTGGTAATTTTCTTTCAGCACAGTCTTATTGACATTGTAGATAAAAGGATGTAGCACATCTGGCAGTGTTTCTTTGGCATGCAAGAAGCCTTGGATCTGATCCTCGGCTCCAGCAATAATAAGCCAGGAATAGTGACAGACCCCTGTAAAACTAGGACTCAGAAGGTAGAAGTAGGAGGATAAGAAGTTCGAGGTCATTCTGGACTACATAAGTTTAAAGCTAGCTTGGGCTCCCTGAGACTCTGTCTCAAAAGAAACAGAAAAATCCCCACAATCTTGTTTATATACAAATGTCAGCTAGATTTGAATTTCTCTTTTTATGGTTTAGTGAGTACTTTCTATCCTTTTCATGGCATTTCCTCAACAGAGTGCTGTGACTTTCAGTTGGAAACTAACATTAATCTGGACTAATTTCGGGAAATACCCTTCATGATTTGGAGTATCTTTTATTGCAGTTGATCTAGAAACTGTAACATCAGACATAGAAGGATGCTGGGAAGATCTCCAGTTTCACAGGTTCATCTGTTAAAAATTTATTATATATTTATTCATCGTGTGTGTGTGTGTGTGTGTGTGTGTAAGGGAAGGGGAGATGGAAGGAAGGCAGGCAGGCAGGAAGAAGGGAGCGCAGGCACGTGCCTGAGCATGTATGCACAGGAGCATGTATGCACAGGAGTGCCACGACGCGTTGTAGAGGTCAGAGGACAACTTGCTAGAGTCAGTTTTCTCCTTCAGTCATGTGTAACCTGGGTATTGAGATGAGGTCATCAGGTTGGCAGCAGGATCTTTATCCATGGATCCATCTCTCTGCTTCCTACCACCCATTGTTTTTTAAAGGTAAAGACAGACTGGCTAATGAATTAAAACATTCTCCATTTCACACAGATCAAAATTTAAAGGAAATACATATATCTTCATATGTTGAGATAATTATCATTGCAGATTTCTGAAATAACAGTATATTTAGAAAAAACCACACATCCTCTATGCATGCTATAGTCCTATGTTACTTTGCTAGAAAAGGTGTTTGTAGGGGCTGGAGAGATGGCTCAGAGGTTAAGAGCACTGACTGCTCTTCCAGAGGTCCTGAGTTCAATTCCCAGCAACCACATGGTGGCTCACAACCATCTGTAATGAGATCTGGTGCTCTCTTCTGGCATGCAAGCATACATGGAAGGAATGTTGTATACATGATAAATAAATAAATCTTAAAAAAAGAAGAAAAGGTGTTTGTATTCTGCTTAGCTAGGCTGGAAGCTGAGAACTAGGCTTTGACCAATACCTGCCCCACAGCTTCAGAAATGCAATGCAAACCATATTTGAAGCATCCTAAATCAGAATTGAATGCAATGCATAGCAGAGTGGAAACACCCTAAATTCAGTAGATAGTAGCTTAGTATGCCGTGAGAAGTAATATAATTTTTAAAAGAATTAAATGTGCCTTTCATCACTTGTGTCCAGATGTGATCATGAATAGCTAACAAATGTTCAGATAACATGGATTCCTAGGTTTCAGTGTAGTCACAGGCATGTTGTGACCTACCAGATCCCAATCTCCATAGCCTTACTGAAGGAACCCAAGTCTTTAATGACATGGTAATGCTCTCTGATAATTACTTGATTTTCTAATCTTTAACCTTTATTATAGGTGGCCATGTTAAGGAAAACTCCTAGTGTCTTGCCAGTCAACATATATGTGGTTTGTGCTGCCCCTCCCTGTTTCTTTCTGCCTTGGATAGATACACAGTGTCTGGAGTTGTAGCGGTTATTTTGTGCCTATGGGTCCAAATGAGGGAATAAAGAGGGAGTTATGTCATCCTGGCTCTGACACCAAAAGTCATTAAATAATATCAGCAGTTGGCTGTGTTAGGCTTGGGTAAGAAAAGTGATGTGTTATGTGATTGAGCCATTAAATGTTAGATTTTCTTCATTTTCTCCTGTGTTGTCTATCTGTGTGTGTGTGACATTCAAATGTATACCATGGTGTGATGGGAGGTCAGCTTCAAAGAAGTAGAGAAAACAGGCTTGTATAAAGAGAGCAGAAGATACAGAGACCAGCATCACCAAGAGAGAGCCCTGCCTTCAGATTGGCAATTCTCCAGGTCCAAGTAAGACTCCTTCTTAGACCTGACTGCCCTCAGGTTTCAGGAGCTTTCTCAGTTTCCTTCCAGATAGCAGGGCAGGCCTTAAGTGGTTATAAGGATACACCCTATGAGAACAAGTAGAACAAGGGAAGTGAAATCCTACCTTGATGTGTTGGTCACTAAGCCTTGGCCCATGCTACAGTAGTTTATAGGTGATTTTCTTTTCTTTAATGTAATCCATCTACCTAGAAGGGAGCATGGCTTTTGCTGTCTCACACAAAGCTATAGGAAGGCTTCTTCTGGACAGCTGGTAAAGGTGCCTTTTACTGCTTAATAGCCAAAGGACTTTATGTATTAAATAAAAAATGCATTTTGTCAGTCAAAATGTATTAATTGATAGCCAAACTATTTGCTGTACTATTTGATGGATGTACTGACCAATAGAGTAACCTATTTTTGCTTATTTAAAATCGAGGAACAATTTACATGCAACAAACTATATTTTTTAAAAATCTTTAAAATGTAGCCAATGAGTTAATCACATGATTCGTATATAGGCCATCTATATCATTTACTTAGGAGGCAGAAACCGGTGGATCTCTGTTCGAGGCCAGCCTGTTCTACAAAGCAAATTCCAGGACAGCCAGGGCTACGCAGAGAAACTTGGTTTTGAAAAATCAAAACAAAACAAACAAACAAACAAAAAAAACAAACACAGTCTTTTGACTAATTCAGAAAGGGTCTTTATCCCAATAACTGTAATTAATGAACCTTCTCTCTTACTACACACAAACAAAAAGGAAATACAAATACAAAAAGGAAAGCAATTTTCTGACCTCTATCACTACCCTTCACTTTTGCCTATTCTTGAACTTTCTATGAATGGAACAACACAGCAAATACTCTCTGAGTATGGCTTCTTTGCTCAACATGTTCATTGGATCTGCTTATATATGGCAGTACCAGTTAATCCATCCTTTATTCTACTGATGGATAATGAGTTTTCTAGGTTTTAATTATTATAAATAAAGCTTCTTTGGACCATCCCCATTTTTGGTGGGGGGAGGATTGAATTCAGGGCCTCACACATGCTAAGTAAGTGCTCTGCTACTATTAACATTCTTGTATGCGTGAACTTAAGTACTTATTTCTTGTGTACATTCACGCATCTAGGTAAATTTCGTCCCAGTTACTCCTTCTTGTAATAAATTAGGAGAGTTAATTTGTAAGTACTTTAAACTATTTTTACTTTTCATGTACCTGCACCTTTTTCATAGTAAGCATGGTAAGCTCCCCTCTGCATTATCATGGAATGGTATGCTTTTCTTTATTTGTAAGGTAGTAAACAATCAGGGCCAGTAATTTATTTTCAGGACAGCTAATGAAGCATGTATATCCAGAGGGTACGTAGCGTTCAGTCTTTAATTAAGTGTCTAGTCTGTGATCAAGTGTAAATCTCATCAAGCTATGTGAACCAATAACACTAAACTGTCTTCCTTGTTGCAGCCACCTGTGTTGTTTGCAGTAATGAATAGCACTAGATTTGCAGTGCAAAGCCCTGGGAAGCAAGTGTATGTGACTCCAGCATCACAAGTGGACTTTTGAAAGGTGTTTGATCCTACCATCACCTCAAAGAATACATTTTAAGGAGCTTGGGTTTATCCTTGTGGCCTCTGCTTTTCAAGAGTTCCCTTGCAATGATGCATTGTAGCAGTTGGCTACTTCCTCCCTATTTGCATATTTACAATTCTAATGATCGTAGTTGAGCACTGGCGGCTTAATGGATTTCTTTTCCTGTTAAACTTTTCTTGAACAACATAAGATGAGACACTCTGTACATTTACTGATGCCTGATGCTTTTATTGTGAAAATAGCACTGTTGAAACAATAATTTTTTATGAAGACTGGCAAAATAAGACATATTGGGGTAATAGAACATGGATCAGGATATGCATTTATTCAGGCTGTCTACTAGATCTCCATGGTAGCAAAATTTCTTTCTTTTTGCTCACTGTTCTCTTAGTGAGCCATACTAGAGCTCCATAAATATTTACACAATAAGCCTTTGTCTAAGACAGAGACTTTTGATTGTAAACCTTGCTTTGTTTAGTATTAGCCCTACTTCCTAGCTGCCTGCTCTTCCCTTTCTAAGGACCACAAGCCTGCTTTGCTTCCTTTATTCAATGCTAATCATTTGGATTTTGGCAAAGCCCAATCTAACAGTTTCTCTTGGAGAAAGTTCTCTCTCTTAAAAGAGTAAAAGTATTTATTTACCCATCTTTCCTCTTTAGCCATAGTTCCGACTCCTCCTGAGGTTTTCTTTTTTTCTTTCTAAAATGGAAATCAGCCTCTGTTTATTATGACTAAGGGCCTCCTGGTCAACCCTCCACTTCCTTCAGGCAGTGGTGATAGCAAGTCCCTTTATCACATCTTTATTCTCAGGTCACCTCACATTCCCTTTTTCAAAATGTCATTTGTATAGAAAATGATTATATCTAAATTTTAAAATCTGGCTTTCATAAAGATCCCCACGTAAAACTTTTTTCTTGAAAGAAATCAGAAGAAAAGGAACCAGAGTCATTTTATTAACTGCTAAGCCTTCAAGGAAAAACTCTTAGATTTAGTCACCTTCAAAGTATCTTTTCTATTAATTCACTAAAACTTCCTGAAGAATGATCTGAGCATGCCCAGATGGGTTCCTGTCCACCATTTATATGATGTATGCTAAGAAGATCTACAAGTGTTCTTATCCACCATCGAACCCTTCAAACATGTCATCTATGACCTTGAGATAAATATGCACTAATATAACTGCCATTTTTCCTTCTTCAACTGTGACCTATAATTAAGCATGCTCAAAAATACGACTCTTAACTGAATATGCTCAGAAGGGTGCCTTCCCTAGAAGTACTTTCCCGTATGAATAATTATATCCTTCCTGCATAAAATCTTTACACTTCCTTTGGTCCAAAGGTATTGCTTTAGAAATAACTCTCTGTGCATACTGTAGGTAATAGATCATTCTCCATCCTTCAAAAATGTTCTTTGCTATGATTACTTTGCACTCACTGAGATAGAAATCTGCTGTATTTGGTAATTTCTTTTTCTTTTAAACTATTGGAAAATATGTCAATACAACAAAATTGCTTTGGACACGGACAAAGAAGATGGTTTCTTTTTAATACCTTACTTAGGTATTGTTATAACCAAGAAAAGACCAAAGAGAAGTTGATAGAACAGCCATATCATTTTACAGATAAGGACAATGAAGTCAAAAATATTAAATTGTTGAGGGTAATATAATGACTAAGTCTGGAGTTCTAATTTTCCAACCGTAGCTGCCCTTTACTATCCTCTGCTCTTATACAATAGCTTTAGATTTGCACATGCAGAATGTGCCATACATGACCAAGACAGCTCTGTATCTTGCTGCTTACCGTATTCCTGAGAGGCACATTCGTTAAAATGAATTTTAAAGTGATAGAGCAGTGCTTCACAACCTTCCTAATGCTGCGACCCTTTAGTACAGTTCCTCATACTGTGGTGACGCCAACCATAAAGTTATTTCATTGCTACTTCATGACTGTCATTTTGCCACTCTTGTGAATTGTAATGTAAATATCTGATATGCAGGATATCTGGTATGAGACCCCAAAGGAGTTATGACCCAAACACTGTAACAGAGGAAAGGAATAAAGATCTGAGCAGTTTAAGAGACTCTCTAATTTCCTTCTCTGATTTCCTTCTCTGATTTATAACAAAAGCAACTCTTTTTGCTACTCCTGTGGAAAGCTTCTAGGAGAAAGAATAGCTTTTAAATGCTGCAAATTGTTGAAGTATTTTTTCATCAAGAATCGTTTTCATGAATAGTTCTTAAAGGTGTCAAGAGTACGTAATACATAACACAGTCACTTCAGTTGAGTACAGCAAGTCCTCAAAGAGGAGATAATTTGCTCCAGGGAACCTGTTGCTGAGGCTCCCGTGGGGGCTTCCTCTGTCTTCCCAAGGCAGCCTTGGGGATTTGAAGATCAGCTGTCATGATAACACATTGGATGGATTATCTAGGACAGTGGCAGCAAATGTGACATTCGTTGTCCCTGAGCTCTAGGGTAGCACTTAATGAGAAAGCTTTATTGCAAGTACAGGCAGAACTGGATATAGCATTTGAATTTGCCTGCTCAGGCCATTGGCCCCACATTAAAGAGTTCCAGCAGTATAGAATTTTACTGAAACAGATGCACATGGGCAAATTTGCTTTACATGGAGATGAATGCTTGCAAAGTTGTTAGATTGGCAGTTGGCTCTCCAGTTGATGGGTTTGTAAATAACTATGAAGAGTGACTTTTCAAAAGAGATTAATTCTCTCTCATAAGAGTAGAGATGGGTGGTCCTGGTTGCAGTCCAATCTGATGGGGGGGGGCATTGTTTCAACTAAGCTTCCTTCTCAGACAAGTCGAGATTGTTTCAAGTTGATTGACTAAAACCTAAGCAACACACACGTTCTCATAGCCATGTTCTGCCTTCCTATGAGTCCAAAATCAATGAAGTTGAGGACTATGGACTGAAAGTTCTGAATTCATGGGCCAGAGTAAATCTTTCCAAAATGTACGCTTCTTTTTTTTGGCCAGGTATTTTGTCACAGTGACCCAAAGTTCAACTTACCCAGTTGTGGTCAGTTGTTTAAGGGATCTTGGGTGACTGGTGAATGCACATATTCAAACAAGTGGTGTGAAAGAATTGTAGAGACGGCAAGATGGCTCAGCGTGTAAAGGCACGTGCTGCTGACCATGCCTAATGAGTTTGATCCTAGTAACCCACGTGGTAGAAGGAAAGAACTGATTCCCATAAGCTGTTTTCCCATTACATCCAAAGGAAATCGATGGTTATTTTTAGAGAGAATTCTAGTTTGTTAAATTTTCTACTAGAAAGGAAGTACACAGCAATATAAGCTTCTTGTTGAAATAAAATACCTAGAATATGACTTTATGCCTACTCTAAGAGTTTAAATAACTACAACATACCATCTTATCCACACAAATCTAAATTTGTACACACAGGGTTGTAAATCTGTGCCATAAAATGCTGAATCACAAAAGCTGCAAAATAATATAGCTGAAACCAAAATAAAGATCACCTTTCTGGGATAGCTTTTTTTTTCTTTTTTATTCAGATGAGTAAACTGAGGTCCATAGAGCTTGTTTGGTTTGTTTGAAGCTATTTAGTTAGCTAGTGACATAGACTTTTCTAGAAATCAGTTGGACCTGAGAGGTATTTTGAAAGCAAAGGAGTGAGGCTTTGTGAAGAGTCACAGTGGAAGCTACCAGCATGATGATGAGGAAGTATAGATATGAAGAGCCATAGATTACTAGTTTATGACTTTCTTGTTGCAATAACTTATGGGATGCTGGCATCCCATAGGTGTGGCTTGGATCACAGATAAGGTACGGGGGAAGGACAGAGGCAGGGTTACTTTGTAAGAAATCTTCTGAAGCTTATGTTGCTAGACGCTAGGAGTTGAGTAGTTTGGTAGTTTCTGTGTGTTTTAAAAGTGTTTCATGTGAGGAACCATACTGCATATCTTTGGTGGAATCTTAACAATTCAGTGAGATAGGTTTTATTATAACTCCTTTTTGACAAGTGAGAAAACTGCAGTTTAAAAAGCATGTTAATTAGAATTCTTGCTGCTATTGTAAGATACTGAACAAAACAGCTTAAAATAAGAAAATATTCCTTGTTGGCTCTTGGATTCAAGGGTTTCAGTCTATAGTTTCTGGCTTCATTGTTTCTGGGATTGTGTTTGAGCAGAAGAGCATGACAGAGCAAAATTGTTCTCTTCCTGGTAGCCAGAAGCAGAGGCAGGTGGGGAGGCGGGGAACTATATTATATTTCTAATCTCTCTAGTACTGTGTCATGTACCCATCAGATACTTGAAAGGATGTGTCATGGTTTAAGAATACTGCAATGACATATTCATTTATCAGTGGCTTCCAGGGGGAAGGGCTGGTGTGCAATGATCAACTGAACATTCATGCTTAACGATGTTGTTAAGGTTTGAATGTAAATGGTCCTCCAGGTTTATAGATCGAAATTTTGACCTCTAGCCAGTGACACCAATGCTTGGAAGTTTAGGGGTTTGGGCCAAGTTAGAGAAAGTAGATTACTGAGAGGTATGCTACCAGCTTGGGTTTAGCTGAACTGTTTCACTGGTCTGACTTCTTTTAAATGCTAATGTCTTCAGAAACTTTCTTCCTTAACTCCAACTTTACACAGAAATTTCTGAAAGAAACTGCAAATATCTTAAGACTTTCTGCTCTGCTTTTCACTATGCTGTATTCCTTATATCCAAAACCCAGACTCCAGTGATACCTTAAGAGAATGATAGAATTTGGAGTCCTAAGGGGCTTTAGGCAGTCATCTATTACAAAATTACTCATTGAGTGCTTCCCTTACTGGCAACAACACCACCATTCAAAAGACTGTTACAAATACATTATCTCAGGTACCATTCCCCAGCTACTGAGTCAGTCTCTGGCCCAGGAAGCTGTGTTTTAGAAAGTCTCCCAGATTTTTAGGCAAAATTCTTAATTTTATTTTAGCTAATGTAGAATTACATCACTATGCCTCCCTTTCCTCCCTTTCAGCTTCTCCCAGCTATCCTCCATTGCACTTTCTCCATGCCTCCTACTGTCAAATTGATAGCTTCTTTTTCTTTGGCTATATTGCTACAGATCAAATGTGTATTTGAATATATATTGCTGCATATATATGTGTATATACATATGCTATTGCTACGGATACATCAGTGAACATGTTAAGGTGTAAGGGGAAAGTTTTCACAAGATTCTTATCCTTACACAAAGAACTAGAGGCAACTAATTACTGCAGAGAGAAGAGGAAAATTAGCCTTTTCCGAGGATGAACTGCCTTATTGGTTGTCCAATGCAGAGTGATCATCCTTGAATACATCTAACACCTCCAACAAAATGGACTCAACTGGTTATATTTATATACATTCATGTACATTTATTAATAACATTGTTCATTGACAATTTCATATGTTTTTGTAATGCATTCTGATCTATTTCCTCACACCCTCTCTGACCTCACTCCCCATCAGTTCCCCTTCTTTCCTGCAAATCTCTTTCCAATATTCATTTTTGTTTGTTTTGTGTCCTGTAGAGTTTAACTAGGGCCTCATGGCTAAACACACAACTGGATATTATGGCTCCTTCTTTCCAAGAATCTGTCATTTTCCAATAGTCAATAAATATTAAGGCCCCCTGAGCCCCTGGATGATCCTGACTAATGTAAGCCCAGTAGTCACAAACAAGTTGAGAAACCCATGTATAAGAACAGATTTCAGCCGGGCGGTGGTGGCGCACGCCTTTAATCCCAGCACTCGGGAGGCAGAGACAGGCGGATCTCTGTGAGTTCGAGACCAGCCTGGTCTACAAGAGCTAGTTCCAGGACAGGCTCCAAAACCACAGAGAAACCCTGTCTCGAAAAAAAAAACCAAAAAAAAAAAAAAAAAAGAACAGATTTCAGCTTAGTGAAAGATTTTAAAATCTTGATTTTAAAAAAGAGGGAACTGAATTCTCATCACTTAACCATGATCATGGTGCCAAAATTGGATCTCAAGCACCAAATTTCCAGATTCCTCATCCAGCTCACTGTCTGCAGTTTCGTCATTAACCTCCAACAAGTGGTATACTTCTAGCTGGCTTGGAAACCTTGGGTAGTGTTTGGAAGACCTCTAGCCTGACTCAGCATATCCATTTATGTGCATGTCACTGTCTCCCTTCTACTTGTGTTTGTTGTACACTAAAGTCTGTTTTTCTGTACCTAGGCAACGTGCTGTTTATCTTCCATTTAACCTTCCTTTTCTTCCTCCTCCCCTTCTTTTTTTTTCATATTGCCTTTAAATGTTTTTGCAGTAATTTGTGATTTCATGGTAATACTTTTCAACATTGAACTTTTATAATTATTTGGAGAACTTAAAAAATATGGAGATGCTGGAATGCTCTCCTCAGGGACTATGATGGCATTAATTTGGCCTTAGGTCAGGGCATCAATAATTTTCAAATTTCCCCAGTGACTGCAATATATATTAAGAACTACCTTTTTTGTAAGAGTCTCACCATTACCTGAGTAAATAGATGTGGTAAGTGTCTTAATTCGCTTTTGGTTCAGGCTCTGAGTCATCATCTAGTGTCACTGGATCCTGACTGGGTGACCATTATCTCTAATGAGTCTTAAAAGTCAACAGTCCACAAAAATGAACTAAAACCTGTTTTTTTTTTTATTCATTTTCTGGCTCTCAGTGTTTTGTTGGTTCTTGTTTCTTGACATGAGAAAGAAATGGGAACAACAGTGAAATGGTATTGGACCAAATGTTTACAACTGAAATTCCCTGCTGAGTCCCTTTAATGACTAGAGAATAATCATCGCTCCAGCAACCTGCCTCCCCTTCCTCCTTGCCCAGCATAATAACAGTCAGGGAGCATCAGGAAAACCAGATGGAACTTGCTCATTCTGCACCAGCACACATGCCCCATTTGGAGACTAATTAAGAAAATAACAAACCTGGCCACATTGGCTGAGAGCGCTTCCCACTGGGGTTTGTAAATTTAGACATGTTTTTCCTGCATGCAGCATATTGATAGACAATGTCCCATTGTTGCTTCCTCTTTCTGAATAATCTAATGATTGTATAACATGATGCTTGACACCCCCTCTCATTTCTCTGACTGTTTTTTCAAACTTCCTATAGTTCCTTTATTCTAGTTTTCTTACTACTTCCCAAGAGAAGTCCTGTGCAGTAACCATCCTCTGTCTTCGCATCATCCTTTGCCACTTCAGGTGTGGTCCAGAGGCAACAACAACAGCATCAGCGTCATCTGGCAATTGTTAGAAATGGAGAACCCTAGCCTCACCCTAAACCTAACAGATTTAGAATCTTCATTTATTATCAATAACTTCAACTTGACTTGTGTATATATTGTTGTTCCAAGTTTCTGTCTTCTCAGTGCCCTATGTAAATACCCATCCACTAAAGAGATTTCATGAAAGGCCTGGCGTTTCTAAGTAACCCAGAGAATCCCAAGCAGAATACAGCCCTAGAGACAGCAGAAGTACAACTCCAACCATGTGATTATTGTTCTTATATAAAACTTCTGTAACATTTTAAATTGACATTATTTAGATTGGTAATTTTTAAAAAATAACTCTACAGTGGAGAATAGGATACTATTCTACTTTACCCTGTTAACCCCTGGAAACGCAGAATTGTTTTCTGTCATGTAGACATGTCATGTGTTGGTATTTATCTTACTGGTACCATACCTTGAGACAAGAGACACATCTTTGAAGCTGCTGTATTCCTGAGTACCAGTAGCGAGGGAGTACACATCCTAACTACTTGTAATAACCCTCGTTTGTTGGGTGAAAGGAGGCTATAGTATCCTTTCTACGGGTTGATACAAAAATGTGTAGGTAGGAGCCTAGCATGGGGGCATATACCTTTAATTCCAGCACTCCAGAGGGAAAGGTGGGCAGATCTCTATGAGTTTGTGACTAGCCTGGTCTACATAGTGAGTTTGGACCAGTTAAGACTACATAGTGAGACTGTGTATCAAAACCAAAAATGTGTAAGTAGGAAATGGAGAATTCCATGCTGCCTTTCAATTTTCTGTTTCCTGGCCTTAAACTCTATCACAAAGTTCTTGCTGTCCCTCTATAATAAAATCAAAACATCAATTTGATTGATTTTCTAAGTTGCTAAATGACTTCTAAAGCACTATCTTTAATACCTGTTTATAAAAACTTGTCAATTTCCTTTTGTTCATATAGAAACCAAGGTCCTTGACATGATGACAATGGACTAAACCTCTGAAACTGTAACCAAGCCCCCAATAAAATGCTTTCTAAGAAAAACAAAAAAGAAAAAAGAAAAGAAACCAAGGATGTGGTAGTTACAGTTGAGGAGCGATTCTGGGGGCTGGAGAGATGGCTTAGCAGTTAAAAGGACTGTCTACTCTTCCAGAGGACCAAGCTTTGATTCCTAGCACCCATATGGCAGCTTACAACTTTCAGCAACTACCATCACAGGGGGATCCCATCCCTATTCTGGCCTTTTGGACACTGCATACACGTGGTGCATCATAGATTTATATTCAGGCACAAACTCATGCACATAAAATTGAAAATAAATAAAATCTTTTGCAAAGTGTTTTTAACATATGGAAAGCCTGGCTTATGTAATTTAAATATACAGTATAATCAGGCTTTCATCTAATACCAAATGAATTCACAGATAATAACTGCAGAAGCCTATGCTTCTCAAGCCCTCGTCTGAATCCATGCCACCTGGTGATCTCGTGAAAATTCAGTTTCTGATTCTGTGGATTTTGAACCGGAGCTGAAATCTGTATTTCTAAAGGTTCTTAGATGGTGGCAGGACTTCTGGTCCATAGACCACACTTGAAGAGAATATGCATCTGAGATTTCAGATGTTTACAGTGAACTTTGATACTGCCCAAGGACTGAAGTCTCTGTTGTGTATCTTAGATTCGGGCATTTGTTCGATCTATACTGGTAGGTAGCAGAGCTGATATGTTTATGTGGAGGACGGCAGTGTAACTAGAGAAAGCACTGGCTTTCTATCCATGCTGTTCCAGTTAGGGTTGCTGCGGGGAGGGGAGACAACAAGCCTGAGGCTCTCTAAAATAGCTCAAGTTGGGAGGATGGATGAGAGTGTGTGCTGTATAAAAACTTGGCAGGAAGCCCAAAAGGGGATTTCCTTAAACTGTCATGAGTTAAGAGTTATAGGGACTAGCTACCTTTCTCTAAGTTCCTTTCCACATAATTATTTCTACCCTAGCCTTCTTTCACTCTCAGTTTGGGGTGGCCTCCACAGTCTTTCTCCCCCATAGCTCCTGCATGTTTCTACTAAGTCTCAGCTGCACATGGGTCCATCCCTACCGTAATCTGACCTGTTGTCAGCATCAGCTGTCATTGCTGACAGCTTCATTTCTTTCAGAATATGCATTTCAAATTGTTGAGAAGAGAAACTGAATAGCATTGGATGCCTTAGTACACTGATAGACCTTGGATTTCACTGCTACTATCTGAAAATCCAATTACTGCCGATGGGGGAAGGGCCAATGGTATTTGATGCCCAAACAAAGAAATACAGATAGCAAAGATTGCTCTTTCATAGGGGCTGTGTGCCAGTACAGAGTCTGTGGTGTAGGGTAAGCATCTTGCAGCCTACTCCATTTTATTCATTTCCTTAATGAGGGTCATCTCTGTATGGATGTGGTTCAGTCACAGCCTTCAGGCAGGACCAAGAAACATACCATTTGTTTAATTGCTCTTTCATCTCTTCATACTAGAGGCCAGCCTAATAAGAATATGTTACACGGTCAGTGAAGGGAATCAGTTAACTAATGAAACTGTTTAAAGCAAACCACCACAGACCTGCTTCAGCATTTTTGAGATATCATTATTTTAATGCAGCCTAAGCAAAAGAGGTTGAAAAAAAAAACACCAATTAATCCAAAGTATCAACACAGCATTCTTCAGGGTTAAGAATACAGGAGAAGGCATCAGGCTTCTTGTAGGAACAATCTGATCGGTGGACAGGGAGCTCCTCTGTAGCTTTCTGTCCCTTCCACCTGGAAAGGCTGCTTTCTCATTCCCCGCTCTCTGAGTGTACCCAGGGGCCATATCCTCAGAGGGAGTGAATGTGCTCATTCTCCTTCCCGAGTGCTCGAGCAGGAAATGAGATGTTTGAGAAAGCAGACAGGAAAGGGACCCAAACTCAACCCTTACCCCTAAGACTCATGCCCCAATACTTTGCTTCTGTGTTGTTTGTTGGAGTGGGAGGGGCATGTTCTTTCTCCATCTTTCTTCCCACACACAGACTTTTAGGGAGAACTATTTTCAGTTTTTATTTGCTGATCAATAAACTCAAGGGTAGGTCTTGTCTGTTCTCAGAGATAAAGAACTGTGGGCATAACTACTCTCTATCCAGCTGAACAAGCACCAGTGTTCGCTTTGTTTTTCACGGTGTTTCTGTGAGATAAGAAGAGACCGCCCAGACATGATGCATGACCAGGCAAGGTTTTGAGAGACTATTTTACGAATTCATTCCCTATTTTGAATGGTAGGATGAAAAGAATGGGGGAGAGTACCACACACAGAACAAGCTGATTTTTTCTGGCTTCAAAATAAATAGGAAAATAAGAATACATGTGCAGCTGAGGAAAGAGTCAGACAGTTTTCAGTTCTGAATATGAAAAACAAATAGAAAAATTGTAGTAATTTAGTAATTTGGTGACAATTTTCTGCCAGAGAAATTGTCTGTCACGTGAACTCAGAATCAATATAGAACAGATAAGACCTGTGGATAGCCAAGGAGCAAGATATATTCCTAGGAAAATAAAAGGTGAATGGAACCAGATTAGAATTGTATTAGATCCAAACCCTCCAAGGATCTAAGCAATTTTCTGAAAGAGAACCACGATGGAGGAGCTGATTTGAGATTAATGATGTAAGACTTTAAACAGTAAGATTCAGTATAAAATCAGTTGCTCTTACTAAAGAAAAGAGAGTGTTTTCATATGACAGGTAAATTTGGGGGCCAACAACTTACATAAGTTGAGTCAGAAAATCATTTAGGAGAAATATGCCATTAGGCTAAGGAAAGACCGAGTTTGGGTGGAAGTGACACCATAGGAAGATGGGTAGTTTACTAACTACCTATCGTTGTCAAGGTAGTTAGTAAAAGGAAAATTGAAATTGAAAGCCATGATGTAAATGTTTCTGAGCAAGTGGAACTGAGGATAGAGTAAAATCTTAGGGAAGCTGAGCAGCACTTCATCGTCCACGTTTCTTTCCATTTCTAGGTTCATGAATCCAACAAACTGTTGTCTCCCATCTCCATCAGCAGATAGTAAATTCCCTATAGGGCAGAACGTAGCCCATACTTTCAAGAATCTCCCTATGAGATCAAGTGAGGGCCTTACTAGAATAGAAACTCAATAAATAATAATTGGTAAATTAATGAATAGATAGTTGCCTTTTTTTTTCTTGAATACATTTTGAAATGTGGTATCAGTATATAGGCCAGGCAAACCTAGAACTTGAGATTTTCCTGAGTTAGCCTCCCAAGTGCTTGGATTACAGGATGTGTGCCATACTCAGTAACGGATTCTTCTTTAAGTAATTATCTTGTTGAGTAAATCCTAGATTTGAGGAACCCAGAAAATGGATTGTACTTTATTTTCCTAATATTGATTAAAACAGGGAATTTATGGTTTAGATCATTATTGTTTTATTTAAAAAAATAATTCGTTGGTCTAATGACAGATATAGATAAGTGAGCCCTATGGATCTTCAGGAGAGAGGCCTAGATTCAGTGATGTTTTTCTTGCTCCTAGAGTCAATCAGGCTAGACTGTAGATAGCTTTTTCCAGGTCAGCCTGACCAGTAGTTTTCTATTACTGTTTGCCTTTTGGGGAAGCTTGGTGTCCTCAGAGCAAGTCAAGGTCTATTATGTTCACTGTCCTAGCGCCAGCACCTACAATAAGCTTGTTTGAAATGGAATACATGCTTAAGAAATGATCGTGAAAAGAAGGGGAAGAGAAAAGGAAGCAAGAGTAGGGGTAAAGGAAGGAGGTCTCTGCTTTTTATACTTCCCCTAAAACTTAGTCATCTGTTATCAAAGTTTCCTCTTCCCCCAACCTCAATTTTTGTGTTAGGCACCAGAGATTCAAACTGATGAAACTTAATCAGACTGATGCTCTTAAGGGACTGATAGTCTAGTGAGATACAGAACTAAGACAGCAAGAGGGGAAGTGTTTCATCATAACAGGAAGCTCGATAATAGAGTAAACAAACCAAAGGAAGCATCCAGTTGGCCCCTGAGGGGAGACAGGTCACTGAGCATAGTGCAAACCAGAGGAGAATATTAACAAGCTCCTTTGTGCTTTGGAGGCTTGACAGAGTCTCCCTCCATAATCCTAAAACTGATTATACACAGTTTGAGCAAAATGTGAAAGACCACAAGCCCTTGGATTTCAGCCTTTCTCAATTCGGAATCATTTTAGTGATTAAGTGATTTTCGTCTTGGCACAACTGGACGTTGCTTTCATTCTGGGAACACAAATGGATGCTCTAAATTTGTCACTCAGTGGCTTGATGTAGAGACATGGCTTTATATGCACAGCCTAAATGCCTCCAATTAAAGGCCTGATGTCTGGGACAGACCTGTATGTAGCATATGCTGTGGCAGGAGTAGTGGCTTTGTTAAGCACAATCCATTAGCATCAGCGTTTGTTATTTCCTGAGGAAATTCTTGTCCCCATGACAAGGATTAATGATAGAACATGTATATGGTGGTCTTTGTATTTTATAACAACCTATCACGGCTAAAGTGTCTATTTTAAATGTTCTGAAGAGGGTAGATAAACTTGAATCAAAAGAAGGAGAACCAGTGGCAAAATAGGAAGGAAGTTTGGCTAAATTTTTACATATAGGATAGCCTTTTTAAGCCCTCTGATTTAATGTTTGAGGGGCCAGAGATAGAAGTCCTGCTTTGACTTTGACTTTTTGATCTTTCGTTATTCAGGTATTGACCCCAGCACAAATTAAATCAATATGCCAGGCAATTTTGGACTCTGGGAAGCAGTACGCCTTGAAGAAGAGAAAGCCGTTCCCCCTGATGTATTCTTACTATGGAACTGAATACTTGGGTGAGTGGCACATGCCTATAGGCTGGAGAGTCTCTACTGGTAACACTAAATAAAGAACAAATTCTTTCAGTTTTGCTATAGAACAGTGATTCTCAACCTGTAGGTCATGACCCCTTTTGGGGGTCTACTGACCCTTTCACAGAGGTCGCATATCAAATATCCTACATACCAAATATTTATAATATGATTCACAACAGTAGCAAAATTACAGTTATGATGTGGCAACGAAAATAATTTTATGGGGGAGGGTCACCACAACATGAGGAACTGTCTTAAAGGGTCACAGCATTAGGAAGGTTGAGAACCACTGCTGTAGACGGTCATTATTCATGAGCAAGAAATACTTTAAAGCATTTGAAAACAAAAATTTAGATATAATTTAATACCTTTTCAAAGTGTGAATGACGGTAATATAAATATTTTAATATTTACGTTCACTAAAGATGAAAACCTTATTATCAACCACTTATTTATTTGAGATAGAAGTCTCAATACATTGCTTAAGCTGCCCTTGAAGTATTGGATTCAAACAAATACCCTACATTAGCTTCCTAAGGGACTGGGACTATGGGCATATATCATCATACATGGCTTAACTTTGTTGAAACATGATGAACAATTATCACACTGATTCTAAGTACTGTTTTTGAATAGGGAAATAAGATCAATTCAGTAAGTTTTTAATGATAGCAGATTCATAACAGGCAACTGAACTACAGTGACTAATTTTGAGGTCCGATTCATGTAAGCAAAAGATGAGTCCCCCCACCCCAGTTTGAGTCCTTACACTCCTGTGCAAGACTTGTAAGACATACTTAAGTGGTGTTCTGTCACAAAGTGACCTCTTACTTTAAATTATTGTTAATATTCCTTTCCTAGAATGTTTCACTTCCCAGATGCCCTGCATCTGCTTCTAATACTCAGACTTCCAAACTTTGTGCAAACCTTATGAGATATACTGAGACACATTCTGTGTCTTAGGGAAAAAGGTAGTTGAAGCCTATCTTGAGAATCATTAACATCTTTCAGGTATTTTCCCCTGAAGCAAATAGGGTGACATCATGGTATCATGCCCACACTGTTAAGGGAGTCCTCACTGTAACTTATTATAATTTGTGACTCACTTGTTCAACTGCCCTGTCAGGTTTTATGCACATTCAGGCTAGGGATTCATTCATTTAGCTCTGTGATCCTTGGACCTTTGCCACGAAGCTACATTTAATGAGGTTATCTGAATGAATGGCTGAATGGCTAATGAGCAACATTAGTGCGAGTTTTTTCAAAGAAGTCTTGCATTCTTTTCTAAGTCTTTGTAGGATGAGACCTTGAAACAGGATTTGAGTATAAAAATCTTATTTGAAATGTGATCCTAGAAAGCATTGCTAGAGGAGTGGAGAAATGAGACAAGGAAGAGGAAGAATTTCATTGTGATATAATGAGCAGTTCTAGATAGCACAGGCTCTGTGTTAGACTTTTGAGGTGCTTTGACAAAAGACCCGCTGTAGCAACTTAAAGGAGGGGACATTTCAGAAGGTACATTCTATTGTCACTTGACTGAACTCATTCTGGGCCCATACTAGGGAAGAACATCATGGGAACAGAACCATATAGCAGCAGTTACTCCTCTTGTGCCAGATGAAAATCAGGGAGAGGGAAGGAAGAAGACCGTCAAAGATATATACTAAGCAATGTGCTTCTTCTAGATAAGCTTCATATTCCAACAGTTCTACAATAGCCCAAAATACTCACTGGAGCACAAGTATTTACTGTATGGCAAATATTCCATATTCAAACTGGAATAGGCTCATTCTCCCTGGAGACTCTTAGAAGACATATAAGGACATACCTCATAATTGTCTTCCCCAGTCTGAGAAGTTCAGATATGTATCTATCCATTTTCTGCTGTATTGGTTGGCTGCTCCAGGGGTGCTAATTCTGTATGTGTTGAGCATATTCCTGTGGCCAGAGAAGAACTCAGGCAAAATAAGAACTGTTTAAAGTAGGGAGTTTGGAGAGCATAGATGTACCTGAGTGGAAAGTTTGCCAGCGTACTAGCAGTGTCTTTTACAGTTCTTTCATTAATAGTATTTTTTAAAGCGAAATTGACATTCTGGGCATTGATATACATACTACACAACCACATTTCTGATAAATATGGAAAACTTTCCTGAAAACTCAAGCTTCCTTTTAATAATTATTACCATATATAATATGCAATATGTTTTAATGTAAGACTAAACAATATGCATCATATATTCTAAGCTGTATATGTTATATAATATGTGAATATTTATATGAATATTGTTTATTTGTATAAATAATGAAGCACTAATAAAGGAATTGGCTTAAAGGATTGTAAGGCTGAAAAATCCAGACCTAAAAAGGTCAATATTGTAAGATTCAGGCTGAGTCTAAGTCCCCCAGGGAGAAGGCAAATGCCTAAGCTGGAGAATTATTTCTTAGTGTTTTTGTTCCATTCAGGCCTTGATGAGTGGGTGAGGACTACATACATTGGCAAGGGAAATCTTTAATCATTTTTATAGGTTCAACTTTTTTTTTCAAGGTAGGGTTTCTCTGTGTCACAGCCCTGGCTGTCCTGGAACTGTTTTTGTAGACCAGGCTGGTCTTGAACTCAGTGAGATCTGCCTTCCTCTGCCTCCCGAGAGCTGGGATTAAAGGTGTGCACCACCACTACCCGATGCCAGGTTCAACTTTTATTATTGTCTCTACAAGCACTCAAAAAGACGTACCTAGAAATAATGTTCAACAAAATCTCTGGGTACCATCTTGCCCAGTTCAGTTGCCACATAGACTCACTTATGCTCCTGTTGCAATCTACTATATAGAGTACTTCACTTATATTCTAAAAATTTTTTCAAATATGATTCACTTTCTGAATGGAATGAGGAGAGGTCTCTTCAAGAGTATAGGCAAACTCATATTCATCTTTGTGTCTCCATGGTGAGATAATGTCCAAAATACAAGTATTCATTGTGAAGACTTCAATGAATTCATGCCAAGAGAAAGGGCTTTTTTTTTCTCTTTTGTTTTCTCATCTATCTTTAGCATCTAAAGCATCTGGTGCATAGTAGATGCTTAATACTTATATTTTAAATAGATTGATGGATTATTAAGATATCAAGACCACATTGATCTTAAGCATTTTGGGAATATTTTTATAAGATCAAATTTTATATAAAGAGCTTAACAGTCTTAGTTAGGGTTTGTGGACCATATGGGTTTCAGTCACAAATTCAAGTCTGCTGTACGATGCGAAGGAAGCAGAGAACAATGTGCAAATGGCCATATTTGGGCTGCAAGCTATACTTTTCTGCTGGTTTGGGTTTTAGCAACTCAATTATTATAGTACTATATGTGCTTTTAAATAATATTTTAATGTAAAACAAATCTCACAATTTTCTTTTCACTAGATCAAACTACCTCGCCTCACTTGATAAATAAATGATGCTTGCTTTGTCCACACAGGGGCAGCTCATGGCCTGTCATCCATTCTGCAGATGCTTCTTTCTTACCACGAGCATCTCAAGCCTTCAGATCGGGAGCTGGTGTGGCAGAGTGTGGATTTCCTCATGGAACAGGAACAGAATTGCAACTGGCCACCTGAGCTGGGAGAAACGATCGAGAGAGAGAATGAACTGGTCCACTGGTGCCACGGTGCTCCAGGTCTTGCATACACTGTTATCTGAAAACAGAAACAGGGCCGCCTTTCACTGAGCTTACACAGAGGGAGGTTCATTTTTCTGACATCTGAGGGTATTTCTCATCCTGGGCCATAGCTATCAAGCTGAAATTTTTGAAAACTAAAAAAATATCTTGATCTTTAAAGGATTTCTGAAAATCATTCCACAGGTTGAAAAAAATACAACTGTCTATCCACAGTGTTAAACAAGCACTCCCTCAAAATGTAATGTGACTCACATATGTAGTCCAAACTTTTAGGGTATTTGAGTGGTAGAGTGAGTGATAAGTATGTTCAGAGTTCTGGGTTTGAGTCCCAGAATATATGCACAAAAAGAATTAGTAGCCACATGTTCAAAAGCAAAAAGAAATGGGTAGAATTAATTTTAATAATATGTAACCCAAATATTATTTTAGTAGGATACTAATTTAAAAATAGATATGACTGGGCTAGGGACTAAAGGCACTGCTGGTAGAACGCTTGCCTGGAACACAGAGGACCTGGGTTCAATCCAGAGCACTAAAAATAATGTTAGTGTACATTCTTTCAGACATTGAAATCCTTAAAATTTCCTGTTGATTTTAAAGTTACGTAACATTATAATCAAATGCTGCATTTTAGAGTCTTTTTTAGCTACATTGGAAAGTACACATCCACAGCCTGATCACTTACATGGTGGCCTCTGTCATGCCTAGGAGCCTCACAGTTTGTAAATCTCTAATCCCAGGATCTATCACAAACCAGTGAATTACAACGTATATTTGACCAGTATCCTTATGAAACTTGTGTTAATCTTTAAGTTTCAGATGCATGGCTTTGAAATTCTTGGTCAACTGAGTATTTCCAGTAATAATTAATAAAATGTCTAATGAAATAACAACTCATTCCCCAATGAATTCTGAAATTGAGCCTTGAAACCAGACAAACTTCACTATTCTATCAAACATTTTACAAATCCCATTATACAACTAACTAGCCTTTTGAAGAAGGAATAATTTAAAAGAAGTTAAATTCAAACAAATAAATTCAGTTAATTGGCAAGGAGACTGGAATTATCAAATAATACAGTTATTAAATTTGTTTTTGACAATTGCATGTGTATATAATGCTTTTATAATCTCCCCTTCCAAAATATTTTGATTATGAATGAATTTAGTTTACCAGGCTGTGCTTCAAACAGAAGAGCACAACTTTAAATTGCATTTGATTTATTTTTGTCTTGTTACCTGATTTTTATTGCCTCCCTTCTCCCTGTAATTAATGTTCTTTAATCAAATTAGAGTTCTGTTTTATCCTTGATACAGTTTGAATAATATGTCACTGTCTACTGTCATATTTTCTTTGCCTGCCACATTTAACTATGGAAGGAATGGCAAATTGTGTATTTTAAAAGTACCAGGACATAATACATTATGTTCGGGCTAGCTGCTGTCAGGTATAATTTGTGCCTATTACTTCTTGCTTTGACCTTTTTGGGGAGAAAAAACACAGCAGTTATTTCCCATTCTGGAAATCATGTTTCTTGTTATACTCAATACTTCTATTTCTCCTTCCCCTTAATCATTCTCAGCGGTGGTCTCTGGATATTCTCCAAGCATCCCAGGATTCCTAAATTCTGGAGATGTCCTAAATTAAATATAGACTATTTTAAAAGGACTCGATGTGCTAGTAAAAGCCCTTAATAGAGTAGAAAGAAATATGCTAAAATGAGTGGGTGAGCCTGTTGAAGTAGGTGTTTAAATGACTGTTATTGTACCCTTTCTGAATACCAAATGCCATCTGTTTCAGCAGGTCATGGATAGGATTCATGACATTGGAGGCTTTATTTACCCTCCTGTAACATTCACTCTGTTTTAAGAAGAGTAACATAAATATATTGCTTCAAATCAAAACTAAGTCCATGTAGTCAGTCACCAGAGTATGAAAAAGAAAGCGATTAAGTAATTAAATAAGGTCGTTATGTCTGCTTACCTCAGCCCTCACCTAAGAGTGATTATAAAACTGGTAATTGCAGGTCAGAGACAGTCAAGATCTCACTGAAGCTGACTACAAGAAATTTCTCTCCAAATTCAACAGGAAATGGCCTAGAGAAAATAATTTTATTTGTTTGAGAAAAGTTTTGAGAATAGATTTATGAACAGCACAGATGGTTTGGGATGACAGACCATTCCTATGATTAAAAATCTGCCAGAGATAATCTATAGTGTGGAACTTCATTAATGCTACCTTATTCACACCTTAGCTTCCTATGGGCTTTCTTTCAGCTCACCTCTACAAGTGACTACTCTAGATATTAGGTATGAAATACATAACCAGTTCTTGACTATAGATGAGCAACCCTGGGGTCTAATTGTAACTCTAACAAGTGACCTTGAAGAAAATCTCTTTTTTAAAAAATAAATCTGAAATGAGTAGGCTGAAGTGGAGTAGTGAATTTCAGTATTTTTGTCATCATTGACACATCTGCACATCTGGACCTTTGCCATTCCTAAGGGAAGTATCTCAGATGCTTTTATAAATACCTACAGTGACATGTAGCTTTGTGTCCTTAAATACAATAAAGTATTGCAGGAAGACTCATGTGATCCCTTCATAACCTTGATCACTCTGAAATACAGGATGGAAGTCATTTGCAGAATCATTAAAACAAATGCTGTGGCTAAAATAACCTCCCTGGCTGCATCAGGTTACAGCATTACTTTGGTAACACTGACAGTGCACTTCCTTTATTCTGTGTGAAACACAGGTGTGAGCAGTTT
Source organism: Chionomys nivalis (assembly GCF_950005125.1). Lineage (NCBI taxonomy): Eukaryota > Metazoa > Chordata > Mammalia > Rodentia > Cricetidae > Chionomys > Chionomys nivalis. Next base: position 26,676,183 of record NC_080112.1, read on the forward strand.
TGAAATTTCATTCCATAAAGGCTCTTGGGTAGGTGACTTTGAATAAAGAGCAAAGCTCCTGGAGCACAGATTGGTAGCTAAGTTTGTAATGACTCAGCAAAATTACACATCTTAGCATGAACCTGGGTATGTTGAAGTAGTGTATTCTATCTGTCACAAGTCTCAAAAGACCCCACATTTCAAAGATTTAGTCTCCCCAAACCATTTTTATTAGGTCATGATTTAATTTCCTGGTTGTATTTGACAAAGTCATCTACCGTCACTGACTTCCGTTTTATATCATTGAAGACTAATTAGTGGTCGCAAGAAAAAGCTGTGCTAATTCCCATCACAGTCAAAGAAACACGACATCCTTTCCTTTAAGAATCATAAGTGTTAGGATGGTTTCCATTAGGTCAGAGTAGGTGCTAACCAATTTAGAACATGTTCAAGGCCCTACTCTGTCGAGAGCCTTAGGATCCATAGCTTTTTAACTGTCTGGGGCTAATGCTTGATATAGCAATTAAAATCATCTCAGTCTATCTTCTTTTCTACATCTCTGCTCTGCTTCTAGTGCCAGCTTCCACTAAAGCAGTGGTGCTCAACCTTTCTAATGCTACAACCCTTTAATACAGTTTCGCACGTTGTGGTGACCCCAACCATAAAATTATTCTCATTGTTACTTCATAACTGTCATTTTAAAACGGGTGTGAGTGATAATCCAAATATCTGATATGCAGGGTATCTGATATGCAATCCCTGTGAAAGGGTTTGAGGCTCACAGTTTGAGAACCACTGTGCTAGAGTGCTAAGTGAGGTATCGCAGGGACAGCAGACATTTTTGGAGCTATTTGGTGGCAAAACACCACACCGGATGAGGAGAAAAGAAAAGGAATATGATAAAAATTCCTGCCCTTTAGTGGTTTGCCTTAGAGCAGGAGAGGCAGACATGGAAACAGACAGTTTTAATTTGGTTATGTATAAGTGCTACATTATATATAGTGTGAGATAGGATCCAAGAAGAGAGATTTCTCATGCTGCCTCCAGATTCAGTGAAGGCTTCCTAAAGAAAGTGATTTCTGAGTTGAGTTGTGCCAAGAAAAACAGGAGGCTTCTTCCAAGAATAACAGGCACTCAGTAGCATTGGAGCACTGCAGGTAGTCTGGTTTTATGGAAGTCAGAAACTTCAGTTCAAGAATGAAGAAGCAGCTAGCAGACAGAGCAGGAAGGATGTTGTTCATGAAGGGCTTTCTGTATCATGCTATGGTGCCTGTATAATAGGGAACCCTTTGGCTTTTCCTTGGCTAAAACACTTTCCACCTAACACACTCTTTTCTGTGTATCTGGAAGCAGGCCATACTCTCAAGGGAACCTACTAGGCCAAGGGTTGTTGGACAAAGAAGCTAAGAAAAGCCAGAGAAATGGCTTTCATGGAGACTAGCTTTACTCTGTCTGATTCTGAGGGATGCTAATAGGCACAAGATCCACTGAAAGTTTGGTTCTGTGTTCAGGCAAGGGAGTAGTAGACTTTTGTATTCCATGATAGCTCCAGAGGGCTGAGTATTTGATACAATTTTCTGTTTGCCTGTGGGGCAATCTCTAAAGGCAGGAATCCAGGACGTATGTTAGCAGCCAGCTGTTAAAAGAATTCAGGCGTGGTTGGCTTCCTGATAAGATAAAGGGAAGCTGAGTCAGTTACCTCATTGATTCCTGCTCATCATCCAGTACTCAATTAGAAGATGATAGTCTAGTAGGCCTTTCCCACCAGCAGGGACTCTTCCTGTGTGTTTCCATCACTATATTTGTAGTTACATAGCCTAGTTCACACCTCCAGATTAAGCTATAAAAGCCATTAAAGACAGAGGCCTTTTTTATTGATTTTTATTGAGCTGTACATTTTCTCTGCTCCCCTCCCTGCCACTCCCCTCCCCTTCTACCCTCTCCTATGGTCTGCATGCTCCCAATTTACTCAGGAGATCTTGTCTTTTTCTACTTCGCATGTAGATTAGATCCACATATGTCTCTCTAGAGTCCTCGTTGTTGTCTAGGTTCAGACAGAGGCCTTTTAAAATCATTGTCTGCCATATAGTTCATGCTCAGTTGGTCTAAACAGTCACTATGTCCTATGAAATTACTCTTCGGCAAATTTCATCTCCATTTTTCCGCTAACGTAGCTAGCTCAGAGCTCTTCTGTCTTTCTTTAGGTGTTTCCTCATAATACTATGTAAGAACAATCACATTGTTATTCAAAAATCAAAACCAACCAGTTCATAATAAAAGACTTCTAGTAGTTCCCTATCACCCACAGTATACAGTCTAAAATGCCTAACAAAACTATCATACCATCCAGAATCTGAACTCACTCTTTTACTGTCCTGATCCCTTGGTTAGGATGCTGCCACCCTGACTTGTGGTTTAGACTTAGATGTCTTGAACCTCTTAGCCTCTGTGATCTTTGGTGCCTAATATGATTTCCCTGCCTCGTCTAGGGCCTGACGTTTCTTATGTAGCCTACAAACCCCAGAAAATGCCAGCTTCCATCCAAGGCCTCCCCTGACTGTTTCCATTAGGATAGTTTTCACTTGTCTGATCTCTAGTTTTGCTGACAGCAGCATGGGCCCATGCCTTATTTTAGTCGCAGTGTCTACCTAAATTTTAGTGGGTGAGCCCATCAAGACATTTATTCTATTCAAGGCCATTGTTTCCACTTTAAAAATATAATTTTGGAAGGTGCTAAGCACAAATCCCAGTGCCTCACACTCACTAGGCAAGCCTTCTACCACTGTGCTAGTCTCTTAGCCCTTTCCTGCCTTCTGGCAAGAAGGAAAGTAGGCTATGCAGGAGCTGGAGTCATCTTGGATTATTAATTTCACTATGGACTTGCTGACCTTGCAGTTTGGGGAAAATAATTTCAATTAATAGTTGTCATGTCTCTTGTTTCTGCTCTTGCTTCTGTACTGGCAAGTTTTGAAGGAATGTTTGTTTCCATGGAACATGAAATATGGGAAGGGCTAACCTCAAAGCTGGAGTAGACGTCTTATTGAGGTTGTTTGATTGCACTGTTATTCCTGGAAAGGCTCCTAGCTTTGCTCTTAAGCAAACGGGTATTGTTATAAATATGTAAACACTGCAAATTCTGAACTTCTATGGGGTAATGGGTCATATTAGTTGACGTGCTTTAGAAGTCCTCTCTTTGGAAATGTAGCTAGGAATGTAAAAACAAAAGACACTGGTGTTATTAAGTCCTGAAAGTCACCTCTTATTGTCATTGATGTTTTTACAGGAATTGCTTATCTGTTTGCCAAAGCTTATCTTGTTTCCAAGAAACCACAGTACCTGGACACATGCATACGGTGTGGGGAGCTAACGTGGCAGAAAGGCCTACTGAAGAAGGGGCCAGGGATTTGCCATGGTGTAGCCGGCAGCGCCTATGTCTTCCTTCTGCTGTACCGTCTTACAGGAAACTCCAAATACATCTACCGTGCCCAAAGGTCAGCTGTTTTCATGCATATATTCTTACAAATCCCTTTTTCCCTTGAGACAAGATCTCACGTGTCTTAGGCTGGTCTTAAATTCACTATATAGTGATCAACAACCTTGAATTCCTGACTCCTTAGTCTTCCAAGTTCTAGACTTACAGGGGTACACCACCACACCATTTTATGAGGTGCTGAGGATTAAAACCAGAGCTTCTTATGTGCTAGACAAATACTTTACCCACTGAGCTACATTCTGAGTTCTAATTTTTGAAATCTTAATCTAATTGATTTTCTAAGCAGGTAATATAGTCACCTGGTTTCAAATGTGTAAAAAAAAAATAAGGAGCATAGCATAACGATCATTTCCCCCCTCCCCAGCCATTTAATTGACTTCCCTGGAGATATTGTCTGGTGTGTCTTCCCAAGTTGTTCTCTGCAAATATGGGAATATATATCAAATTTTGTTTTTCTTATACAAATGATAGTGCCTTGTTATCTTGTTGATTATGCTATATGAATACATAAAGGGCCTTGTCTAACATTTTTGTTAGTCTTACTAAAACAAGAATATTTGACTCCAGTTGTTTCCAATGATTTCATTATAAACAGTGCTACCTTTTACACTGTATGAATAGATTATCCTTTCCTGCCTTTTGTTTAGGAGGGAAGTAGCCTATGCAGGAGGCAGAGTCATCATGGGTTACTAATTTCTTACACTGTGAACCTCCAGACCTTGCAACTGAAGGGAAATAATTTCTAATTTCTATTAATAGTTGCCATGTCTCTTGTTTCTTCTCTTGCGTCTGTAGTGGATACTACCTTTGTTAGCAAGTAAATTCCTAAATTAGTCTCTGTAGTTTATTCCCTGAAGCATTGATACATATGGAAACCAGATGTAGAACAGACAGCATTGTTTTGAATAGAAATAACTCCATACTGATTAACTGTATACGCTGTGCCAGAAAGATTATGAATAGACTATAAATAAACTGGTAGAAAACTGAGCAGTCCCTTTGAGGGCACTTGGAAGCTGTCTGTGTAGGTCCTCAGAAGAGGTCTTGGTTTTCTGGGTGGCACTTATGTCTGATAAGTTAGGAGGCTTTTCAGCCACGCTCCCCATATGATTTGATTCTCTTGTATTTGAGTTGTCACTTAGTCGAGGCCAAAGAATAGTCCCTCATAGTTGTGAGAATCCTTTTGAAGGGATATACCCAGAATTATATTGGGTATGTGAAATAGTGCCCATTTTCCAGATGTGTTGGCTGGTTTAAATAAGTTAACACATGAAAATTATTTTATTTTTTAAATTTTTTAAACTTTATTATAAAAAAATTTGCAAATAAATACAAGAATATCATTTTAAATAATGCCTGGAATATATAACTTCTATGTAAAGATTAACTTTTGTTATTACTAAATTTGAGTTTCATCATTTCTAAGTTTTATCTTTGCATATATATATATATATATATATATACATTACTCATTTCTGAAAATGGTATCAATAGTAAAATGAAAACTGTTGTGTCAAAAATGTACTCACTGTTCCCCAAATCAAATTAACCAATTTTCTCAATAATTCTCAGTTAAAATGGGAGCCTGAACTAAAAAGAGTGGACAGTATTGGCTACAGTACATATAAAAACCTAATGGTTCTATAAAAAAAAAAACTGAGCTAAAAAAACCTCATCATTTATAAATTATTACTTGTAAATAATAATTTATAAATTTATTTATATGTAATTATACATATTGAGTTAATTCTTAAGTTACATTATTTTCTGCTGTTTAGAAGTACAAACTCTTATTTAAATGACTGCATAGTTAAGAAAACAGTTGATAGAAAATCAGTAACAAGTGGAATTGCAATTTATTTCCTCATTTATTTTAAGCTGCCTGCAATAGTTTCAATGGCCCACAAAAGATCAAATGAGTAAGTACTCTTGATAGGACTCCTGTGGTGGCTGTAATAATCTAAATTTATGACAGTACAAACTCTCAGGCCTCACCAGCATCAGAATTGGAGATTATTTTTGTTGATGATGACAAATGAATAAGATAGTTAAAAACCATGATATAGGTGAGAGCATTGGAAAGGTTGTACTATACAATGCTGTTTAGTTAATTTAAATAAGAAAATGAAAGTCAAAGAAAAATGTTTTGCACCGAAATTTTAGAGATCAGTGACTTATTTTAAAGGCAAATTGTCTTAAGAGCAATGCCTCATAGTTGAATTTACTATTTGATGGCACCATTATGAAAAGTTGCTTGCATTCTCCCATTCATCTTCATCCTTTGTGGCCCAAAGCAGATTGTGTAAAATCCTCACATTTATTTTCAGCCTCTGTGCTCTGTCACATATAAATGAGACCGAGTTCAGAAATAATATGCTTCCAGAAACACAAATATTTAGACTTTTTAAAAAGGAACAGTGATATATGTTTGCTTTGGTTCAAGATAAACAAAAGTAGGATGATTTATGTGACTTTTTCACTTATAATTATTGGACAGTGGAAGGAATAGAATCTCAGAAAATATCAATGTGCTTTGATTAGCAGCTCCTAAAAATAGTTGGATTTGTTTGGCAACAAACTCTGTTGCAAAACACAAAGACTTATATAACTGATCTTTTTTTTTTCTCTAGAGAATGGAGTTTTCTCAAATTAATTACATAATTCTGAAAACAAACCGACACTAAAACTTTAACTTCGCAAAGAAGAAGAGCATCCTGTAGCTGGTCACATGGAAACAGCCATATTAAAACTGTTCGTGTTTTCTTCTTCTCTTAGGTTTGCACAATTCTTGTTCACTGAAGAATTCAAAGCTGGTTCACGGGTCCTTGAAAGCATATATAGCTTGTATGAAGGCTTCTCTGGCACGGTTTGCTTTCTCATTGATTTGCTACAGCCCAATCAGGCTGAATTCCCTCTCTTCAGCGTCTTTGTTTAAAGGCTCCATCTCCCATTGCATCCTGGCAGAAGTCCCCTGAGATTTCCTGGGCCTCCTCTAGGCAATTTCCCACATAATCCACATCCAATGGCATCACAACTATGAGCCTTCACATTGCTGCCAGGAGGATGAGCTCAGCCTGATGAAGCAGCGTGATACCAGACTGGAGAGAGAGCCTGCCAAGCAAAGATGCCACAACTCATCTAAAAATCCCGGATTTGATGTTTCAGGGGAGAGATGTAAAACCGAAGATCAGAGAGAAAGAGAAAGGAAAATAATGTTTTCCAGTTCGTGACATTGAAGGCAAAAGTGAACTGGAGATGATGGGGATAGACTGGCAGCCCTCTGAAAACTGGAGAGCAAATTTGACCATCTGTCTATACCCTCCACCCTTAAATTCAGAAATGAAGACAATCTTAATAATCTAAAATATATAAAATAATTTTGCCCTCTTAAAAACTGTTAGCAGGGATCAAGTGTCATGATGAAGGACATGAAAAGAAACCCTTGATTGTCCTAGGCCTTCGCTTGCTGAAGTTCATGATTTTTTTTTTTTTGTTTGAGTGGAGATATTTGAATATGTATGTGGGTATTTTTAAAATCACTATCATGGGCACTTTAAAACATCATATCATAACTTATTTTAAATACTGAAATTTCAAGCTTCCTTAGGTCTTAGAATATCTCTTTCCCTAGTTTTGTTTTCTTTCCTAGAGCCTCAGTATAGTGAGATTCTGGGCAGGAAGGAGTGTAATTTTAGTGGCAGCCTAAGCTTAGTAGCTTAGGGGTGTGGCTTGTTTAGCATGCACAAGGCCCTAGTTCCATGCCTAGTACCATAAACAAACAAAAAAGAAGACAGGAAAATTCTTATCTAGCAAATAAGTGTTGTTGTCATGTGTTTATCTCAACTTGAAGTGTGACCTGTGTATTGTATATGTTAGTAATTCTTCAAATGCCTTCATCTTTGTAATCTCTATGAAGCTATTAGACTATAAAATATGCTCTCGGTGAAAATCACTCATCTCAAAGATCAGGGTAACTACCACAAAGGTAAGTCATTTCCGTATTTCATAGAATACCACGAAAGACATGGAATGAGGAAAATAGAAGTGGTTTTCGAATGAATGTTGTTCTATTTTATCCTAAGAGTGGAATGAACTCCCTGACTGGTCACCTTACCTTGCACAACAAAGGACATGCTAGAGCTTTACTATCATACCAGTTGATTCTAGTTATCACATTAAATTTACTTTTGCTAATAACAAAGGTTATAAAAATGCTTCAAGCCAATAGTGGATTGCTGGACACTAATAGAAGCAACTATCACTTCCATACAGAGAATATGAGTTTACCACAGTCCCGGTATTTAACCACTGAAGTTCAAACATCATATTAAAGAAAACTGTTAGCCGGGCGGTGGTGGCGCACGCCTTTAATCCCAGCACTTGGGAGGCAGAGGCAGGCGGATCTCTGTGAGTTCGAGACCAGCCTGGTCTACAAGAGCTAGTTCCAGGACAGGCTCCAAAACCACAGAGAAACCCTGTCTCGAAAAAGCAAAAAAAAAAAAAAAAAAAAAAAGAAAGAAAGAAAACTGTTGTGCTGTATAAGATGTCATTGTTTCAATAGTCATTAGCTATTTGGATATACATAGGTACATATGTGTACATGATACATTTAATACCTTATAATTTCAAGCACTATTTGAACTGTAGATAGACTTTGGGAGGAGTTAGGTAATACTTTACTGCCTAGAAACATTTCTGTGTGTGCTGGCTTGTGGAGCTGTATGAACCAATGGACTTGTATGGGTTTGTATGAATGTTATATGTGTGATCCTATTTTGGAAAAGAGGATCTCTTTTATTCATAAGATTCTCAAAGAATCTTACCAAAGAAAAGAACTGTCTTTTTTATATTTTATGACTCTTTGCACGTTTACAATCGTTAACACAAGCTGGGACAAAATGAATTTTGCAAAATGTGTACCTTGTTGGCTTATGGTCCCATTTCACACCCTCATATTTCAACATATAAAATTGGTTTTAATTGCCCATCTGTGAAAATACTGTTTGGAGTAAAACTTAATTAGATTCCAGAAGTTCTTTCTTGAGGAGGGCAAGCACCTTTTGGAAGCCCTAAGGAAGATTCTGTTTACAGAATGTTCTCCTTCTGAAAGGACCAGTGACAGCTGCTACAGCATCTCATTTAAAATGCATTTGGAGGCCAGGCAGTGGTGGCACACACCTTTAATCCCAGCACTTGGGAGGCAGAGGCAGGCGGATCTCTGTGAGTTCGAGACCAGCCTGGTCTACAACAGCTAGTTCCAGGACAGGCTCCAAAGCCACAGAGAAACCCTGTCTCGAAAAACCAAAAAAAAAAAAAAAATGCATTTGGCATGGGCCCTACAGGCTAAAGATAACCAGGCAGGATTAGGCCTTTTACAGTAAAGGAATACGTGCTTTCATTGTGTCTGAGCAGCCCCTCAATGTGTGTTAGGTGATCCCCCCAAAGACAGAGCTAGGAGGGAACAAAACAAGGATTTGAAGTCTGGTTTCTCCTTTCAGGTTCATTTATTCAGTATTCTAGATTAGAAATATGCCAGCATGACAGTAGACAAATCAGCCCCTTTCTCAAAGGAACCTCCTTTTAAAATCTGCCCACCTCTTGCATCATTCATTATATGGACCAGAAAACCAAAGGACTAGGAAATGACACATAGATTTGCTGTATCTGTTATGTTTCCAGGAGCTTTAGAAAAACCGAACCTACCTTTTAAAGATGCAATAGAGTGACCATAACTTTGTGCTGATCATTGTGAAAAACTTGCTGTTTTTGTATATCATGTCTAAAAAGGGGTCATGTTTGGGTGTGGTCTTTCTGAAGTACCACCTCAGTAAATTTGAAACAAGGCTACACTTTTGTTTTGTTTTGTTTTGTTTTTGTTTTTGTTTTTGGCTGTTAAACCTATCATTGAAACTTTCCGTTTTCCTAAAAGAAAAGCACCGCTAGTTTGAGAGTCCTCTTCTATATTACTTTCCCAAGAAAGGGATGAAAGACACATATTTTCAGCAGGAAATTAAGTCAAGTCATTTATTTCATAATCAATTTCATGTGTAGTAACATTCTTCATGTTAAAGCATGGTCCCTCTTGAAGGCTCCTGTGGCAGTTTTATTATTTTTAATTACAAGTACGTGTGTGGATATGTGCCTAAGAGTGCTGGAACTACAGTTATGGACGGCTCTGAGCCACCCGATGTGAATTCTGGGAAGGGAAATCCAACTTGGGTTCCCAGAAAGTGGGGTGGGGCTCCATGCTCTTAACTGCCGAGCCATCCCTTCAGCTCTTACTGTGGCATTTTCACCACTGTTCACGCTATCATACTATTTACTATATAGGACAAAACCAGTCCTGAATGCTGAGTGGAGATGTTCGAGGATACATTGAAAGAGCCTTAACAATAAGGAAGGAGACACATTATACTTCAATAGCAATATATTGTAAAACACTGTAGCTTTGTGCCTTTCTTTCTACCCTTAACTGTCTATATTTAATTTACCCTGTCTAGTTGCCACATTACATCTTTTCAATTTGTAACCTGCTCTTTGAAGAGAACAGAAGTTTGACAGTGTACATTTCCCACTGACTTTTTTTCCAGGCAATTGACCATGTTGTTAAGATAATGGTATTCAATTATGACAATCCATTACATAAAACAGCTTCCTTGCTCTGTAGTAAATCCCATCTCTTCTTTTTACTTCTTTAGTTTTCTTTGAGATTTTAATCCAAGTGTTATGCAAATTGTTTTGGTTTCTTTCTTTTTTTTATTGAAAAAATTTCCGCCTCCTCCCCGTGTTTTGGTTTCTGTAGAGAGTATATCTCAGTAATTTTAATACAAAAATATGAGTTTGGAATATATAACCAGGCTAAGAAAGTATACACAGGCTGAGGATGTAATTCTATAGTAGAACACCTTTCTAGCATGCATGCTGCCCTAGGCCCTAGTCCCAGCGTTAAGAACAAAAAGACATCAAAGAAAAGACACAATTAAAAGGAAGTAGTAATGTCAAGAGAACCATGTTAGAAATTCTAAATCCTTGTTCTGCCACTTTTGGGGGGGGTACTGTATATAGTTAGGTACCTTGCCTAATTCATGCAGTTGTCATAGGAGTTATTTGTCAATATGGGTTCTTTATTATTTAAAAAGGCTTCTATGTTTTAGGTTCCTATTATGTGCACATAAAATTATGCTCAGTTCATATTTAAAAACTAAACAAACACTTGTCATATGAAGATGCAGTGCTTGGGGCCCAGGACACTAGAAGGGTAACTATATATTTTATATTCCACTGCCAATTCTGACTGTGGTGTTTGTGCCTCAGAAGGTTCTGACTTGAAAGAATTTCCTCCAGAGGAATGGGTGGTGTAGTCTAGACGCTCTCTTTAACACAAATATTAATTTTGCTGACTGAAAATAAAAGATTCTGGTGCCAATAACTGAAGAAAAGGAACATCCAGGCCATAACTATATAGCAAAAAATGAATTGGGAAATAGGATAATTAAACACTGATTTTGATCTGTATTTTTTAATTTGGTCTTCAGAGGTGTGTTACCTGTAGGAATAGAATTATGCTGCTTGTGAAGCCTCCCTTAAATTATTATGTCTCAAATTAATAGCTGGGATGACTAACCCTCAAATTTACCAAGGTCATGTGATCTTAGCATAAATTTGGCTAGAGAAAGGCAAGCTAGAAGACAGGATCAGGGCTTGGGGGTTGCTTACCAAAGTGTGGTATCTGAAGATAATTTGTACATGTGCATTTAATGAGACTAAACAAGTATAGTCTTACCACTGGGACTTTTTTTTCTTGCTTAGTGAAATCTCTTTAATCCTAATCCACCTTCAAGTCAGCATGTGTCATCACCTGTTTCTAAACATCTCATTCTGATAATGGATTTTTTACCCCTATGTCTGTTTAATCACACACATGACCTCTCTTCTCCTACGAAGGCAGGCTTCCTCCATATCTTTGTCCACATCTGTCCTTAGCCAAGAGCATGGGGCTCAACAAGACTTGACTCTACTTTAGACAGAAGGGCTGACCTCAAGGTCAGTAGCAACCAGAATTGGGACTATTCTGTAGTCAGATCACAAGTACAGGGCAAGCTGCCACAAGAGTGCCTGTGCAATGAGAATAAGGTAGTGGCCACATGTATCTTGCTTCCAATCCATAAACAGGACTGGCCATATTGTTTTTATGTCTTTTATTATGTCATAAAAGACAAAAACCAAAGTAGTTCCTACACGAACAAAGTCTCTCCCCTTATTTTATAAATTGAAAGTGTTAATAAATTGGGACCTAATGGGTGATGCTGTTAAGATTTAAAAGAATATTCATTTTCATCTTTAAATATTGAACCTTGTCTTAGAGGCAGGCGGATCTCTGTGAGTTCGAGACCAGCCTGGTCTACAAGAGCTAGTTCCAGGACAGGCTCCAAAGCCACAGAGAAACCCTGTCTCGAAAAACAAAAACAAAAACAAAAACAAAAAAAAATGAACCTTGTCCTTTCCATCTAGTTCCCTTCACAAATGACAAAGTCTCTCATCTTCAGGATTCTTTGCGTCTTCATTTCCTTTGGGGGTACCTGTTATTCACCCATTCTGAATTAACTTTGAAAAGTTATTTAAATGGAAAACCAAATCTTCTGTGTTTTTGTTCTGCATTGGGGTGGAAGGAGGGCCAGCGAATTGTATGACACATGAAGCAGACTTATCTTTGTACTCAGAATCACCTGAAAGGCAAGATACCACTTTTGTTATGGAATAATCACTTACTAAATTGAAAGTAGCTGAAGATTTATGTCTTAAAGGTCTTCCTGAAGTACCCCAATACGCTCCCTTGTGTTATGCTTTCAGAAACAATGAACACTCCAAAAGAATGGAGATGGGTAAAACACCTGTGTGTATGTGTAAACAGAATTCCTTCATATAGAATAATGCAGTTCTACTGAAATTTTCTTCATATATTTTGTGTGATGTGTTCCTCGGTGTATAATCTTGTATTGTGTGTGAAGTAGCTGTGAATTAGCAATCAGTATAAAAAAGGCATAAAATCTATACTTGTCTACTGTCTTTAGCAAATGACCTTATTACAGCATATTTTAGTGGGATGTCTGTGTGTAAGTGGCAATTACCAGTAAAATAAATTGTGTCATTAAATTTGATTCAAGTTGAATGTGGTAATACTTATATATAGATATATTCAAATAAGCATATTGCTTAAATAATCAGTCTTGTATCTTTTAGGGCTTTTAATATTAGAGGTGTCTTCTGAAGACTGTAGCAGCCGTAAACTCCTTTTGCTCTTGAAAATGCAGTATTATTTGTATTATAGAGATGTCCCAGCAGTAAGAGTGGAACACTGTAAGTGTAATAGTTTGGTCTCAGGATCTGGTATAGGCCACTCCAGTCTCTTGGATGTAGTGGCACCAAACTAACAGAATTGTTAAAATGGATTTTGTAGAAATCAGTGAAACATGTTGAGAAGCCATAAATAACTAGGGACTGGTCAAACATCACATACTAGAGTGAATAGAATCTACTTCACCAAAAGGGTTTTCATTTTTGCACAATTTGCAATATTTACAAAAATATGTTTGTATCATCATTGGGTTAAAACAAAGTTAATCTTCCTGATGGTACATTTCATAAGCAGCAAACCAGTGCAATTCTTTAATCTTTTGGGGCAATATCCAAATAGGAAATTGTCAATATAGTATAACAACTTACTCCTAATTGCACCTAAGAGTAAACAAGCACCACAGTTTAATGTACTATTGAAGTTTAAAGACGTGCTCAATAAATTAGTATTATTAATAAAGTTGTGCTCTTTGCTGCATTTCTCCACCAATTACGAGTAAGCAAAATTATAAAAATAAACCAAATGATAGGAATTAGTTATTAGTACTTTAAAATTCTTTTAATTTTTATTAACATTAAATTCAACACCAGTTATCTGTTGTATATAACAAGAATTTTGAAATACTTGCACACCAATTGAGAGGCTTTGTAAAAATGCCTTTTTGCCAAAATCAAGTTCTTTGACTTCTTGCTAATTCTTATATGTCTGTAGGGGTACTTTGAGGGGTTTGAAAGATATATCAGAAGCAGTTCTAATCTTAGTGCAGAACATTTTGTTAATCATTTTACTATATTATGAAATGTTATACTATGATATTTTATAATAAAACAAAATTATCAAGTATTCTGGCCTATTACATATTATTATACCCAAACATCACTTTCTATAAGTCTATTACTGAGTACACATATTTTTTTTTTTAAAAAAATCACAGTGGGTATTTTGATCCTTGTGAGGAAGTATAATGCAATATCTGACATTGATTTTTAATGAAAACCCACTTAAATGTAGGGCAGAGAAACTAAGTTGTAAATGTATATGTTCATCTGACTGATAAAATGACAAGTGATAATTCGGAAAGGTCAACTTAAAAATGCTCATCAGATTTTAGCTTTTGTTATCTATTGTTCCTGGAGCGGGGACGACAATTGTCAGTTGAATTTGCTTCAGCTTCACCGAGGGGTTTGCTTACAGTCCACTGCTTGGTGTAATGAAATGTCTTTCGAAGCAAGACTGACTTAGAAACTTAGTGATGCACCTTAATATTTTTTAGGGGCTGTTATAATATCAAAAACACTGTGATCTTTCCAATGTGTTTTCTGTATCAGTTTTGTACTGTAGAAAATAATCTGCCATAAACTGCACTTTATTGTTTAAAGTGATGTTGCTGGCTTATTGCACCGCTGCTCCACAACACGGTCCACTTAATAATGTAAAACCTGTGATAATCCTTTGCCTTAAGATCTGATGCTAAACTGTTATTGTGTTCTAATTAATAATTTGTAGCTACTCATTAGTTACCCTTTAAAGCTAATGATGGTATCAAATAAAATATTAAACAAATACACCGTGGAGGACTGCTGGTGATTCTGTTTGTAACTGTGTGTATCTGGATCCAGGACATGGTGGCATGCTGGGCTCTATAAATAGGCATTCGTAATCCTTTTGGAGAAAGGGCCTGGTACTTCTCAGGCCTTGGCTGAATTCTCCCTTCAACCATTATAAATAGATTTCCTGAGGTCACTTCAACAACCAAGTCAAACAACTCAACTTGTCCACACCTTCTCTCTTCGTTCTTGTGGAGATCTTACGAATCTTTACATCTTGTTTGTATTTACATCATTTTCCAAAATAGTAAAATGCCCAAGATGCCTGAAAATTAAAATCACCCAATTTCTTCATGGAAAATGATCTTAGAAGGTGTGAAGGAGTGTATGTGTCTGTGTGTCTGTGTCTGGGGGAGGCGGGGAGTCCATCTTGATGTATAGAAGGTTGTGAAAAGCTCAGCAGGTACACAGGATGTGTACAGGATAAAACCAGACAAAATCCCAGCACTGATAAAAGGAAGTAGACACAAATTCCAACCTCCAACCAAGAAGATATTTGCAATTGATATGTTCTGTTTTTGCAATTGAGTGTCAATGAGTACCTGTCAGCCACGCTCCAGGGCAGGTCTCATGGTCAGGAATAGTGGGCCAACACAAAATGGACTCCATGTTTCTTGGCTGTTTTTTTTTTTTTTTTTTTTTTTAAATATTTTTGTACTTTTTGTTTCATTTTGTTGATTTTGACATTTTTTTGTCTTACTGTTTTTTTATTTTAGGTATTTTTGTGACAGAGATAGCATAAAGTTGGGTTGTTGGAAGGATGGGAGAGTAGCATAGGGGGAAAATATGTTGAAATATATTGTATTCAATTTTTTAAAATAAACAGTTGAGCGGAAAAGAATTGTGTTAGCCTTAGGGGTTGGCATACCAACAGAGGTAGGTGTGTGTGGGTCTGGAAACTGCTTCCTTATTAGGCTCTCGTCTTTGACCTGCCTTGAGTTAGTCACAGCTATACAGCAATATATTCATTCTGAAGGCAGTTTTATCTAGAAAGCAAAACTTCGGCTCACACAACTCTTTCGATGCTTCTGACTCTGCACGAGAAGACAAAGGACATGCTCAAAAGTTCCGTTGAAAAGTTAAAGGTATTTCTCAGTATGTTGAGAGCATGACCAAACACTTGTGCTCTGAAAACCTTCTCAGGGGACTCAGGTCCTCTTGGAATAGCAGGAAAACCTGAACTTTTGACCAGGCTTTTCTTCTGCCCAGAAACCAGATGGGTCGTGGATCAGGAAGGAGTTCAGACTCCCTCACCTCCAATTCTGGTTTCTGCTGCTTGTGGAAAGCAAGCACTCAAGACAGCCCAGACCTACGGACTCTAGGACCCAGAGGCTGCGCACGGGCCAGCTTGGTTGACGGCCTCCTGGCGTGCTGGGGCTGCTGCGGTCAGAAGGCGCGTGTTCGCGACCCGCCCGGAACAGTGTCCCCAGCGCCACCGCGAGCTTGTGGCGCGCGCTGGCGGCTGCGCACGGTGCGCGTGGGCGTGTCCGAGCGGAGCCACGCTGCCCGCCCCACCCCCTTGTGGCGGTTGCCCCCAGGCTGGGCTCTGGCTTGCGCGGGGCGTGTGGCCGGGCCCGCGTGCCCTCGGCGGGCTACGCCGCGCGCCGGCGGCTCGGGGCCGGGCATGCTGGGAACCTCTTGGTGAACCGTCACCGCCGCCGCCGCCGCCGCCGCCACCCACGGGGCGAGTCTCTGAGGCTCGGAGATGAAATTCCCGGCCTCGGTGTTAGCGTCCCTGTTCCTGTTCGTGGCCGAGACGATAGCGGCGCTGTACCTGAGCAGCACCTACCGCTCCGATGGGGACCGCATGTGGCAGGCGCTGACGCTGCTCTTCTCCTTGATGCCCTGTGCTCTGGTGCAGTTCACGCTCCTCTTCGTCCACCGCGACCTCAGCCGCGATCGGCCACTGGTGCTGCTCATGCACCTGCTCCAGCTCGGGCCCCTGTTCAGGTGCGTGTGGAACCCAGAACCCGCCCTTAGGCCACAGCCCCTGGCCGGTTCCCCCTCTACTGCCCCAGCTGGGGAAGAGCCCTTCCTGAAGGGGACAGGTGGCCAGAACCAGGGTTGACCTGCCCTGCTTGCCCAAACCTTCCCATTCCAGTCTCCGGAGATGTCCTGGATTTCAGAACCCATAGATGGAATTGCCAATGTTAACTTGAATTTGTTCAAAAAGAGCAGCAGTCTTTGCCTTTTTTTGGTTTCCTAAAAATACGTGGCTTTCTCTGTGGTCAAGTGGACTTCTGCAGGATTGGCATGCGTGGTCTTTAGAAGTTACTCTAAGCGCGGTTAAAGTCAGCCTTTATGGCTCATTTAATTTAGTTTATCAAGTACATGGCACTTAACTGTGTACCAGGCACTACTCTAAGTGCTTTGTTAAAATTTATTTAATTCATATACAGAAGTCTAGAAATTCATGCACTCTACTTTTCTCTTAGTGTGATGATTATTGTCTAGCGTGAAAACATACGGTACCAGAGATGTCTTCGGAGTCTGCCCAATTTCTAATATAGTCATGAAATCTGGGGCACAATGTGCCTTAAAGACAGGAAGTTACTATGTGTTAAGAAAAACTGTTAATGCCATTTCTCGGGGGAGAAGTTGTTGTTGCTCTTTGTGGTGCTGTGGATTCAATCCAGGGCCTGTTACAGGCTAGGCAAATGCTCTACCACTGGGCTAAATCCTTAGCCCTGAGAATTAATCTCTATGAACACAAAACAAGAAGTACACAGTCATGAAATAGACCTGATTTTAATCTCAGAACTTGAAGGGAATTTAAATGTATTATTTTCCTATCTTTTATCTTACTCGGGGAAATGCGAAAGTAAAAGTTTATGTTCAGATTAAAAAAGCATTCACAATATTAAAACTTTGCATGCTACTTTAAACACAACCGTTTTAGCTTACTGTACTGTGAAACAGTACAGTAACAGTTATGGCAAACTCAGTAAACAGGTTCCCCATTCTTCAAGAACTAGGGATTCCTAGAAAGGACAAGAAATCTATGCTGGTAGGAGTGTTGCTGACAGTCAGGGAGACATCAGAAAATTGGGTTGGGGGTACTTAGAAAGCATGGCAATCAATTAGCTAGTAGGGAACCCAGGTTCCTAAGCAAGCCCTGTGGCCCTGCTAGTGCCTCTGCTCAAGAAGTAAAGTGAGGTTTGACTTTAGACAAGGCATTCATCATTTAATGTCATCTGTGGGGAGGAAACTCATGTTTGGGTGGAGTGGCTTGGGGAACTGAGAATTCACAAAGGTTGCTGGTGCTGAGTGGTTTGGTTCACACCTCCATGCCTTAGCTGATTGACTCTCACATTTGTTCACTGTGTATCTATTATTTTGGTGCTGGAAGTTGAATCAAGGACCTTAGGCATACTAAACCCGTGCTCCGCCAATGCTATAGGTGCTCTCAATCCCTGTCCCCATTTTATACAAGGAGCAAATGAGGCTCTGGAGCATGTTCCCAAGGCTTCCTTCCAAAAGGCAATTAGGTTCATTATGTTCTTTGTGTTCTGTAAAAGAAAGTAGAGTGTTCAGTACACTTTATCAGCAGTCCATCTTCAAAGCTTTAAATAGTTCATCATTTGTGAACAAAATTTAAAAAAAATAAACAACCAAAAGTAACCAAGCAAGTAAGAATCCTCTATCATTGCTGTCATTTAGAAGTGTCTCTTAACGTTAAGAGTACCTCAAGACAAAGCTGATAGAATATTGCTTATAAAAACAGCAACTATAATCTAGAGTTCAAGGGAGTATATTAAGATGTTACGAACAGTAGAACTGAATGGCAGAGTGTGAGTTTAGGGTTTTTTCCTCCTAAATATGAACATATGACAAATTTCTTCTTTATTATATATTCTTTGGTATTCTTCAGTCATCAATGTACTTAAAAAACTTTATTAAGGAAAAGAGTCTCATATTCAAATATTAGCTGATTTATGTCAAGAAGTAATGGACCCACGATCTTTGAAATGAGATACACAAAATAAGGTTTCAAGACCCTTAGCTTGCAAATGAAAAGGAAATTTGTTGATTTTTGGTTAACAGGACTTAAAAATTATTACTGAGATTTCTTCCTAATGACAGGTTCTAATTGAACTCTGAAATCATCAGCTTTTCAGAAAGATCCAGTTATTCCCACAAACAAGGCAATCACAACACTTCTTCCCTTTTACCCCTTAGCAATGGTTTTTAGTAATATTTTCAAGTTGTTTGGGGGAAGTTTACTTCTACTCAAGTTAGGGTAGCCAAACTACCATTTTTAGGGAGATGCTGTTACTGAGTTCGTACAATATGACCCAATTAAAGTGCATATATATTTTCTTCTATATAGTGCTTGCCTGAATATGTCAGATCCTTAGTATGGGGAAGATGGAGGTCTGTAATACCTTAAACTAATGATTATGGACTATAACTGTTAGCTCACTTCTACCCCTTTATTACTTCAGGGAGTCATTGGCAGAACTATTTAGTTCATTTATTTATTATAATTTTAGTCATATATTTAAATGTTTAGCTACAATTTCTGTAGTTCTTTCTAATATGAACTTTGGATAGTGTCTTGAATTATCTTTTTTCCAATTTGAAGGAAAATCTTTAAGTTATACTAAATATTCTGGAAAAACCAAAGGGAGACTATCTTTTACCCTTTGTTTCCTATTATTCTCACAGTTATGTTAGCTTTCATAATCAGTTCAGAGGAGTAAATATAAGTGACTGACAACAGTAAATCTCCCATTTTTATTACTAGCACAATTTAGCAGACAAAATGAGAGGTTGAAAAGAAACCTAGGTTTAGAAGATATAGGTTAAAACAGTCAAAATATGTCATAGAACGTAGCAAAGTGACTCATAGTAGTATTTCTCTATAGGGAACTTAAAAAATAAAAACAATAGCAGTCCATATTTGAAAAGCATTTCTTTCCTTTGCAAAGTAAATACATCTGTAGTAAAACCCTGTGAGCTAACTGGCACAGTCTTATTTCTCTGGTCCAGGCATTGAGACTCTGGAGATTAAACAAGTAGCTTGTCAAAGGTTTCACAATATTATCTATTTAACCAGCATAGGTCTCTGATGTCACTTCTCAGAGCATGTGGCTCACATGAACATAATATATGGCTTGTAGGAAATCATAATATTTCTTTGGAAAAAGTATTTTCATTAGGGTCCTTGATACCTCAAGTCATTTGTGCTGCCACCAACATGCCTAGTTTTACCTAGGGGACAAACTGCTGTGATGATTGACAAATGAATTATATTATGCTAGAAAATGGAACTGAATGAAAAAAATGATCAAATTACTAAATATCTACAGCAAAGATCATCATGAGGTCTGCAGGCTGTGCTCCACTGGCCAAATCATGCCACCACTTGTTTTTGTAAATAAAGTTTTTTTTCTATTTTCTTTCTTTTTTAAGATTTATTTATTATGTATAAAACATTTGGCCTCCGTATATGGCTGGAGGCCAGAAGAGGGCACCAGATCTCATTACAGATGATTGTGAACCACCAGGTGGTTGCTGGGAATTGAACTCAGGACCTCTGGAAGAACAGTCAGTGTTCTTAACCTCTGAGCCATCTCTCCATCTCTCCAGCCCCCGTAAATAAAGTTTTATTGGAATATAACTATCTATAGTCATTTCTTTATATATTATTTGTCTGCAGAGGCAGAGTTGCGCAGAGACCCTGATAGCCTATAGAACCTAAAATACTTACATTACACAAAAGCTTCCTGACCAATGGAGTATGTGATATTGAAAAACTACCTTGAATAGTCTTTATGAAGGATGCTGGTCCTCTAACACTGACCTACATCCTTAGCCCTTACCTTGGGTGATTTTATTCAAGTAGTTCATGCAGAGAAACAACAATTAAAACCAACCCTCTAAGCAACATTGGAATAATTAGATAAGTCTTGGCAGAATTTTAAGAAAAAATAGTTTGTTTCTTAGTTTTTAGAAGTAGTAGTAAGTGTTTAGTAGTAGTAATAAGAGGTCTTGGGACAGTTCATAAATTTATAAGATACATTGTTTGAAGTTTTGTTAAGATATGCCAGGCATGGTGGTGTATAACTTTAATCCCAGCACTCAGAGGCAGAGGCAGGTGGATCTCTATGAGTTCGAGGCCAGCCTGGTCTACATAGTGAGCTCCTGGACAGCCAGAACAACATAGAGAAACCCTGTCTGAAAGGAGGACAAAGACAAATATATCACTTGGGGAAAGCAGTGGATTGTGAGAGGCTCCAACATTGGAGCTTCCTGTGCCATTATTTTTTTTTCTGGAAACTTTGTCATTTGCATAAATTGATCTCAAGTTTCATTTAAAAAAATTCTATAAATGATTCCTATTTTATATACTCTCCTCAAACATCAATAGAGTTTCATTTTTCTACAAACCCTTATTTCATTCATTCACTTCATAGAGCAGCTTTTAGCATGTTCTACCCTTTGCTTGTTTATTTTGGTCTTTAAAATCTCTAACTTTTATATCACAAGTAAAGAATATTTGTTAAAATAACAGAGAAACAAAATATATTTGTGCAGTAAAGAAAATAAAATCTTTAATTCAACTGCCTAAAGAGAATAATTCTTAATGCTTTGTTTTGTATCCTTGCTAGTAATTTTATGGGGTATGATTGTAAACCGTCAGGAAAAATGAACCCAAATTTCAGCAGTTTACTAATTTACAAAATTTATTTATCCTCATCAAGTCTGACCAATGTGCCAGTTGTTTAACAACTTGTTTATACAATTTCTTCTTAACAATTGGCACTTTTGAGTCACTATAATTCAGTTCTGTCATTTCACTGTTTATGTGTATGTTTGTGTGAATATATGTTTGACGGTTTCTCTTAAAATTTGCTTCCCAATTCCAGAGAACTTAGACATCAATGAGGACACTAAGAGAGACTTACATAGATCTAATCTACATGGGAAGTAGAAAAAGACAAGATCTCCTGAGTAAATTGGGAGCATGAGGACCTTGGGGGAGGGTTGAAGGGGAAGGGAGCAGAGAAAAATGTAAAGCTCAATAAAAATCAATTTACAAAAAGGAAAAAAAAAGAAACTGAAAAAAATTGCTTCCCTTATCAAATATGATAAAATATTTTTTCAAATATGATAAATTATTTTTATTTTAATAAATTAGATTGTTATGGATTGAATCCAGGGCCTAATACATGCTGAGCAGACTATATCCCAAGCCCAGGATTTTAATTTCTTTGAAAAAGTAAATTTGATTGTGTATTTGTGTGTCTGTATTTGCGTGCATGTACACATGTCTCACACATACCTTGGTGCATGTGTGAAGGTCAGAGGACAACTTGAGAGTCTATTCTCTTCTTTCATTACTTAACAGAAACCCAGGGATTAAACTCAAGTGCTCGGGTTTGGTAGCAAGCACCTTCACCCACTAAGCCATCTCACCAGATGCTATTTATATTAGACATTTTCCTGAACTGTTGGTCTTGAGAACAACATAGTGTTTAATTGAATGGATGTGCTAGTATATATTTATTTATCCTTTCATTTTGAGGACCTCTAAAATAATCCCATTATTTTGCTATTAGAAATGATGCTGATTTAAATTCTTCTGTAAGGTTTCTTTGTGAGCTGGTATATCAGAAACTATCATGTGAACTAAAAGCACAACATAAATATTGTTGTGTAACATATTGTATTTATTCTGTATATGCTCCATTATCCCGTCTAGATAGTGAGCACCTCTGAATGAATGGAGTGGGAGTCTTCAAGCTAGCTAGTAAAGTACATCTACTATCATCACCTCTTTGGGAATGAATATCACGACCGCTTTAACCTCTCTTCTAAACCTTGTGGTCAAACAATATTAACAGGGGTGTTCATTGTCAGTCAAAGGTTTAAATTTTGGAGGAGGTAGCCTTGAATTCATGAACTAAAAAGTATTATCTTTTTTCTTCCGAACAAACTAGACTATACTGCCATGTCTTGATAAAATATATTAAAGCATCTTTGATTGAAAACATATTACAAGATAGATAGTAGACAGATTTAGTAAACTACATCTGCTGTCATCACCACTTTGAGAATAAATACCATGACCATTTTATTCGATCTTCTATGCATTGCCACTTTCGATGCTCCAACAATCATCTTTGATTGAATATATATTACAAGACAGTAGACAGACTTCCCCAATACACAAACCACACACTTTCTTCCCCCTAGAAAGAAGTGAACAAAGGTAATAATTGTTGTTTCTAAAGGCAGGGCCGGTGGGCCGGCCCACGGCGGGTCCTGGAAGAGCCAAGCGGCTGCAGTTTCGGCCCCCGACATGCGGTGAGCAGGCAGGGCCAGCCCGTGGCAAGTCTGGGTAGAGCCAAGCGGCTGCAGGTTTCCCAACAGCAGGGGGTCACGCGACGGATTCCCAACAGCGGCAGGCACGTGTAAGCAGACCCATAGACACAAAAAAATAGCCATAAGCATTTATTAAATGAGGGAGGGAGAGAGAGAGAAGGAGAGAGATAGAGAAAAAAAAAGAGAAAGAGAGAAGAGAAAGAGGAAAAGGAAGAGAGAGGCAAAGATCCATGTGCACCCCAAAAGAACAGGAAGAGAAGAGAGCAAGATGGCGGCAGAAGGTCAGAGGTAGTGGGAGTGGGTGTGACTAAGGCGGGGACTGAAAGAATAACATTAATCATGAAATCTGTCCACTTCGTGTTTACCGTAAAGGTTGTTGTATTTCTTTTCATGCATCAAAAAGAAGGTTTTAATTTACTATTTCAAATTATAAATGTACTTAGGTTGTCATAGATACCTCCAGGTGATATTATAAAGCTAACAACATTCAATAAACCCAGTGAAGCCATAAAATCTAGCAGAATTGTAAGATTGTTATGAAAGTGCCTGTTTTAGGGCATAAAAGTCAATGTTTAAAATTATGGGAAAATTTGTTTTTCCTAGCATTTCATCGTGTAAGCTTTCAAACATGCAGAAGAAAATCTTATTGACTTGTACACCCAAGTACCTGCATCCTAGATTCTATAATTAACATTTTGTTTCATGTATCTTTCCATTGATCCATCCATCAAATCTATCCTCTCTCTCTCTCTCTCTCTCTCTCTCTCTCTCTCTCTCTCTCTCTCTCTCTCTCTCTCTCTCTCTCTCTCTTTGTGTGTGTCTGTGTATTTGCTTTAAACAAATCATAGCCACCAGTACTTTTTCTTTCCATCGGTGTCTATCTATAATATTATCTACAGACAAAATTTTAGACACTGGTTCCTTAAGGATGTGTCCCTAGAGCAGGCTTGGGACTCCTTAAATAAGGCATTTGCCAACCCCAGGCATGTTTGAATTTACCATGGCCAATATGGGATTATTAGGATAAAGAAATAGATAATATGCTGTGGTCTTTCAATGAATTCTAAATGCTATGCATTTAGCAACTATGTGCTATAAAAGTACCTAATTTCATTCATCTTCATGTTCCCCTCCTCCTTTCATCCCTACCTTCCTCCCTCCCTCCATCCCTGCTTCCTCCACCATCTCTCAGCCTTATTGTAGCCCAGGCTCATCTATAACTCACTGTATAGCCCACACTGGCCTTGAATGCTTGACAATTATTCTTCCCCAGCCTCTAGACTCTAGAGAGTGCTGAGATGATTAAGTGAGCCTGCACATCCTTTTTTAACTAGCCTGGTTTGTGGCATCAGTTTTATGTGCAACGTTTACACACAGCCCTGTACCCTTTAGTCTTCTTTCATAACAGGATGACAAAGTATGTGTTTTCACTATTTTATTATTGAGAGGGAAAGTTCAGAATCTAAGGGCTTTATCTACAGCTACACAGGTAATGTATGTCATCAGGAAGAAAAGCTAACCTTTTTTTTTTTTTTTTTTTTTTTTTTTTTTGGATTTTTCGAGACAGGGTTTCTCCATAGCTTTTGGTTCCTGTCCCGGAACTAGCTCTTGTAGACCAGGCTGGCCTCGAACTCACAGAGATCTGCCTGCCTCTGCCTCCCGAGTGCTGGGATTAAAGGCATGCGCCACCACCGCCCGGGCTGGGATTAAAGGTGTGTGCCATCACCGCCCGGCTAGGAAGAAAAGCTAACCATTTTTTTCCTGTGGCTCTAGAATGTTAACTGCTTCCCATTGTCTTGTTTTCTTTGCCTTGGTAGCTTTCTGTGTCACCTTTTCTTGATTCTCGCTCAATTCCCAGTGGTCTACTGGAGGCCTTGTAGAAGACTGGACCCCTAAGAACTGATCGTTAGAGCGAGTGATTTGGAGAGATTTAGAATAGCCGGGCAAGGGTTTGAGAATCAGACTAAGTGAAAACAAGATGACTGGGAAAGGACAGAATTCTGCCAGTCACTAATTGCAATGACTCATTAATTTGTTCCTAGGTGTTTTGAAGTCTTTTGCCTCTACTGTCAGTCCAACCCGAATGAAGAGCCTTATGTGAGCATCACTAAGAAACGACAGATGCCAAAAGATGGCCTCTCAGAGGAGGTTGAGAAGGAGGTGGGCCAGGCAGAAGGCAAGATGTTTACCCACCGTTCTGCCTTCAGTCGGGCATCAGTGATCCAGGCTTTCCTAGGCTCTGCCCCACAATTGACCCTCCAGCTGTATATTACCGTCTTGCAGCAGAACATCACTACTGGAAGAAGTATGTATGCATTTTTTTTTTTATTTTCTGTTTTCATTTGAGGTTCAAAATGAGAAGCAAAACAATTTTTATTTGGGTGAAATCCATTTAGATGTTCATTTGTTCTGAATCTGTGTTCTCTTTGCTAAGCTAAACTCCCAGTGACTTAAAATGGTAACACTTTTTGGAGGAGGGGGCTTATGAAT
Source organism: Chionomys nivalis (assembly GCF_950005125.1). Classification (NCBI taxonomy): domain Eukaryota; kingdom Metazoa; phylum Chordata; class Mammalia; order Rodentia; family Cricetidae; genus Chionomys; species Chionomys nivalis. The sequence continues at coordinate 26,701,438 of NC_080112.1, forward strand.
CTGTATTTTGGTCAGGGCTCAAAAGGATAAGGTCATCTGTGCTCTAGTGTGGACCAGCTGAGGTGGCTCAAATATGTGGGAGTTAGAATTTATTGAAGACTCATATACTGATATGTTCTTAGAGACTCACCTCTTGTCCATGTGGGCAGAGTTTAGGCTTCCTTTACAGCATAGTACTGCTTCCAGGTGTGAAACTGAATCATTTTTGTGGTCTTGAGCCAGCTACATGATAGCTAGAGGGTTATTTTCTTTTTAATTGCAGTCTAATTTGTAAAGCAAATTCAGTAGTTTTAGTATATTTATAGTGTTGTGCCAACATAACTGTTACCTATCATTTTAGACTTTAAAATTTAGAACATAGAAGTAACCTACACATTATCAGTCACTATTTTTTCCTTGTTCTCTTATCCTTAGCAACCGCAAATTTTTTGCTGTTTCTGTGGATTTGTCTATTGTGCCTATTTTATGTAAATAACATCATGCACTATTACAAAATTTTTGTATAGTTAACAAATAACACACCCTGTCTCTGTGAAATTTCATTTTGGATAAGGTGGGCAGTCTTTGACTCCCTCAGTTTAGTCAGCAGAAGCTTGATTAAGTCACTGGGGTCTTAGAGGATGTGTTGCTCTTAAACCCAGGTTAGAATTCTAAGATTCTTCTGCTCTGAAAAGGTTCAGGCAGCTTACCATTCGTCTTGCTTGAGGGTACCCTTCTGTATTTTACTATAGGAGGTAAAGTTGGCTGTAATAAAGATTGTTCCATGGACACTTATTTTATGGCAGGTACTGTGCTGTACCTTGTAGCATTTGTTTTTCGTGGTGTCCTATGAGGTAGAGGGTGTTCTTTTCATCTGCTTGAAGAGGGAAATCATACCTACAGTCTACTAGAGTAACCGTGAGCTCAGATTAGATCTGTGTGGTTTCATTCATGGATGCAATGAGGATCTATTGAGTATGTTCTGTGTTCTAGTCTCTGCACTTGTCTCTGACGATAAAGTGTTAATGAAATGAACAGGCTCCTGTCACCTTGAAAGAAAATGACAGACGTGAAATAAATGATTAATCGTGTATTTATTTTACTTCTGATAAAGTATACAAAGTAAAAGTTAAGGAGACTTTGTGGATTCTAACCAAGGTTGGAAATGAGTCAGACTTTTCCAGAACATAGGTTTATATTTAAAAATGGCCAATGAGGCAGAGACTAAGGAAAAACAATATAGAGCATCTTAAGATTTAAAGTGTTAGCCCACATGGAATGGGAAGCCACTGATGAGTTCTAAGTGATACAGTGTCACAAGCAGATTTAGTATTAGTAAATGACCACTCTTGGAAATGAATTGGAAGATAGTCAGGGAAGGAATAGGAAGGACCGTAAGTGTGTCACTACAATGTCTAGGGGACAGTGATAATGCATTGTAGTAGAATGGTCAGAATGGATTCTTATTTATTTATTTATTTATTTAATTATTTATTTATTAAAGATTTCTGCCTTCTCCCCGCCACCACCTCCCATTTCCCTCCCCCTCCCCCATCAAGTCCCCCTCCCTCATCATCCCTAAGAGTAATCCGGGTTCCCTGTCCTGTGGGAAGTCCAAGGACCACCCTCCTCCATCCAGGACTAGTAAGGTGAGCATCCAAACTGCCTAGGCTCCCACAAAACCAGTACGTGCAGTAGGATCAAAAACCCATTGCCATTGTTCTTGAGTTCTCAGTAGTCCTCATTGTCCGTTATGTTCAGCAAGTCCGGTTTTATCCCATGCTTTTTCAGACCCAGGCCAGCTGGCCTTGGTGAGTTCCTGATAGAACATCCCCATTGTCTCAGTGTGTGGGTGCACCCCTCGCGGTCCTGAGTTCCTTGCTCGTGCTCTGTCTCCTGCTCTTGATTTGGACCTTGAGATTTCGGAATGGATTCTTGAAACGATATTAAAGATATGAAAAAGGAATGACTGATGACTAATTAGATATGAAGGTAAAGCAGAGGAGATGCTAAAGAGTATTTTCAGGTTCCTGCCACAGTTATAGTCATTGAAGCTCTCTGTACAAGAAGCAAGATTCTCTGATTTTTTTTTAATTTAAGTTTTAGAGTTTTTACAAAATGAACATATTTAAAGATTCTGTTTAAATCATGAGAAAAAAAGATGTTAAAACTACCTCAAAAAGTAGACCAAAGAACAGACCTGAAGATATAAGAAGGAGTACTGAGATGAGTGCATAAATGGGGGTGGGGGAAGTGGGGGGACTGGGGTTGGGGAGGGGGAGGGGTAACCTGTTGAGGGGTGGGGAGAAAAGGCCTCACTTTCCCAGGAGCAGTTTAAATAGACTTGGGGAGTGGTCAAGGTTCTGGTGGGCTGTCTTGGCCCTCCTCGGAGGAGGGGTCAAGGTTTTGGCAGGCAACAGGGGTGGGGCTGTCTTGCCCCTCCTTGAGGAAGGGGTCAAGGTTTTGGCGGGTTGCCTTGCCCCACCTCAGGGGAGGATTCAGGTTTGGTGGGCATAGGGGCGGGGCTGTCTTTCCACTCCTTGGGGAGGGGTTAGGCCTGAGCGTGGGCGGGAGGGGGTGAGGGCTACAAAGATGGAGGCCCAGACCAGTACTTACACTAGTGACTTCCATATGGTGGAAAGAGAGAACCAACTCCTCAAGTTGTTCCCCGACTCCCAAATGCTTGCCAGAACATTATGCTCCCCCATAAATAAATATAAAAATTTGAAAAAATCCATTAATTGATATAATGACTATATGATAAAAATAAATTTTAAGTGTTCTGTTGATGTATAGGAGTCACATGAACTGATAAAAAGGGTAGGTGTGGGAGTACATTTCTGTCATTGAACTGGAAATAGCTGTAAAGTGTCTCAGATAAAGTAAATGAGTTAAGTATATTTGTGGATGTGCTCCAAAACGGGGGGGGGGGGGGTCAGATGATCTAAAATTGTAAAATCAAAATCCTCAAGGAGATATGAACACCTGTTAAATACTTAACATGTAAATATCTGGCAGATATTAAATGAAATGGCAAATGTGATGAGCAGTTCAAAGAAGAGTAAAAACTACGAACAGGAATGGGAACACTAAGGTGACTGTATCAATTGAGAGAAAGCTAGAGTCTGATACATAACATAAAGTTTCATCCTCTGGGTAGGAGTTTTCCATTGACGCAGAGGTCTTGTCAGAATATAAAAATCAATAGAAGGGGTTCCCATCAAAAGAGGATGGAATCAGGTGGGCCTGGTGGCTTGCCTGTAATTCCAGCTGTGAAAGGCTAAGGCAGGATCTCTCAAGTAAGGTGGCTAGTAAGTAAGATTCTCTGTATTGGTGAGCTCTGACTTGAATTGAGAGATCTTGTCTCAGTAATTAAGACAGAAAAGTGATCAAGGATGATTCCAGATAACAAATTCAGGGCACACGTGCACACGTGCACACACACACACTTACACAAACACACATGCACCCACACACATGCAACATGTGCATATGTATATGTATAACACACACACATGAAAAGGTGGACAGTTTCTTTCCTAATATGGGCATTTCTGTGCTGACCATCAGAGCTCAGTGGATACCAGTGACATCATAAAGTTTGTGTTGTAACAAAGACCTCTCCTGAAGAGATACATGTGTAGTTCAGAGGGTTGGTTATTGTGAGAGACCCAGGCCAGAAGAGCCGTGGAGTTCAGCCAGTCTCTTCAAACAAGCACCATGGCTGGAAGAAGACCCAGAAGAAACATCTCCTGCAAAGGCAAAACCTCCTGCAGAAACAAAATCTCCAGCAGACGCAACATCTCCCGCTCCACCAGAGCAGAGCTTCAATTTCCTGTTAGCCGGGTAGATCACTACCTGAGAGAGGGCAAGTATTCCCGCCGCCTGAGCTCTTCTGCACCAGTATTCCTAGCCGGTGTGCTCGAGTACATTGTATCTAACATCCTTGATCTGGCTGGCGAGGAGGCCCACACCAACGGCAGGAAGCGCATCGCCCCAGAACACGTGTATCAAGTCGTAGAGAACAACGAGCAGCTCCACGAACTCTTCGGAGACCCCGGATCTGTGGACGAAGAGACGTCAGAACTCGATGAGAACTAATGGTGCCTAGGTCTCAGAGGTTGGAGGGTCTACCACCCCTTCAACCTCAACCAGTCACAATGTTGTTCTAACTGGGGGACTAATCAAACATGCTATTAAAGCATCTAAACTGAAGTCGCTGGTTCTGACTCTTTTTTGTTTGTCGTTTGGGCTAGAGAAATACCCAGGAGGGTGGTGGTGTGTTTGGAGCTGTGGTCAGTATTTGGAATTTGATTTCCAAGGGAAATTTCTAATGGGGGACTGTGTGAGCAGTGGTCTCGGTGGGAAGAGGTAGTCAAGAGAGAAAGTAAAGGTCTTGATAAGAGAAAGGGGTCCTGGTGAGGTGTGAACACAGGTGGCCCCGGTAGGAGGATTTGGCTGTGGTAGAGGACAGAGAAGCAGTCCTGGGAGGCTGTGAGCATGGAAAGCCTTGGGAGCCTAGAAATTTGGGTTGGGCCTCCTAGGCACATTGGATTCCCAGTGCAATGGTGCTAACTGGAGAGGGGTGGATGAGGACATGGACTGTGGTAGGAAATGCTTCTTTGGAGGGAAGATCTCAGGTCAGAAGACTTGGGATAGAGGAGACCATGGAAAGTGGAACACCATTGGCATGAGCTTTGAGAGTCTGAAGTGTTCACAGAGCACTGAACAGTGATGGTGAAACCAGAAGGAAATGCGCAAATTAGGAAATATAATCTGTTTTTTTTTTTTTAGATTTTAATTTTTTTGCCTTGTTCTGAAAGGTTTGAACAAGGATTAGTAGGTATAGTACTAAGATTCTGTGTGGAATGTATGTATAAATGCTTTTATATCATTCTTTTTTCTTGGGGAAAGGTCCCTCTACATAGCCCTGCCTGTCCTGAAACTCACTATGTAGACCATGTTGGCCTCAAACTCACAGAGATAGACCTGCCTGTGTCTCTCAAGGTCTGGGACTAAAGTCATGCACCTCCAGTCTTAGGCATACTGGTAAACTAAATAACAATAGTATATAAATGCAGTTACTTAACTAACATATAATTTAAGCAGAACATTAATGAACCTATACAGATCTTCAGTTGTGAGCTGAATGTCAGTGTCATTCTCAGAAGGAGGCTGTGGGTTGTCAGTGGTGGTGCATGTCATAGAGCAACACAGTGTCATCAGAGGTTGAGCCTGTGTCTGAAGAGTTTTTCTTAATTATATAGAAATTCTGTCCCTGGTGTTTCACAGAAAGTCCTTGGGATTATTATTAACACTCTCGAGTGCTGCTTGCACTTAGCTCTAGGACCCAAATCAAGTGTGCCAACAATCTATGCCCCTGCCTGTGAATGTCCACACTTGAAGTTTTCACTGTTCATCAGGTCCTGGTATGCCCCCTATGCTGCTGTTGGCCCTTTAGACAGGACTTCTCAGAGGATTTCCAGTCAACTTTCACAACAGAATCAGAAGACTTCAGTTTCAGGTCCCAGTGCACCACTTTCTTTCCATGTGATCTTGGACATTCCCTGTTTCCTCTGGGCAGTGAGTTCTTCATGTGGAGCTTAGAAGAATCTCCCCTCTTTGGTTTCCTATAATAGTTGCATAGTCCTTTCCTGTCCCCACATGCTCAGGCCACTTTTCCAAAAAGCAGCTAGCTGTGCCTGGTGCTCAGTGACTGTTGGGAATTGGAACTACTAGCTATGACTACCACCCTCTACTGTCCAAGGGATAGGACAGTAAAGCACTAACTATGCAGAGGACAGAGGCAGATGGCAATGAGTACAGTGAGCAGGCTTTGCTTCTCTTCTTTGCTCTTTCTGGTGGTTCCCTATGCCTGGCTTAGTAGTAGTAGAAAAACACAACTTTCTTTGATGGATTTACAGGAATAATAATAGAACGAAGTGCCAGAATTGTGCTTATGGATCTGGAAGATGTACTTATAAAATCTGAAACCGCTTTCGCCACACAATCCCCAGTGATATTTTTGTGTGTGTCAAAACCCTACTCCCAAGATTTCTGCCACACACATATTCATGATTCCATGGAGAGCTATGAAGTGTATTTTCTTTGTAAAGTCTCTTATAAAACACCAATTTATTTTTTTAATTAACTTCTAAGTATTGAGTTTCATTATGACATTTTCAAATATAGCTTGTTTTTCTTGATCCCCTAGAGCCTCTTCTCCATTCTTCCATCAGCCTCAGAGCATCCTATAAACTTATCTCATTCTCCCCTGCTCATTCCTACTGCATCTTCCCTCTCCCCAGCAACCTCAGGGGAGATGGACAACTCCCCTGATCACAGGATGAAGATGTTTTTAACCTCCTCCCTTCCCTGCAGTGAAGCATCTCTATATCCAGACGTTCTGAGTTTCTTCTAGTTCTGTGACCTTCGGTGACAATAGTCATTGTATTCAGAGCTCTATTCTCAAAGAATGTTTTTGGTCAGAGCTGGCCTGTTTCTTGAGCCTGGACTATTAGACTGGTTAGATAGCTGTCTGACTTTTAAACACCATTTATTTGTCTTATGACTGACATATTATAATCTAAAACATGACCTCCTGGGTGTGTAACATGACAGCATGCCAGTTGAATTAACTTAGTATAAAAGGAGCTATAGTAGGTGGGTTAAACATGTCAGATGAACAGCCCTATGCAATCAGTCAGATCATCACCTTACAGTCCATGTAGTAGTGTAAGAGTACAGCCTTCCTAGTCTCTCTGAGACTCTGCATCTTTCCTGCGGTTGACTTTGAAGATTGCATTTGATTCAGCCTGGCTAGCAAAGTCTTTGCAGCATCAAGAGACTTGGGAGGATCAATCAGCAAGGTTACTGAGCTCCGTTTATGTATTGTGCTCAGCTGTGCCTACAGGTTTCATAGGAAACATGGGGCCCGTGAACAGCATAGCAGATGCTTAAATGCATTTCCATGTTAGATACCTTTTACATTAGTTACCTTTTATTGCTGCAATAAAATACTGTAACCAACTTAAGGAAGAAAGAGTTTCTTTGGGGCATAGTGAGGAAATACAGGACCGTAGCAAGATCAGAACTCAGTAGGGCAAATAGCAAATCCTGTAGCTCCATGTCTGGTGTCTAAGGCTTTGCTTTCCAAAGGCTTGGATGCCTCCACTCCTCCAGCTTTTTTTCCCTGGGATGAACCACTACCTGTATGCTGCTCTCATTGGCAGATGCTTCACATCTCTGGTGTCTCTGACATTCTCTGGACTTCACTGAAACCCACGCTGCACCTTCACAGCTTCATGCAATGGCCTCTCAGGGCCCCCAGCCTATTGCCTTTTCGTAGTGACTCCAGATCTTCCATACTTTGCCCAGCCTTGGTGGCTCTCTGGAACCACAGAGGAAGATTCCATGACCCCTTCACTTTTTTATCTTTCATGCCTCCAAAGCCAGCACCACATGGTTGACATTCATAAATTCAGATGCCTGCTTTAGATGGGCCCTCACCCCCTTGGACCACTCTAAAGATAGCTTTTATGTGCTTTCTAGGAAGAGAAAACCTGTTAGGCTCTCTTTTGTAAGTAGAAGCTCTAGCTAGGCAGGGTTTTGCTCTGAGGGTCCCATTCTTACCTCTACAGTATAGAGCAGGATTCTCTGAGGCTATCAAATCCTGGAGGAGGTAAACAGATGATGGAAGTTTCCATAGTTAGTGGGCAGCCAAGTGAGAATAAGAGTTCAGCTCCTACCTGTTGTTCTCGAGACTCTTTCCTGGACTCTGCCCTAAAAGGAGACTTACAGTAAAGGGTTTGGTGTTCTCTTCTAGACAAATGAAGCTCCTCAGTACTCAGATAGCAGGGTCTGTCTGATTTCTAGGAACACCCTCAACAACTCATTTTCAAGAACATCTGCTGGTATCTTACTTGGGGTACAGGTTAGGAAAAATGGACTGAGTTGGGCTTTGTTAACCAAAATCTTATTCTGCTGGAGATGGTGCTGACTTTCCAGTATTGACTGTTGTGTAACTTACAAATAGTTTACGTGTGTGTTTAGCCCACATGTATGCCTGTGCACTACATGTGTGCATCTCTCCTGGTGGTGAGAAAGGGGTGTCATATCCCCTGGGATTGTAGTTACAGCTGGTTGTGAACTGTCATGTGGGTACTGGGATTAGAACCTGATTATATGGAAGTAGTCTTGACCTCTGAGTCATCTTTCCAGCCCCTGCTATTTTTTCTTTTTCTTTTAAAAATTTATTCATTTCTTTTACATCCTGACCCAAGTTTCCCCTCCATCCTATCCTTCCTTTCCCCCTCCCACTTCTCTCAATCCATTCCCCCTCTGTTTCTTTTCAGAAAGGGGCAGGCCTGCCATGGGTATCAACAGAACATGACATATCAAGTTGTGTTAGGACTAAGCACTTCTCCTTGTATTAAGACTGGGAAAGGCTACTCAGTATGAGAACTAGGTTCCCAAGAGCCAACCAAAGCATTAGGGACATCCTCTGCTCCCATTGTTAGGAGTCCCACGAGTAGACCAAGCTACACACTGTCACATATAAGTAAATGGCCTAGGGTGGTCCCGTGAATGCTCCCTGGTTGTTGGTTCCGACTCTGTGAGTTCCTATGAGCCAGGTTAGTAGTTTCTGTTAGTTTTCTCGCCATGTCATTGATCCCTCTGCCTCCTACAGTCCTTCCTCCCTCTCATCAGTAGGATTCTCTGAGCTCCGTCCAATATTTGGCTGTTGGTCTCTGCATCTGTTTCCATCAGTTACTGGATGGAGGCTTGCTGATAACAATTGGGGTGGTCACCCATCTGATAACAGGAGATGGCCAGTTTAGCCTACATATCCAGTATTGCTAGGAGTCATAGCCAAGTCATCTTTGTAGATTCGTGTAGATTCCTTTGTATAAGGTTTCTACCTGACTCCAAAATAGCCCCTTTCCAGTCATCTCTTTCAGTATTTTTACACTTCACATCCAAACCCAATCCTTCAATTTTCCATCCCAATCTGCCCCTAGTTCACCTAAGAGATCTCTTCCATTTCCCTTTCCCAGGGAGACCCATGCATTCCACCTAGCAGACCCTGGTATTAAACTGACCGCTTTGGTGTTCTGAAAAGGGCTTACATAATGGTATGAGCCTGCGTCTAAGAGCTTCTTCTCTACAGTCACTGAAGTCCATTTTCACTGAACTCTAAGACAGTTGTTGGTTCATTGTAGATAAAAAAAATAGCCAGAGGTGACTGAAACTTAACTGTTGATTTCTAATAGTTTTCCCAACTAGACAGTCAGGTGGGAGTGCACAGTAAATATAATACAAATGATATGATAGTAATAGAAAAAGTGATATGCACAATAAGATAAACTAATTTAAAAGAAGTATTTTGGTCATAATGTTCCAGTTGGAATGATTAAGCATATTTTCAAAGACACATTTACTAGTTTCTAGGTGTGTATGTTTTTAATAAAGTGTAATATGTGTCTTCGTTCAAAACTTACTGTTAAAAGATATTTAGTAAAATTTTAAAAAGAAATATTTAATTTTTTTAATTTACTGAAATAACAACTTCTAACACTATAATGTTTTGCCTTATATCATGAGGAAGCACCAACTGGACCCTGATACTTAGAAGTGGGGCTCTAGACATTTCCCACATAACTTAGAACTTTAATACTCTGTCCCCCAGTATCTGATATTGGTTCCCAGATGACCCTTGTTGATATGAAGATCTGATTCATGCTTAAGTCCAGTTTATATAGTGGTGTTATATTTATTTATAGTATACACCCATATCTCCCTATATTTTATCTCATTTTATTTTATTTGAACAGTACCTTGCTATATTGCCTAGACTGATCTCATATTTGTGAGCTCAAATGATCCCCCTGCCTCAGATTCCTAACTATCTGGGACTACTACAGGCATACACTACCACTTGCCTATAATTCATGTCAGCTCTAGGCCATTTATAAAAACACAATGTAAATAGGATGTAAATAGCTTTCATTCTATATTGTTTAGGGAAGGATGACAAGGAATTATACCTCTTCAGTACATACGTATTATTCTAACATTTTTGGTCTTTAGTTGGTTGAATTGCAGATGGAGAAGCTGTGCATAAAGACTCCTAACTATACTTGTATCAACACCGTTTTTCCTACTGAAGTTAATATAGACATGACTAGGCACCTCTTTTGTTTTGATGTTTTTTTCTGTGACTTATCAATCCTGACATAGCAAATGAAAGTAATTTTTTAAACATCACTCTTATAAATTGAAAGAACAAACTTTTTGTTTCCAACATTTCTTTGGAAATCTTAAACACAAGTTTATCCATGAAAGATAACATCGATTTTTTTTTTTACTGTGTTTTTCATTTTGGGTTTGATTTTGGAAGAAAAAATTAACCAGTTGCTAGGAGGTTTGAGTTGTACCTTGGTTTTCTAGTAATCAAAGTGAAAATATTTAGATAAGTATTAAAAAATTTTAGCATATTTATAAATGTAAGCTTTGCAGTGGTTTATTTTTTTCGCTTTTTTTTGTTTTTGTTTTTGTTGTTGTTTTAAAAAGAATAGTCAAGGACATGATCGTTTTAGAGGGAAATCCCTGACTGTGATCGGAAATTCAATCTTTGCTGTTTGATCATCATTATATAGAAAATATGTTATACTGAATAATGTCTCCTCCAAAGATATTCAGGTTCTGACCTCTGGAATTTGTGAATGTCACTTTATATGGCAAAGAGAATTTATGGATAATGAGACTGCCAAGTTTATTATAACACCCAGATAGGACTTTAAGGTTATGAAGAAAGAATACAGTTTGAGGACTGAAGAAGCAAGATGATGAAGGAAAGGGGCCGAAGTCAAAGAATGTAGCTGAAAAATCTCAAAAAGCCAAGAAAATAGATTCTCATCTAGAGTCCAGGGTAGGAGCATAGTTGTTTACTTTCCAAAGTATAAGAAAATAAATGTATTCTGTGTTAAACTACTAAAGTTAGGTAATTTGTTACCGTAGTCATAGAAAACTAATATAAATAATGTTTTAGTAATTTATGATAAGAGCAGATTAGTACCCCCAAAACTGTCATTTTTATAGAGAAAAAAAAAACAGTTTTTAGCTTGTTGTGATAAAGAAGCCACAGGTACCTACTGATAAATATAATAAAAATAAGATAGCATTGTAATTTTGAACTCTCAGCAGCTGTGATTACCTATGCAAGATTAGACCACCAACATTCCCTCATGGAGGAGGCAAGAGGCCCTTCCCTCCCTGAGGGCTTAATGGCAGTTAAAAGGCTGTTTGGCAAGATGAAGAGAGGATCCATAAGCCAAGCAATGCAACTGTAGAGGGCAGCTTCATGAGATCCTCCCCCTCCCTGAGGAGATGCTGGCAGTTAACTGTTACTGGGGAGGGAGAAGGCAGTCAGTTACCTTAGGGATTTAACCTCAGGTAAATTAACCTGTGGTACTGTAAAATCATTCTTAATTCATGGGTTTACATATACACAAAAAGCTTTTGCAAAATTTTAGTGCTTATTTTTTATTCCTTTTTATGATTCTTTTACAGTTTTCTATAATGCTCAAGTTTTTCATTCACTATTATTATTATTGCATCATAGAGCAGCAAATCACTGTGCTTTAGGGCAGAAACACTATCATTTTTGCCCTTAAAATATTCCTAGCACTCGGGAGACTGAAGCAAGAGAATTGTCATCAGTTCAACAAGGCCAGTCTGGAAGACACAAGTTCAGGTCAGCCTGAGCTACAGTGTGAGACTCTGTACCAAAAAATAAACCTTATTTTCTTGATATTCCTAGAAGAATTTCATTCACATATTATAGCTGTAAAGTGTGGTTCCTAAATAAAGAAGAGTGGTGGAAAATGATAAATTATGTCCTTTCATTAGACTTAGTAGGTCTCATGGGTACACTTTATGCATCCCTACACCACTTATTTCCCTTCCATAATGTGGCAGAAATGATCGTATTCATTTACAGACCCAAAGATATAATGACTCTAGTGTGGATATTATGTTTACCCATCTATTCCCAGTGTTCTATCTTACTTGGAAATTATCTTTGGAAAGCACACAGAATATCTTATCTTTAGTTTTCTAAAAACCCCAGAAAAACCTCAGTATTTCTAAAATACTGATCAAAATAACCCACTACAATGTCTTATAGTAATTCCATAAAACAATGATTAATTTTTCAACATAAATTTAGACTTTGATAATCTTAAATACTTGCTAATGGTAATTCTAGCTCATTTGATCATGAACATGTATATTTTAGAAAAACATTTCCAAGAAACATGAGAGAAACAATTAATAAATGGGACCTCCTGAAACTGAAAGGCTTCTGTAAAGCAAAGGACATGGTTAACAAGACAAAACGACAGCCTACAGAATGGGAAAAGATCTTCACTAACCCCACATCAGACAGAGGTCTGATCTCCAAAATATACAAAGAACTCAGGAAATTGGTCATCAAAAGAACAAATAATCCAATAAAAAATGGAATACAGACGTAAACAGAGAACTCTCAACAGATGAATCGAAAATGGCTGAAAGACACTTAAGGAAATGTTCAACATCCTTAGTCATCAGAGAAATGCAAATCAAAACAACACTGAGATTTCATCGTACACCTGTAAGAATGGCCAAGATCTAAAACACTGATGACAACTTATGCTGGAGAGGTTGTAGGGAAAAGGGAACACTTCTGCATTGCTGGCGGGAATGCAATATGGTATAGTCCCTTTGGATGTCAGTGTGGCAATTTCTCAGAAAATTGGGAAACAACCTTACTTAAGACCCAGTAAGGGCTGGAGCGATGGCTCAGTGGTTAAGAGCATTGCCTGCTCTTCCAAAGGTCCTGAGTTCAATTTCTGGCAACCACATGGTGGCTCACAACCATCTGTAATGAGGTCTGGTGCCCTCTTCTGTCCTACATACAGACAGAATATTGTATACATAATAAATAAATATTTTTAAAAAAAGACCCAGTAAAACCACTTTTGGGTATATATCCAAAGGATGCTCAATTGTGCCACAAGGACATGTGCTCAACTATGTTCATAGCAGCATTGTTTGTCATAGCCAGAACCTGAAAACAACCTAAATGCTCCTTGACCGAAGAATGGATAAAGAAAATGTGGTACATTTTCACAATGGAGTACTAAACAGCAGAAAAAAATAGCAACATCTTGTATTTTGCAGGAAAATGGATGGAGCTATAAAACATTATTTTGAGTGAAGCAACCCAGATCCAGAAAGACAATTATCACATGTACTCACTCATAAGTGGTTTTTAAACATGAAGCAAAAAAAAAAAAAAAAAAAAGCCCACAAATCACATTCCCATAGAACTTAGACAACAATGAGGACTCTAAGAAAGACTTACATAGATTTAATCTACATGGGAACTAGAAAAAGACAAGATTTCCTGAGTAAATTGGGAGCATGGGGACCTTGGCAGAGGGTAGACGGAGAGGGAGAGGCTGGGAGGGGAACAGAAAAAAATGTAGAGCTCAATAAAAAAAATCAACAAAAAATATAATTTTGTAATTATTATGTGTAACATTGATAATTCATAGAAGACATACTTATTTTATTAAACTCTTAAATCTAGATCTATTTTTAAAAATTTTAAAAAATCAGAAGCCTCGTAGTCAAGATTTCAAATAGGGTTTGATTGTTCATAGCTACATAGTGAGGTTGAGATAGACCTTCTCTCAAAAAAGAAGCATCCCTCCTAACAATGCCAAACCAACAGAAACAATTTATATTATCATATTTTTGAAGGGAAAATATTGCAATTTCAATGTAGATTGTATTCTCTGTATCAGTGACCTGACAGCATATAGTCCAGAGCTGGCAAACAATAGGGCCTCAGAAAACCACAGGGGATACATTGCCCCAGAATTCAGCTATAGCAGCAAATAACTATGGGTACCATCTCTTCTTTTGGACTTAGGCAGTATAATTGATGATGAAATGTTCCAGTCTAGTAAGAAATGCTGATTCTTGAGTTTCAGAGTTTGGCCAGGGCCATTGTAGCCCTATTTTTTGACAAAAGCACAGCACAGCTCAGAAAAATCATATGTTAATACCTTCCATCAGCAAATACTACCACAGACGTTAAACGTGTAAATGTGCTTTAGACTTCTCTCACATTACAGCATCTAAGAGTGGACACACCATTGGGATTATTAACATTCTGTGTGAAGTCGGGAATGGATAAAATGGGCAGATTCTTGGTACTCTGATTCTTGGGTACATGTCCTTCCTTGCAGCTGTGGTAAAAGTTTTGGTGCACATTGTCCCACTGTGAGTACATGCCCTAGCACACACTACAGTATTTTCGTTTTCTTAGGACTTTTGTCTGTGCCAGAGAATATAGCTTCGGTACTGCTGGGCACTGTATGAAAGATAACATTGGATCAGTTCAAAACTAAGGGAAATGGCAGTTAATGGACAGTGCTTCAGACTATATCAGATGACTGGGATCCAATGTAGATGAGCCTCTGTGGATTCCCAGTAGGCATGAATATCATGCAGTAACTGGAGCAGTAACCAGCTTAATGATGTCTCTATTGGGCTTGTGTTTTTCCCTCTTGCCTTCCCTAACTCCTTCATTCTGTTTTCTTGGCCTGCCTCCCAAATGAACTTTTTTGTCTCAAACTTTAGCATTTGAGAATAGGCATCTGAATAGAGATGATAATTTGAGTTATGGCACATACAACTGTGGAAATTTTATTTTATTGCTTGTTTCCAGAACCAACTCCACTTTATGAATTAATTTAAATACACTAGCTTTAATTCCTACCTTCTTAGAGACAAATTAGGAGGATGAGTTAGAGGATAGTCTTTTGTGTTTATATGTAGTCCTTTACATGAGTTAATAACTGAAATTATACATTTCAGTTACCCTGTCCATCTCAGGTTTTTACATGCGTACTCAGTTGCACACATATACACAAAGATCTTCAAAATGTCTAAAATGGACTACATTGGAATGCTGACATAGTTAGAATATGGGTAATTGTCTCTTTTTTATATATTATGCCTTACCTAAGTGTAAGGTTTTTTGAGGGAGGTGGTGAGGGTGCTCCCACATGAACTACTGGAGCTGGCTGTTGGTCTTTGTCATATTCACTTGAACATGCCCAGTCCTGGCAGATAAGTGTATTCAATATGTTGCCAACAAATGGTGAAAAGAGAAAATCAATTGATATTACAAATGGTATTTCTATGAGTAAGCAGACTAGTTACATTAGTATTGTTTTATAGATGAAGAAAGCTGGAGCTATCAATTAAGAAATTTCAGGTAACTACATATCCAATTAAAGGCTTAAAATATAAATATGTATCTTCACATAATAAGTACTGAAGCAGTGTTCCCATAGTAGACTAATTGGTCAGCATTACAGTGTCACCAAGGATACAGGGGTTTACATTTTCATCTATCTGTTTTGACTTGTTACTGGAGTTTCCATTATTGATTTTAAGATGACTGTGTATCCATCATATATTTCTGCATTAATAGAACACCATATATGTATGTAAAAACAATGAAAAGGAAGCCATGAATTTGAAAAAGAACAAGGACGGATTTATGTGAGGGTTTGGAGGGAGAAAAAAAGAAGAGGGAAATGATATAATTATAATCTCTAAAAAGTAATTTAAAAAATGCCACAGGGACCAGGATGACTCAATGGATAAGAACACTGACTTATCCATTAAGGACCCAGCAGCTGCAGGCAGTTACACCTATCTGTCTGTATCTCAGGGGGGTCACATGCCCTATTTTGGCTCTGCATGTACTGTATATAGTTCACATATGATACACAGACTTAGTGTACATACATTCCGGCATACATTTAGGAAAAACCCCAATATACATAAAAGTAAAAATTTAAAAATATCACAAAATATAGTCATCTAAAATAACAATATTCTTTTCTTTTGCACACGGTTGTTTGAAATCTGTACATAGTCTCAACAGGGTCAGCTCTTTTCTGATAAACGTGGGGTCAACTGAGCCAGTTTAATTAGGGCCTGACAACTTAGTATTATTTCACATTGATTGCTTAGCTGTGGCTGAGAGGTGGAAGCTATGATTCCTTTCCATGTAGACTTTTCCTTAACTGAATGGTTCATTCTCATAATTTCTTCTCTTTCTCCTTTCTCCTTCCCTGCTCTCCCATACCTTCCCTCTGCTCTGCTACTCCCCTTAATCCTAGTGCTGGGGCAATCCTTCTCAAAGCATGGAAGCTAGATCTTCAGATTCAGATTGGCAAGAGATGTAAGTTGGAAGTTGTTTAAGTCAGGATCTCTTTATGTTGCCCAGGCTGGCAGGCCAGAGCTCTCTATATAGGTCAGGCTGGATTCCAATTCATAGTCTCCCTGCTTCTGCTTTCTGAATTCTAGGATTATGTTTCATTTCACCATGCCTAATAAGTTTTCTGTTCTTATAATATGTGACCTAGAAATTCCTAGTTATTTTTGCCATGCTATTTAAGGAGTAACATGATAGGAAAAGAAGAGCTGGTATGGTCGTGCATGGTATCTGTAATCCCAGCACTTGTGAGACTGCAGTAGGAGGTTGGAAAGTAAATTCAAGGATATCCTCAACAAACATTTTTTGTTTTGTCTAAGCCCTCAAGAAATTGAATGATCCCTATCCACATTGGTGAGGGTGGACCTTCTTTAGTCTATTGATTAAAATGCTAATCTCTTGCAGAAACACTCTCACAGACACAGCCAGAAACAGTGTTTTACCAGCTATCTGGGAATCCTTTAGCTTAGCATTGGCATATAAAATAAGCCATCACAGTCTAGGCTAGGTTAGGTCAATCTTGGCTAAGCATTGTCAAGAATATAGTCAGCATGTCAGTTGGGGATAACTGATTGATCGTGACTGTCTGAAATTACCCTCTTCTGTGTGGTCTCTACTTCTCCCAGTAGGCTACCATGTTGATGGCAAGGCTCTGGAAGAGTCAAAGGATAAAAGCCTGCAAAGTCTCTTTGGTCTAGGCATAAAACCAAGTTGGTATACATTTTGTTTCCACAAAGCACAATTGAGAGGTGATTGAAAGACAAAAGTAAACGCCTTCCAGGATAATACAGTTGCTGAGTTAGCAAGCACATTTTCACTTGAAATGCATAGAAGCCAGTTTTCTCTGATCATTAGCCTGGTGGTTTTTCCCACCAAAGCAACACTACATCTTCCCTCCTTTTTATAACTTATCTCTATATACTCACAAACAACTAGCTTATCTCCTTTTCCAGTTCATTCTTTATAGCCTCTAGTCATCTCTCTAATGGCATACTTGTCACTTTAACTCTCAAAGCTTCTTCATTGATGGTCTGGAGTGAATAAGAACGCTTGCTACTCTGGCAGAGAATCCAAGTTTGGTTCTAAGCATACGCATCTTGTCTTACAACTATCTGTGACTCCAGATATAACCCCCTCTTTTTACTTCCTTTGGTGCCAGGCACATACATAATGCATATAGATATATACATGCAGACAAAACATTCATACACTTAAAATAAATAAACCTTGAAAATTATTTTAAAGAAGCTTTTTTACATGAGATAAAAATATACATGTCATTTTTTTCATAAAATGTAGTATTCACAATTGAATGTGCTGTTATAAACTTATTTTGGTAAGATTGGAAAATAGTGGAGATATGTTTTATTTTGGTTTTGATCATATCTCTATGATTTTGCTTATGTGCCCAAAATATGGAAAATAACACACATGTATATATAATTTAAATTATTTAATTTAGTTTTAACTGATACATAAAAATTATGAATATATGGGATACCATATGATGGTTCAATATATATACATTGTATAATATTTAGAACAGTGTCAATATATTTGCTCAAATTGTTTATCATTTCTTTATTGTGAAAATATTCAAAATAATCTCTTTTATTTTAGGAAGTACTATTATCTTTATCTATAATTACCATCCTGTACAACAGTATGCCAGAAGTTACTACTCCTATCTGGTTATAACTTAATGCTTATCCTTTGACAAGTCAGTCCCCACCTCACCCTCACTGTCACCCTCCCATTATTCTCCATAATCTTTGTATCCACCATTCTTGTCTCAAGTTTTGTGACATCAGTGTTTTTTTAAATTGTACATATTAATAAAATCATCTGTTACTTTTCTTATCAGTGTAAGGGTTTTGTTATTCAATACAACAACCTACAGTTTTATCTGTTGCCACAAATGACAGGATTTAATCCTTTTTATAGCTGAATAGACTTCCATTTTCTGTATATGTTTTCTATTTATGTATGTATATATATATATATTCATCAGTTAGCAGACATGTTGATTCCCCCTTTTGGCTCTTGTGAATACTGTTGACTTAAGCAGAGATGAGCAGATGTCACTTACCACACTGACCTTACTTCCTTTGGGTATATAACTGGGATTGCTGGATCATATAGTAGTTCTGTTTCCACTTTTTGAGTGACTTCCTCACTGCTTTCCAAAATATCTGTACTCATTTATAGTATAATTTTAAATATTTAAAGGAAAGACTCGATATTTTTCTTATTATATTTCCTTTTCTTGGATTCATGCAAAAGTCTGAATCATGGCATTCTTAGGTCTTTTAAGGTTTTTTTTTTTTGATAACTTCTAAGTTTTGTCCCAGCTATCAGTCTGTCTTTATCCAAAAGGTGATAACTTTGATATTATGAAGAGCCAATGCCAAAAGCCCTGCAACTTCTAGAGACACCTCAGCCTGAAAACCATTAACTAGTTGCGAACCCATGTAACTGTCCTGACATTAGCATCTTTCTAGTTTCTCATCCATAAAGTTACTATGACGAGGTGATCTATTTGTTTATTTTTGTTCTTTTATTTTAATTTCTTTTTGGAATATGTTGGAGATAGGGTCTCACTTTATAGCCCAGGTTGGCCCAGAACTCCCAACAATCCTCCTGCCACTGCTTTCTAGAATTCCAGATTACAGTCAACTACAATGCCCAGTTTTCTGTTTGTTTTGCTTACTGGAGGCCTTGTTGATAATGATACAGTAATGTTTATAATGTCCATTCACTTACTAATTATGGGTACTTTTTGGACTTTAATTCAAAATATTGGTAATACATTATTAAATAGGATCAGAAAATAAAATAATAACTACCTACCTCTTTGATTAATCAAATCTTTACATGACATGTTTGCTTTAGATATATGTTTCTTTTTTTCTTTTTATAAGTAAATTTCTGCGAAGGTGAGTACCTTGTGAGCCTTCCTTGTCATGATTTCAGTATTTATCACTCTCATGAATTTATGAATGCACTATAGAGACACCATATGCCTAAGTACTATATATGCTGATTCTATAAGTCTTTGACCCTTATCATATTTTAGTTCTTGAGTCATATTGAGATAGGACACAGTTTGATGACTTCTATTCTGCTCTATGTCTATAACATTATCATTTCTCCTTGATTTGTGTGACTTCCTTGACATCAGATTCTTTTAAAGCAAAAGTATTAATGATTTTTTTTCTCATCTATTTCCTTTAAAGTTTAGAAAATTGTCTTGGTTTCGTAAAACACTGACAAAATTAACTTAAGGGACAAAGGGTTTATTTTGACTTACAGTTCCAATGGGTAATACTTCACACTAGAGAACTCAAGGCAGCAGCAACTTGAAGCAACCAGCACACTATATCGAGTCAAGAAACAGAGCAATCAGTGAATGCTTACATGCTACAATTCTGCTTCCTTTCTCCATATAGTCCTGTATCCTAGCCAGGGAATGGTGCCACTCACAGTATATGAATCTTCCCACCTCAACTGATATAATCAAGATAATCTCCACCCCAAACATGGGCAGATGCCCATCTCCCACATAATTCTAGTCTGAAAGTTGATAGTTAAGAAAAAACAATTGCAAAATTTAAGGTACATAATTGATTATGAAAATGACTTCAATACTTTGAATGTTTGTTCTCTTCCCATTTACCTTATTTTTCTGTTTCAAAAGAACCCTGTGTTCTTTTTTCTGGCCTGAAGAGTCTCAGAATTGAATTTCTGTTAAAATATATAGGAGGTTATTGAGAAAGTTAGGCTGCCAGGATGCATGGGACTTTGCATTGGATACTTGGGCGTTGTAGCCACCTAGACATAGAGAGTACAGGGTTCACATTCTTGCATAGAAATTTCCTCTTGATTTGGTGCGATGGTGATGATAAATTCAGGATGTATGCTTGCATGTGAAGCAGCCTCTTCTTCAGAATCTCAGCTGTGACTTTGCTAAAATCCTTTGGATCTAAGATCAGTAGCTTAGTCTGAGATAGCCTGCTTTTATACCAAGTAGTTGTGTCATAGACCATTAGTCTCGTAATCTGCAAACTACAAATATCAGCATAATTTTTGCAGGAATGTTAGGGAAATTAAGGGAGAGAGATTCTGACAACATTACATGTTGGTTCTCGGTTGGTAGTACTATTTGGGGATGTTTAGGTAGTACAGCCTTGCTGGAGGAAGTATATCACAGGGGCAGGTTTTGAGATTATATAGCATCATCCTACTTCCTGTATGCTCTTTCTGCTTTGTGCTTCATTTGAAGATGTGATTACTCGGCTTCCTGCTCTCATCACTCATGCCTGCTGCTGGCATGTTTATCTGCCATGATGGGCTCCCCGCTTTCTTATTCTTCTCCCATACAATACATCCTGACCACAGCTTCCATTCCCTCCCCTTCTCCCAGTCCCCCTCCACATGTCCCCTCTCTCCCAGACCCAGTGCTTTTCCATTTCCCTTCAGAAAAGTGCAGGCCTCCCAGTGATATCAACTGAACACGGCATAACAAGATCAAATAACACTAGACACAAATGCTCACATCAAGGTTGCATAAGGCAACCCAATAGGAGGCAAAAGGTCCCAAGAGCAGGTGAAAGAGTCAGAGAAACCTGTTAGGAGTTCAACAAAAACCCGAAGCTAAACAACCACAGCATGTATACAGAGGGCCTAGTGCAGACCCATGCAGACTCTGGTTGCCACTCCAGTCTCTGTGAGCCCCTGTGAGCCCTGCTTAGCTAATTCAGTGGGCTGTGTTCTTCTGCAGTCCTCGACCCTTTTGGCTCCTACAATCCTTCCTCCCTAATGGCCTTTTATCCCTCTGGAACTTCTCCTGGAATTGTATTACAGCAATAGAAAAATCACTAATACAATCCTCTTAGACATGTAAGATCTTTATGGTTATATTGATATCATCCCTTTCTTAGGTTGGTCATTCATGGTTTTCCCTTTACTGATCAATCTAGATAGATGTTTATCAATTTTATTTGTGTTTTCAAGGAAATAACTTTTATGATACATTATATTAGAATCACTGTCCTCATGAACTTTAGTTTGAAAAAAATCTATACGTACTAACACACCTCTCCTATGTTACTCCAAGCATCTTTTTAATGCCTAGAGCACATGTCTAATAGTACCTTGTTGATAATGAGTGTGTGTATGTATATATATATATACATATATATATAGTGTGTGTATATATATATATACATACACACACATATATATGTTTTTCTTTGAAGGTGAATTGGATTTACATTTTTTCACTTCTCAGTCTTTTCTGTTTCGTACTCTGTGTACTAAGTGAGAAAATGAAGGGTTGATTAATGGCTGGGTATTCATAAATAAACAAGGTGAACACATAAAGAGTTTAACTGACTCGCATAGCCATATATTTTTGCAATGTTGAGAATGGAATCCAGGGCAGCTCTTATGTAGATGTTTTAGTATGGACAATAGTCACTAATGTTAGTGACCTTTCCTCATTAAGGCTGATTCTTCAGTTAATCATTATATGGGAAACTAAGAAAGAAGGTTTAAAGATTCAGTCTATATATTTCCATATATAAGTGGCTTTTAGGAGCTAAAAGTATACAATGGAAAAAAGAGAGCATCTTCAACAAATTGTGCTGGCAAAACTGGAAGTCAATCTGTAGAAGAATGAAAATAGATCCATATATATCACCATGCACAAAACTCAAGTCCAAATGGATTAAAGACCTCAATATCAGTCCAAACACACTGAATCTGATAGAAGAGAAAGTGGGAAGTACTCTACAGCACATGGGCACAGGAGAACACTTCCTACGTACAACCCCAGCAGCACAAACACTAAGGACATCATTGAATAAATGGGACCTCCTGAGACTGAGAAGCTTCTGTAAAGCAAAGGACACTGTCACTAAGACAGAAAGGCAACCCACTGACTGGGAGAAGATCTTCACCAACCCCGCAACTGACAAAGGTCTGATATCCAAAATATACAAAGAACTCAAGAAATTAGACCGTAAAAGGTTAATCAATCCAATTATAAAATGGGGCACTGAGCTGAACAGAGACTTTTCAACAGAAGAAGTTCAAATGGCCAAAAGTCACTTAAGATCATGCTCAACTTCCTTAGCAATCAGGGAAATGCAAATCAAGACAACATTAAGATACCATCTTACACCGGTCAGAATGGCTAAAATCAAAAACACCAATGATAGCCTCTGCTGGAGAGGTTGTGGAGAAAGGGGCACTCTCATCCATTGTTGGTGGGAATGCAAACTTGTGCAACCACTTTGGAAAGCAGTGTGGCGGTTTCTCAGGAAAGTCGGGTTCAACCTACCTCTTGACCCAGCAATACCACTATTGGGAATATACCCAAGAGATGCCCAAACATACAACAAAAGTATATGCTCAACTATGTTCATAGCAGCATTGTTTGTAATTGCCAGAACCTGGAAACAACCTAGATGTCCTTCAATGGAAGAATGGATGAAGAAAGTATGGAATATATACATATTAGAGTACTACTCAGCAGTAAAAAACAATGACTTCTTGAATTTTGCATACAAATGGACGGAAATTGAAAACACTATCCTGAGTGAGGTAAGCCAGACCCAAAAAGAGGAACATGGGATGTACTCACTCATATTTGGTTTCTAGCCATAAATAAAGGACATTGAGACTATAATTCGTGACTCTAGAGAAGCTAAATAAGAAGGTGAACCCAAAGAAAAACATATAAGCATCCCCCTGAATATTAACCTTCATCAGGCGATGAAAGAAGACAGAGACAGAGACCAACATTGGAGCACTGGACTGAAGTCTCACGATCCAAAGGAGGAGCAGAAGGAGAGTGAGCACGAGCAAGGAACTCAGGACGGCGAGGGGTGCACCCACACACTGAGGCAATGGGGATGATCTATCGGGAACTCACCAAGGCCAGCTGGCCGGGGACTGAAAAAGCATGGGACAAAACCGGTCTCGCTGAACATAATGGACAATGAGGACTACTGAGAACTGAAGAACAATGGCAATGGGTTCTTGATCCTATTGCATGTAATGGCTTTGTGGGAGCCCAGCTAGTTTGGATGCTCACCTTAATAGACCTGGATGGAGGTGGGTGGTCCTTGGACCTCCCACAGGGCAGAGAAACCTGCTTACTCTTTGGGCTGAGGAGGAAGGAAGACTTGATTGGGGGAGGGGGAGGGAATGGGAGGTGGTGGCGGGGAAGAGGCAGAAATCTTTAATAATTAAATTAATTAATTAATAAAAAAAATCAGCAAGAAAAAAAAAATAAGTGGCTTTTACTGCTTTCTACATATTGAAAGCTATTTCTGACATTTCTAATTGTACTTCAAGAGGCCTAACAATGATTTAGGCTCAACAAGCAGAAAGGAATCGAATTTTCTCTGGGAGAAATAATAAGAAACATAAATTCAACACATCTTACACCAAGGTTAGTACAAAGATACATCATCTGATGTTCATTATGTTACAGAAAATTGGGACAGAAGGCTCATGCCTTTAGGATCTCTGAGAATTAGTTTCCTTGGGTTTCACTTCAGGACTTGGAGTTATTATCAGTTTCTATGAACATTTTTGTATCATGGTTTGCATGTAGACCAGAATCCAAATATCAGTGTTGATTAAAGGAAACATTTGTGTGTATACATTCATACATTGATGATGTACTAGTAAATGAAGAATATTAATACTGCTTCACCTATAGTGTTTATTGGTTTAATAATAAATCTTTGTTACTAATTTATTCAATAAATAATTATAGAATACCTACAACTAGTTTGGACATTGTCTTTAAGGCTTGGTTGCTAACCTGTGGCACTATTGGAGAAGTTACATTCCAGTACACCCAGTTTACATCACGGGAGCATGCCCTTGAATGAAATATTGGATCCTTGATCCCTTCTCTCTGCTTTCTGACTGCCATGAGGAAAGTTGTCCCTTTCACCACACATTTCCAGCTGTGATGTACTACATTGCCATAGGCTTCAAAAGAAACCTTTTATCTTTTGAAGCTAATTATTTCGGGCACTTAACTATAGCCATACAAAGATTTCTAATACACCGTATGCCAGATATCAGTGAATAATACAAGATTTTTGCCTTTGTCCACTTTTAGTCTATCAGGTGTATCAATTTAATGTGTCTTTTTATCTAAAAATAGGGTATTGGTAGAATGATGAAATAAGAGCACATTTTAGGCTGTTACTGAAAGTTTCAGTTACTAGAATTTTTTTTTAACCATAGTGAGGACAGAATAATGCATTTTAAAACAAAGAAGGATAAAGAGATGGGAAATTTACTGAGAAATATGGGTTGATTAATAGAGGTTAGAATATGTCTGTCTTTAAAAAAAAGAATATGTCTGTCTTGTTAGGAAAGGGAGAAAATAGCTTGTTTTAACCACAGGGGGTCCAGTGGTCATAGATGGTTGTTTACAAAGTTCACTGTACACAGGACACTGCATTTATGAGGGTTTGCCATACCTTGGACTAGCTTTGGATATGCAGCTGAATGGAGAACCTCTGCATTGTATTCTGGTTGGCTGTAAGAGAGCCTATTAGAGGGCCCCACACAGAAGTACAGGGACCTCCTTCCTTCATCTGACTATAAAAGCCAGAGTTTTTTTGTCCAGCTCAACTCACTGATGCTTCTCTCTGCCTGAGACAGGATGATAAGGAAGGAGGGTGACAAGTTGGAAGGGCAGATAAAGGAGTGTGTCCCTGCCCTACCTCTTTTTGGGCATTGCTTATGTCTTGGGAGGTGATTCCTAGAAACCAGTTTAGTGACATAAGGCATATCCATTTTCTGGGCATAGGCAGCATCATTTCAAAATACTCATCTAGTAGAAAGCAGGTGGGAATGTGGGCTCAGTGGAAACAAGGAAGTGTGATTAACTTGACAAAAGAGTCAGGGAAGATTCTCTAGTCCTAGTGCTGAGTAGTTATAAGGATAACAGACTCTTTCATGTCTCTCGTTGATGATAGAGATTAAAAAGGAGAAGCTGAGAAATAGACCTGCTTAGGTTTATTTAGGTAGGAAAACCAACTGATTGAGATCAAGCTTCTAGAACAAGAATGCTCAAGTTTCAATACCAGTACTGTTCACTGGGCTGAGCAGTATCAGGGAGATTGTTGAACATCAGTATATGAGAATAATAACACTATCTATATTGATACTATAGCATTGCTAGAATTAAGTGACTAGCACTTGTAAAATTCTCACAATAAGCCTTTGGCATGAAAAAAATCACAATATTTTGAGCACAAAAGGAGACAGTCTTATGGCCTTATCGAATTATTTCTGGGGAGGAGAAGAGTAAAATGATTCAAGATTTCCAGGGAGTCTAGAGTATACAACTATGTTGACATCATGTGGGTTGTAAACTGATGGGTCAAAATATTTGTTCTGGCAGTCTGACAACTCAATAAAATATAAGTTTGTATTTCAGGAAAAGTCATCAGTTCTGAGTAAGAATCTGCTAAAAGTAGCTTATGTTCAAGAGCAAGAAAATGGTAAAAGTAATGTCTTTGTCACTAAGATTTGAAGATTTTGACAGCTGAGAATGTCTATTTGTACTGGTTATAGCTGTAAAACAAGCTATACTGCAGGATGTATGTAGACCTTGCTACTGTGCTTATGTTTTTGACATCTGCCAGAGTAGAAGCCTTAGAAATACCTCTGCAGCAACTTCACAATGGCAATGAAATGATATTCATTTTTGTCTTTAAAATTTCAATTTAATAAACATTTATTGTTACATACATGTATGAGAGTTATCATGTAGTATTTGTTTTTCTTTGCTTAACATAATAATGACAGGTCCCATCCCTTTTTCTGCAAATGTCATGATTTTATTTTTCTTAGAATAATTTAGTGATTGTATCTGACAGTTTGAATTTTCATTTCCAAATGGCTAATGAATTTGATTTCATTTTCACATTTTCAGTTGCCATTGTGATGGCTATGTGTGTGTGTGAAGTGCCTTTAGTCTTTTGTACCCTTTTAAATTTGAATTTTGTAGCTGTAGAGACATCTTAGTGATGCTTTTTCAGAAGACCCAAATTTGGGTCCCAGCACCCACATAGCAATTTGCAACCACATGTAACTCCAGTTCAGAGAGATCCAGTGCTCTCTTCTTGTTGTATAGAGGAACAGGTTGCATCTCACCCAGCTCCCAGCCGCCTGGCTAGCTTATACCCTGAAATAAAAACACACAAATTGTATTCATTTAAACACTGCCTGGCCCATTAGTTCTAAACTCTTATTGGCTAACTCTTACATATTCATTTAACCCATTTCCATCAATGTGTATCGCCACTCAACTGTGGCTTACTAGCATGAGTCTAACCAGCTTCCCTCTCGGAGAGGAGAGTCATGGTATCTGCCACACTGCCTTCTTCCTCCCAGCATCCAGTTCTCTTTTTCCCGCCTAAGTTTTGCCCTATCAAAAGGCCTAGGCAGTTTTCTTTATTCGACTATTGAAAGCAACACATAGAAAGAAGACCCTCCTACAACATTTCCCCTTTTTCTGTTTAAACAAAAAGGAAGGCTTTAACTTTAACATAGTAAAATTACATATAACAAAATAGTTATCAAGCAAGAATTACAGTTACAATAATTATATCTATTTTATCTTTTATCATAACTAAGGAAAACTATAACTATCTACTTATTCTTCAACTCCATCAAAGACTCCAGAAGGATATAATATTACCTAAGTAAACAGGAAGTGCATTATAAGCAACTTCCAAAACTCTAGAAATGACAGAGACATCTGGCTGCCTGGACAGTCTCCCAAAGTTCTTCTGTACCATTGGGGCATCCATCTTCAGCCTTCAGGCCCATAGTATCCAGCAGACTTTTCCATGAAGCAGGAAATTTTAAAGACAGTTCAGTCACTTTCTTTTGTATCCTGCAGAATGTCTCACAGACTCTTTCATGAACCAGGAACCCTGAAGGATCATCGCACCTTTAGGCAAGTTCAGCAGTCCTCTCTCTGCAGGTTCTTTGTGTCCAGTTAAGCAGTCCAGGCAAGAGCAGTTTCTTGCCCAAATGGCTAACCAACTCCATAAGGAGCCTCTTCAATGCCCATCCTCCTCTTGAAGTAGCTGGTGCTGCCAGGAGCAGATGTGTCTCATTGTCATGAAAAGCCCTAAGTGATTAAAACATTTAAAATGCCATATTCTGCAGTCTTTGAAAGATATGAAGAATGCCTATTTAACTGAAATATATCTCTATATATCTAGAAAATCTAACTAACATGACTACCAGCTTGACTATTATTGATGATTATTCATTAACAACCTATATTTTTACTTGTTTTTTTTTTGTTTGTTTTTTTTTGTTTGTTTGTTTTTCGAGACAGGGTTTCTCTGTGGCTTTGGAGCCTGTCCTGGAACTAGCTCTTGTAGACCAGGCTGGCCTCGAACTCCCAGAGATCCACCTACCTCTGCCTCCCGAGTGCTGGGATTAAAGGCGTGCGCCACCACTGCCCGGCAACCTATATTTTTACTAAACATTACATTTTTAAATGAACTACACAATCACAATACCTTAATCAAGATCAGAAATATACATATAACAAGATTGAACTTCAATTTATATCAACAAACCAAGACTCATTCCAATGCAAATTAGTTATATCTATATCATCTCCCACTTTAAATGTAAAGAACATTTATAATAAATACTCGCGAATATGGGTGTAGTTTTTTCTCTCCAAACTACTTCGTGCTGTATGGGGTCACCGTCTTTCATGGTGTATCCTGTTTGCTGGGTTCCTCTCAGTCAGCAGTTAAGCAAAGTATTTTTATTATTATTATTATTAAAAATTTCCACCTCCTCCCATTTCTCTCCCCCTCCCCCCATCCCCCCTTCCTCTCCTTCTTCAGTCCAAAGAGCAGTCAGGGTTCCCTGCCCTGTGGGAAGTCCAAGGTCCTCCCCCGTCCATCCAGGTCTAGGAAGGTGAGCATCCAAGCAGACTAGGCTCCCACAAAGCCAGTACGTGCAGTAGAATCAAAACCCAGTGCCATTGTCCTTGGCTTCTCAGTCAGCCGTCCTTGTCAGCCATGTTCAGAGAGTCCAGTTTGATCACATGCTCCATCAGTCCCCGTCCAGCTGGCCTTGGTGAGCTCCCATTACATCAGCCCCTCCGTCTCAGTGGGTGGGTGCACCCCTCACGGTCCTGACTTCCTTGCTCATGTTCTTTCTCCTTCTGCTCCTCATTTGGACCTTGGGAGCTCAGTCAAGTGCTCCAATGTGGGTCTCTGTCTATCTCCATCCATCGCCAGATGAAGGTTCTATGGTGATATTGCATTTATTATTTATGTCGTGTGTATGTGTGTGCTGTAGTGGTATGTATGGAAGTTAGAAGATAATTTATATGAATCCTTTCTCCTCCTACCACCTGGGTTGGAGGGATTGAATTCATTGTCAGGCTTGGTAGCAAGTGCCTTTATCCATTAAGTCATTTTGCCAGTCTGTGAGCTCTTAATTTAATTGTATTCTCTAGTTCTCGAATTTTAATTTGAGTTTCTAAAATGGTATGCTAAAATAGCTTACCATATAACTTCACAAGCATATTAATTATAGTTTTTATGCTTTGTTAAATAATTCTAAAGCTGCATTTCTTCTAGGTTTGTTTTTATAATCCATTGATACTTGTATGTAAGAAATTTTTGACTCTGTTGTTTATGTGCCATTTTAGGTTTAATTTACTCTAGATATGTGTATACAGGAGTTGAGATGATTTGAGACTCTAGATAAGTTAATTTACTTCATGTTGAGGCCTTGAACTAGCAAATCAATGTGGGTGGATCACAATTTCAGTCAACTGGAATCTGTATTTCAGTCTTTGTGAGGGCTCAGTCTATTTTTCAGTCACATTTAAACCCAGTGTCTTTGTGTTGCCGCCTGAAACCTTGTGATATATACCAAGGCCATTTTGAGGCTAAATGTCAATATTTACTCACAAATCGAACAGGTTTGAGTGACCGCTGAAAGTTTCATTCCGGTTTTTAATCTCTTAGTATCAATTTTTATTTGAGTAAATATTTTGTAGGAAAAAAAACTGCTTCAGAATTTTTCTTAGGGACCTTTCTTCTTTCTCATATCTTAAACCCCAGAAATTTTCCTTGCTTTGGTCAGTTTCTGATGTCTTTGAATGCATAATTGATCAGTTCTCAGTTGTTTACGTAGGAATATTGGAATAAAAAAATTGATCTTTTTTTGTCATCATGGAAATCCTTTCTGGTTTTGCCTTTTTTCCCCCTTTCATTTTAAGTACCTATTGACAGGTATGTATAAATATAATGTTTTATGATATGGTATATCTGTTTGTACAGATTTAACTAGTGAGTTTGGGGGAATACCTTTATGACAAGATAAAATTTATGAATTTGATCCATAGTTCTGAAACAATAGCAATCAAAGAAGATATACATTTGCCACTTAGCACATAAAAATACCTTTAAGTCATTTGGAAAATGGGAATTAAATTTTCAAGAAAAGTCTTCACTTTATTTAGAATGGTTAAAATGAAAAGTTAGATAATAAATGATGTTAGTGAGAATATAAATAAATTTTATTCTTTGTACTCTGTTTGTTGTGATGTAAAATGCTGTAACTGCTTTGGAAATCAGGCTGGCAGTTCTACATATAAAACTACTATACCATCCAATAATTCCTGTCCAGTCGAAGGGAAAAAATATGTGTGCACAACGATTTGTACATTATTATTCTCAGCAGCACAGAACTGGAAACAACTCACATATTACTTGGCAATAAAAAGGAATAAAATATTGATACATGCTGTAACACGTGTGAACCTTAAAACTAATAAGTGGAAAAAATTCTTTCATTATATTATTTCACTAATAAGAAATTAAAAATTAAGGAAATCCATAAAGACAGAAAGTAGATTGGTTGTTGCTTAAAACTGGTAGAGGGATGGTTCATGATGAGAGGACTAAAGAACTCAAAGAATTATTTGCAATATGTTGACAAAGGTTTGTATAAGCTTATGGTGATGATGAGCCCTCTTTTTATTAATTAAATTCATTTATTTTACATCCCAACTGCAGTTTCCCCTCTCTTCCCACTTCCCCTCCCCTCCCCTCTACCTGCCTTTCCCAGTCCACTCCTCCTCTGTTTCTGTTCAGAAAGGGGCAAGCCTCCATGGGTATCAACAAAGCATGGCATATCAAGTTGAGGTAGGACTAAGCTCCTCCCCTTTTAGTAAGGCCAGGCAAGGCAACCAGTATGAGCAATAGGTTCCCAAAAGCCAACCAAAGCATTAGGGACAGGCCGATGATGATCCCTCTTACTTTCAGCCATTACTTCTTCAGTTTGCTTGGAACTTTCAGGGTCAGGCTGGGAATTAAATTATAATAACACTGGATTCTAGAACAAGTATTTAAAGCTAACCCTAAAGTGAAAGTGGTGGAATTCAGCAAGAACAGTGATCAGTTGACTGGCCAGGAAACTATAACATTACCAAGATAATTCAGACTTTTTTAGCCATTGGTTGGGTCCCATATCCAGAAATAACACTTACTTAACTTCTTCAATTACTCATGAGGTCAGAGAAGACTACCTTGTTCCTATATATTCCTGTTAAGCAGGCCTTTCATTTACTTCAAATAGCATCTCTAGATTGCTGGCTTAAACTTAGATATCATTTCCAATATGGATTCTAATTCTCTGGAAATGTTGGGAAAAGGTACAACTTTTTAACTTAGGAAAAATGCATGAAGGCAGACAGATTCACATAAGAAATCCATAATCTGATAAATTGCCACATGATAAAGGTGTTTGGGAGTTCTTATTGTTTGCTCCAACTATTTTTTGGAGGAGTATTGAAACTGAAGGTTCCCATCAGTAGTGAAAAGAGATGATTTGTACTACATGCAATTAGTCATTCTTGTATTATGCTTACATATATTGGTTGCCTTTTTCTGCCAGCCACTGTTGTGGGTGTTGGTGGTAAAGTCTCTATGAAAGAGTAGCTACCTTGAGAAGATTGCATTCTAATAGGAAAGAAAGTAACCTACAAAAGTCAGGTAATGAGATAAAGGTGACTATGAAAGCTCGATATATAAGCAGTTATTTGAGCTTGGGAAAACCTTAGAAGCATTTAGCACAACTGAACATGTGTAGTTGAATGATCTCTGAAAAGGACATCATTGATGAGATGATAGCGACTGAACCTTGAAGAATAAATGAGGAAAACTGTTTATGGTACCATACTCCTGCAATGCCAGCAGCTTTTAGGAAGCAGAGACGGAAGAATCGGAAATTTGTTGTCACCCTTGACTATATAACACATTCAGAGCCAGCTGGGACTACATGAGACACTGCTTTTTCCCAAAAGGATAAATAAGGATGATACTTAGGCAAATAGAAGAGGTAGGTGGCTAGTGGTATCAAAATATAGGAACACATGGTAAGAGCCTTATGTTGGTCACACATGACAGAATGAGAAAAGGAGAGAAGAAAATTCTAAGAGCCAGGTATCTTAAACTTGAATGTTCCTACAAATCACTTAGCAAATGCTGTGAAACAATTTCTAATTCAGTGACATGAGCTGGGACGCTTCTAACAAACTCTCCATGTTAAAGCTGTTGGATTAGCAAGAACAGAGATCTATTTGGATAGAATGAGAGAGGAAGGTAGAAGAGTTCTAGCTACATATATATGTATATATATATATGAATAGGGTGATATGTGGTGATGATATGTAAGTGATTCGGAATTGAAAGTGTTGCTCTGTGTTTTGGGGGTGGGATTTTGCTTTTTGAGGTACCTATGGGATATCTAGCAAGAGAAATATGACAGGCATCAGGCATAAGAGGAGTGGAGGGTTAGGAAGTGAGTATTTTGATTAGAAACAACAACTCAAGGGGATTTCCTGAAAAGTGTCCAGGAGTATATATAGTAGCAGACAAAAGAAAATACAGGGTAAAGGGGTATCCTTTCTTCTTTCATCTGCCTGTCTCTGTTCCCATTCCTTTTTTATTTTCCTTTCCCTCCATTATCCCCTGCCATCTCTTATTATTACATAAATCTCCCAAAACAATTTTGTACAGTTTTGAAAATGAAGAATAATTTTTAGATGCAACTAACTCAAATAAATTAATAATACTCAGATAAAAGAGCCAGCACTGAGAGAGCATTTGAAAATTGGGAGAACAGCAAAACTTGATACAATAAAGATTTTGAAAAGAAAAAAAAAAAACAGTCATGGAGTGTAGTAAGGCAACAACCAAAGATCTAGATAAGACACACTTTGTTTACTGAACTGATAGAAACAATTGTGAGATTCACTGAATCTCAGAGTCTGCGTGAAACTTGAATTTCTATCAGTTTACTGTGTGTGTCAACTATTTCCAGTTTCCCTTACCTTTACACTCCATATCCCTTTAGGCTTTCTCCATTCTTGACCCACCCCTATAACATGGCCCACTATTATTTTGAGACAAGGTCTAGTTAGGTACCTGGTGATGGATGGCCTTGGATTTACAGTCCTTCTGCCCAAGGCCCATTGATTTTATTAAAGTCTGTTTGACCTAAGCATTTCATGAGTTCAGTGATTTGACTGAAAATTTGGTGTCTTCACGTTCTCAGCTATGTTCATAGCAGCATTGTTTATCATATCCAGAACCTGGAAACAACCTAAATGCCCCTCGACCAAAGAATGGATAAGGAAAATGTGGTACATTTACACAATAGAGTACTACACAGTAGAAAAAAATATCGACATCTTGAATTTTGCAGGAAAATGGATGGAGCTAAAAAACATTATTTTGAGTGAGGTAACCCAGACACAGAAAGACAATTATCACATGTGCTCACACATAGGTGGTTTTTAAACATAAAGCAAAGAAAACCAGCCTACAAACAACAATCCCAGAGAACTTAGACAACAATGAGGATACTAAGACAGACTTACATAGATCTAATCTACATGGGAAGTAGAAAGTAGAAAAAGACAAGACCTTCTGAGTAAATTGGGAGCATGGGGGATCTTGGGGGAGGGTTGAGGGGAGGAGAGAGACAGGGAGGGGAGCAGAGGAAAATGTAGAGCTTAGTAAAAATCAATAAAAAACAAACAAAAGTTGGAGTCTTCAGACAGCAATTACATAACAAAGAAATAACATATAGTAGATTCCGGAAATTATTAGAATTCTTATCTTGTTTATTACAATGCATATTTCAGATAAAATATAAATTTAACATAAATAACTATATGTAGAATTGTATAATTTACATTCTAACTATGATGACTAGTTTTTTTGCATATACAGTATTTTTATAGTGGAAAATGTAAGTAGTAAAAGAAAAGGCTTCAATACTAGATCCTTAGGATGTGGGAATCTATAACCATACATATGGAAATTTCTTCATGAATATTTGACATTACAATGTTAACTGTACTAGCCTGTCAATATAAATAACTCAGTCCAATTAATTCCTAGTCTATTATGTTTATGAAAAGTTTGTAGTTTTTACATGTTATTAGTAGAAGCCAGTCTTTCCAGTGAATGATAGTAACTAAAACCAGTCTCAAAAACTGAATAAAGTTGATACTTTCAGTAAAATTGAGCTTCTTTTTGGGAAATTAAAAACTAAGGCATATGAGTCTTTAGGTCCATCTAATATATATATATATATATACACATATTAATGAACTCAGAATTTAAGGAGAAGAACTTTCTTGTCATGTATCATTTCAATTAATTTTTTGTGTGTATGTGTATATTCACATTCATGCTGTGATATGTATATGTAGTTCAGAGGAAAACTTGGACAAAGTTGTTTTTCTTTTTTAACTGTATGGGTCCCAGAAGTCAAACTCAGGTTGTCAGGTTTAGCAGTATGCATCCTTACCTACTGAGAAATCTCACTACCTTCCTTTATGTATCATTTAGATAGAGGTAATTTTAGTACATATGTGGAAATAAATGATGTGCATTCTAAGAGGCAGGTATGGGTAAAGCTTTTGTACTTAAGGTGATATAGTAATGGCAAAAGAGTAGCATAATAGATCAGTTGAACTGAATATATTATCCAGAAATAGATCCCCTTAGACTCTACATTATTTGATCTTCAACAAAAGAGCAAAGATTGACTATACAATAGGAAAATAATGTTTTCAAAAATTGCTCCTAGAATAACTGCATATTTTCCATAAAATACCCCCATAGAATAGCTGCAAAATGTGACTAAACACAGAACTTTCACTCTCTATAAACTCAAAATAGGTAACAAACCTAAGTGTAAAGTACAAAATGGTATAGATGTTAAAAGATAGTATGGGAGAATCTCAAGGGTCTGAGGTTTGGTGATGGGTTTGTAAGTGTAATATCGTAAAAAAAAAGAATTGATAATTTCAGTTTTCTTTCAATTAAAATTTTATATTCCAGGACACTGTATGGTACACTTTAGGTATACTAGCTACTATTCAGAACATTGACAGCCCCAGATGCTGCTGGGGCTACAGAGAAACAGATGCATTCTCTTTCATTTTCAGTTGAAATACCACTGTGATCCAGCAGTCACTACATTTGTATTTCTTCTAAAGGAGATGAAAGTTGATACCCACACCAAAGCCTGCATGTGGGTATTTATAGCAACATTATTTATAATTGCTATGACTTAGAAATAACCAAAATATGCTTAAGTTGATAAGTGAATAAACTAGCATACTAGATAATGGAATATTATTCTCCACTAAAAATAATTGAGCTGTCAAGCTCACTTGATATCTATATAGTAGAGAAAATATAACTAATGAAAGAAATTAATCTGATATTATTATCCACTAAAAGGAAGTGAGCTGTCAAGCTCACTTGATATCTTTATAGTAGAGAAAACATAACTAGTGAAAGAAATTAATCTGAAAAGCCAACATAATATGTGATTCCAATCATATGACTTTCTGGAAAATGTAGAAACTATGAATGCAGTAAAAAGATCAGTTCAGAGGATGGAAGGATGACTGTACAAAGAATTGATGATATTTAGGGCAATGAGACTACTCTACAATGTCTGAGACATGTATTATGAATTATCCAAATCTATAGGATGTACAAGAGTAAAACCTAATGTAAACTGCACTTTAAGTGATAACTATGTGTCTGTATAGGTTCATCAGTTGTGGTGTATGCACTATTCTGCAGGATGATAAAGATAATGATTGAGACTGGGCATCTGTGTGGGTTGAAGGTTTTGGGGAACTCTTTGTTCCTTCTGTTCAGTTTTGCTACGAACCAAAAGCTGCTCTAAAATAAATAAGAATTTGTCAAGAAAAATCAACATGAAAGGTATCATCATTTCCATTTTATGGATGAGAAAATACAAGATGGGGAAGTTGCCATTTTCCCAGTGTAGATTGATGTGGCAAAAGTCAAACCAAGAGCCAGATTCATGGTTTCTAATTCATAGCTGGTGTAGGAGGCCCTTCTGTATTTCTGTTGTTTTCAAAGAAATTGCCTTGGCCTAGTTGATAGGGTGGAACTCAGGTAGGCAGGGAAGACAGAACAGAATTCTGGGAGGAAGAAAGCAGAGTCAGAGAGAGATGCCATGAATCTCCTGCCTGAGACAGACGTAGGTTAGAATCTTTCCCAGTAAGCCACAACCTTGTGGTGATATACAGATTACTGGAAATGGGTTAAATTAAGATGTGAGAGTTAGCCAATAAGAAGCTAGAGCTTATGGGCCAAGCAGTAATTAGTACAATTTCTTTGTGGTTATTTAGGGGGTTAAGCTAGCAGGTGGCAGAACACAGCCCACTCCTTCATACTACACTCATTCCTCCTCATGCTAATGGGTGTGGGTGGTAGCATCCTGTAATAAGTTATTGCATTTCTGTTTTGACCACACTCTGTACCCATGAGTCTTAGTGGTTGTATATTTATTAGATAATAGAGCTCAAGGCAGATAGTATAGTAATGTGGAACATTATATGATGCTCCATTTAAATGGGCCACATCCTGTGTTCTCAAACTGCCACTGTTTATAAATAATGGATTTACCTATTTACTATAGGCCATTTTAGGAAATAAACATCTAGACCTGAGACATCTGTAAAGACACCTTTCAGTTCGCTGGGTGGTGGTGGCGCACACCTTCAATCCCAGCACTTGGGAGGCAGAGGCAGGCAGATCTCAGTGAGTGCAAGGCCAGCCTGATCTACAGAGTGAGTTCCAGGACAGACTCCAAAGCTACACAGAGAAACCCTGTCTTGAAAAAAAAATCCTTTCAGTTAAAAGCAGGTTAACTCTTAGGAGCAAGATTTGTTCCTTTTTCAGCACTCTAACTGAATTTCTATAGTAAGCATCTAAAACAGTCTAGGGTAGAGCAAACATCTTGAGTAATTTATTAATGAGTGCCTTCCGTTTATGTGCGTACTACTGGGATATGCTGAGGGATATCAAGAAGATATATCAGGGGCTGGAGGTGTAGTACTCAGCAGTTAAAAACATGCTATTTCAGAGGATCAGCGTTCAGATCTCATTGCCCTCGTCATGTGGCTTTTGAGTACTTGTAACTCCAACTCCAAAGGATCTGGTGCCTCCTTCTGGCGTCTTTTGGAACCACCAATCAGGCGTGCATATAAATAAAATAAAATGAGTATTTTTTAAAACGGCAAGAGGAAATGCTAGACACAGTCTTGACTCTGCGGAATTTAATAGAACAACTGACAAAATGAACACATTTTGTAAAGGACTCTTCATATTTTCATTGATCAAGATTGGCATCAGGAATAAGTTTCAGTCTGAGTTGCCTCTGAGGCAAACCCTAAGGAGCTGAGGGCATGCATTTGAAGGGAATGTCTAACAAGCACTGAAGGGAATGTGTAATGAGAGAAAACTGAGGGATGGAAAGGGATGAGATAAAAATCACAGTTGGTGACTAGAAGTTAACCTTATGGGCATACACTGGGAAATAGCATAGAATATATTCTTCATACTTACTCTATTTAACAGGTTAGGAAACTAGCTCTTACTGTAGCTGGAACTCAGTTATTGAGGGGGTCACCCGTGCACCTTAATTCCCTAGTGCTTCAGTCTAACAGGAATATGTTTATAGCAGTCCTCTGTGAGTCTGGAAAAAGTACTCAGGCAGTCTCAGATATCAACAGGTGAAAGTTAGCCTGCATATGTAATACAGAGGAATTCAAGGCCTGTGGGTGGGAAATGGCAGAACATTGACCATACGATTCCTGGTGGAGGGTGAGATTTGACTGTGCTTTTTCTCTTCTCTCTTCAGGCATCATCATGTCCTTGTCCCTGTTGTCCATTGTATATGGAGCCTTACGTTGCAACATCTTAGCCATCAAAATCAAGTATGATGAGTACGAGGTCAAAGTCAAACCCCTGGCCTATGTCTGTATCTTCCTTTGGAGAAGCTTTGAGATTGCCACTCGGGTCATTGTCCTGGTCCTCTTTACCTCTGTCCTGAAGATCTGGGTGGTGGCAGTCATACTTGTCAACTTCTTCAGTTTCTTCTTATACCCCTGGATCCTCTTCTGGTGCAGTGGCTCCCCGTTCCCCGAGAACATTGAGAAGGCCCTGAGTAGAGTGGGTACCACCATTGTACTGTGTTTCCTCACTTTACTCTATGCTGGTATCAACATGTTCTGCTGGTCAGCTGTACAGCTCAAGATCGACAGTCCTGACCTCATCAGCAAATCCCAGAATTGGTACCGACTCCTAATTTACTACATGATGAGATTCATTGAGAATTCTGTCCTCCTGCTTCTGTGGTATTTTTTCAAAACTGACATCTACATGTATGTTTGTGCGCCTCTGTTGATTCTGCAGCTACTCATTGCATACTGCACAGGCATCCTGTTCATGCTTGTGTTCTATCAGTTTTTTCACCCTTGCAAAAAGCTCTTCTCTTCCAGTGTTTCTGAAAGCTTTAGATCATGTCTCGGGTGTGTCTGCTGGTCCTGTGTGAGGAGAAAATCCTCTGAACCAGTAGTAAGTGTAGACACGGACTTAAAGTCATCCACAGATCAAGATCAAGGTCAAGATGAAGATCAAGGTCAAGATGTAACACCTTCTACCAGTAGACTAAGTCCTGAGACCACTGAGATGTGGAGTGCTGTTGATCTGTACTCTGCTTAATGGAACCTGAAGTGTCTTACAAGAAAGGGATATTGTGTTCTGGGTTAATAACTATTCTTCATACAAGTAATGAGCCCCACACAGGGGATAAGGCAGGGAATTAGCTGCCAATTCCTTGTGAGCTACTGCCTTTTATAGAGCTCTTTGATTTGAGGTAGCTATGGAACACACTGGGAAAGCCTTCTCCCCCACAGTTTGTTTCACAGTTGATTCTGTTACATTCTTGCAGGCCCTACTGGCCATTTCATTGACACAGTATACCTGAAATTTCAGTTGAGCTGGTCATATTCATCGGATATAATAAAGAGAAAGGCTTGTTTTCTACAATGTTGTCTCAGTAGCCTGATCCTTTACTAATACTGAATATAGCTTTATACAAAAGTCACCGTGACAGTCAGAATAGGTTACTAGGGATTTTTGAACCTCATTCCTATCATAACTTACAGAGAGAGCTGTTTAAGTTTGTTTTATCAGTGTATTCCATTTTCACCTCATTAAGACTTTTTGTACATAACCAGCTGTAGCCACTCTGGCATGCCTAGATTTGGGGACTTTATTCCCTATGATCCATTGGTACAGTTATTTAGGAAAGCTGAGTTTCATTCCACATGTTGAAGAAATTAGGGATCAGGATGGACTGGGACAGCTATTAGAACATCAAAAATGATGGAAGTTTATACAAATAGAACTTTTAACTTCTCCAAATGTGTGAAGATATTCATTGGTTAGGCTCAGTTCTCCTCTTAAGTCAGTCTTGTCCTATAATTCTGGGAAATTTCTAGTAGAATTTGCTAAGATTAATATTTTAAGAAAGAATAAAATAATAGTTTTCATTCCTATTGCCCCTTTCCTTGTCTGCCAGGAAATTTTTAACAAGACTTACCTCAGTTCACTTGTTGTTTCTAGAAAGCCCCCATAGAAGTCTCTTTCCCAATTCCAGTGTATAGGATGTTTTAGTTTTCATGATTTGAAGAGAAAGGAGTGTTTTCCTCACTACCACCCTTAGTTAGACACATTTTCAGTTATAGGAAGGAGTGAGATAAGCAGATCTTCTTCAGGAAATGCATTTTGACTTGACATCATTATCAGTTAATTTTAATAAGCTCTTCATTTTCTCTTGTGTGTAATTTCTCTTTAATCTGCAGCTATTTGTTTCCGTTTTAAGAGTTGGGTGAATATTGTCACTAGTCTTGTGAAAATGCCTGTAAGCAGTGCTGTTATTTGTACCACTAAAATTTGGACAGTGAAATGTCTAAAAAGACATGGTTATAAAGTTTACACCAATTTAAAATGAGAGTTGTAGCAAAATTTAAGAATTTTTCAAAAATACCTTCATTTATGGATTCTGTGAGACAGAGCAGACATTTACTTTTCTGACCACATTTATCTGGCTATCATACTAGTAATAATTTGCTTTTTAACTCTTTTTATCACATTGATGAATAATTTCATATACATGAAAATTAATTTGGTAAATAAATTTTACTATACTAGAGGATTCATAAAACAGTAAATATTCTTTGACATGTCATCCACACTGTAATATTTATACCATTTTATATGCATATATGTCAGTAAGGTCCTAAACTGTAGAACATCCATTTTACTTTCATGAAGTATATTTCCTCATTTGTAATTCTCATGGTATTTATAGTTTAAGTCTATGAGAATCCACAGGCAGTAGATCCATTTTGACTACTTTTAAGATATAAAAATGAAACTTAAGATTGTCTGTTCTCTGTTGACCCATGTGCCACTTTTCCTGTCTTTAATAGGACTAGATAAAGTTAGCATATATCATCAAAATGATACTTTATACATTATATTTCTTTGTGCTTTGTACTTTTCATATTCAGAGGTACAAAACTGTAATACAGGGGAAATTGCCTTTGAAAATATATAACAACTACAGGTAAACCAAAGCTAAGGTGGTAAAGCACTCTTGTTTTGGTTATTTCATAATTTAAGGTGTTGAAAATGACAAGAGAGTAGAAGACTGCTCCTAAGCATTTCCAAATGCTTTTTGTCAAATCGCTTCGTTATATTTCCAGACGCCACATGGCTTCCCTCTTTAATGTGAAAGAGCACCTTCCCTGAAGATCCACAGTGACTGGTGGGAGAGGCACTGCTACCCTTTTCCATTTTTAGGTTATGCCTTGGGATCGAGGCTTGAGTCGGCCACCAGCTTGTCACTTTCTAGGAGGTTCGGAATTAGACAAGGGTAAGGACACTTGTATTTTTCCAGCCTGGTTTGGAAACATGACTTAAAATATTTTTAATGCTTAATTTTAAATATAAGCCCCTTTACTTTAGACAGTTGGTAAGCATCTCGAATGACCTCAAACAAAACTAACAGTGATAAACTGTCACTGAAGATCCAGCTCAAGCTCTCTAAAGAATGATTTTTCTTTTTTAGCAAATTAGATATCATTTCAGTCTCTTGGCATATAGGCATTTTCCTACTTAATTACTCTATGCCTCAGTTTCTTCCCTCACCAGATTAAGATGATATACTTGTCCAACTTACCTCACTAACCTGTTGGAAAGATTTTATTAAGTAATAGATACAAAAATATTTTTAAAATATTTTCAAAATACCTTTAAAGAATTATTATATTATTCAAGTCAATAAACAGGTTATTGTTTGTGTTCTGTTTTTTTATTTACTGTCTGAACTTAAGTAAGTAGTTTCATCCATGTCAGTGTTTTGAGTGAACATATAGGTCATTGTTCTTCTATGTAACTGCCCTCTCTTACCATCAGTTGATTACAAAATTTAGTGCTCAGAGTGTGTGAAATGGCTCAGCAGGGAAAGGTACTTGCCACTAAACCCAACACCCTGAGTTCTATCCTTGGGACCTACATGGTGGAAGGAGAGAAACAATTTTCACAAGTTGTCTGATTTCCACAAGCACACCATGGCACACAGGTTCTCTGTCTCTCTCTCCTCCCACCCCTGCCTCTCTCACACACACACACAATATATGCAAGGAGTATTTTAAAAATCGCCCAAAGTCCTTAGTACTTGGCAGGAAAAAAAAGACCAAATGGATCTGAGAAACTGCTTCTAGTGGCAAGTACGTTTATTGTCTTGATATTATATTTCATAAAGAATGTAACAGCATCTTTAGATGGTTGTACAGTACAACTTAAATGGCTTATTGAAATCATTAATTAAATGTGAATGTAATCTGTTCAATGTTGTAAATGGGAAAATAAGCATTAGCATCGATTGTCTTGACAACACAGCATTTCCTTGAGATCAATCTTACAACATTAGTATGGTCGTATGTGCCAGTACATCTCAGCCAATAGATTATGGATATGAACTTTTGTGG
Source organism: Chionomys nivalis (assembly GCF_950005125.1). Classification (NCBI taxonomy): domain Eukaryota; kingdom Metazoa; phylum Chordata; class Mammalia; order Rodentia; family Cricetidae; genus Chionomys; species Chionomys nivalis. The sequence continues at coordinate 26,743,260 of NC_080112.1, forward strand.
AGTGCTTCTCTGAGTCACTGGCTCAAATATTGTTTATATTTCCTCATATAATAAATTAATTTTAAACAAAGTTCTTGCATTTTATTTCTTGTATAGTCCTCAAGTGACTTAAAATTTAAGGCCCATTTGAAAGACAAATTTGAAAATGGTTTGTTATGATTATATATTTTAATGTAAGATGGAAATTCCTGCCATAGCATGAGAAATTTAAGAATGCTAACATTGAGTCTTACAATACAGCAGCTGTTCATGAAAACACTGCTTTTTGTGTATGAATTTGCTCAATTTTTTGAAGCCATGATGCTGGGTACTGCTGCTAAGATTCTGCTAAATTGTCTGTTGTTGTATATGACACAAAGACAAATGTGATATATATTTCATATATAAAATAAATATATGGTACTTATATATCATAAATATATATACATAAGTTCTAGATAAACATGAGTGTTATGGTGATTCGTAAATATGAATATGAGGATGGCTTTAGCTTTTTGTGAACATTATATAAATATATGTTTATAAATCAAAATGAATTGCTTCTGTGTTTGGAAAAAATCACACATTGAAAGGGGTCATTGCAGAACATGAGCTAGATATGGGCTGTTTTTTAATAATTCCTTTGTTGCTGAAGGTGTCCTTTCAGTTTACAAACATAGCTATAGGATGGTTTCCTTAAAAAAAATAGCTTTATTGAAGTATAATTGCTCCACAAAGACACACATATTGAATTTGTACAGTTTAATGAGTTTAGACATTTGCAAACACTCATGATATTATCACCACAGGCAAGATGCCACACCTCAAAAAGCTTCATTGTGTCTCATTTTTATTTTTTAAGAAATTATCTTTTCTCATTTTACATACCAATCCCAGTTCCCACTCCCTCCCCTCCTCCCACTCCCTTCACTTCACTTTCCCTACCACCCTACCTCCATCCACTCCTCAGAGAGGGTGAGGCTTCCCATGGGAAGTCAACAAACTCTAGCACATTGTTTTGTTGAAGGACCAAGGCCCTTCCCACTATATCTAGGCTGAGCATGGTATCCCTCTGAAGAGAATGGGTTCCAAAAAGCCAGTACAAGCAGTAGAGATAGATCCTGGTCTCAATGCCAGTGGCCCCATGTAACACCTGATTTAGTGTTACCCCCTCGGTACAGTTCATGCGCCACTGTACCATACTCAAGTCAGGCAAGGGCCTGGAGATTGAAAGAACACAAAGAGACCTGGGTCATTCGAAAGGAGATCAGCCGAATGCCATTTATTCAACCTTGGGGAAATCCTTATATACCTAGCTGCTGCACAAGGATTTCCGCCCAGGCAGGTGGGAAATTAACATACCAACGATGGAGTCAATGTCCTACAGCTAATCACTAGGCGGGACAGGGGGAGCACAGGAACAAACAGACCAGAAACTGTCCTCAAGATGCACCCCAGGAACAAGGGTAGACCCGGCCCCTACAAGTCCCCTTTAATATAAATTATATGACTAGGCCTTACCCGTCATGGGAAAGCATCCAGGTCAAAACACATTTCCTGTCTTAGGTTGGGGCAGCCCCCCAAAAACCTTTCCCGTCATTGGCTCACTAGTCATCCATCACCGAGTTCTGAAAGATTCTCTGGGGCAATAGCTAAGAGGACTTTGCCGCGTGGCAACATTGACCTGAGCTTGCCTTTGGCTCTGGCACCATGAAACCATGAAGATGATGCTCCAGCATATATAAGCATTCCTAAGGAGACTGTGCCTGCTCAATCCTTAATAAGTCTGCCCAAATTGGAGCCCTTTAAGTAAGGTCTCAGCGCTGGTGAAAGGAACCCTGGTATAGCTAACTAGAATAATCTCAAGAGCCAATTTGTAAATTGTGCATTCCAGGGTCCGTGAATAACAGCAATAAGCCTATTACTGTAATATCTAGCAGTGGTATTCAACCAAAACCAATAGCAAAATTAACTGCAATATTTATTTGTAAATTTAGCTCAATTTGAATGGCCAAGGCATTTGCAACCTGCCTTGAGAAGGTATCCATTGTGCTAGCAGAAGCAACTGACTGACTAATGAAAAATCCAGCAGCTCTAGCTGCACTGGCAGCCACAACAATGGCTGCATTATCATGGGATGGGTTGATAGGTAGAGGAACAATCCTTGGCACTCGGACCACCACAGTCAGCTCCTCAGGATCCCAGCAACTCTTCAGTTGACAAGCCAGTATCTCCTTGCTCTCTTGGCTCTGTCTTGTCTTCAGGCTTCTAGACAGGAAAATTCACAGCACAAACCAGCCGCTCAGGTACCCATATTGAACTGTCAGCATCCTGTGGGAAAACACAAACAGCCCCTCTTCCCCACACCAGTACAGGATGTGGACCATACCAGGTGCTGTCTGTTAGATTCTTCCATTTGACATGAGGCATCCCGGAAGAATCTGGCCGCCAATGCCGGTCAGCAGCAGTATGAGATTGAGAAACAACAGTCAAAAAATTTAAAATGTACAAAATAAAAGACAAATGGTCTCTGGGGGTGGAACCATATTCCCCCTTTTTTGTTTTATGCAAATAGGCTTTGAGATTACAATGTGCTCATTCCATTATAGCTTGTCCTTGAGGATTATAAGGTATTCCCATTTTATGAGAAATAGAGAACTCAGAGCAAAATTTAGCAAAGCTAGTGCTGGTGTAGGCTGGCCCATTATCAGTTTTTACAGTTTTTGGAATTCCCATGTAGGCAAAAGCCTGGAGACAGTGACTTTTAACATCCCGTAATTTTTCTCCTGTATGAGCTGAGGCAAAAATAAGATGAGAATATGTGTCCATGGTTACGTGAACATATTGCATGCACCCAAAAGAAGGAACATGGGTGACATCCATTTGCCATAAATGATTAGGAGCAAGCCCATGAGGATTAATTCCCAAATGGGAAACAGCTAAAAGTTCTGTACACAGAGAACATTTTTTAACAATATCAGTGGCTTGCTCTCGAGATATGTTAAAATGAAATCTTAAAGACACAGCATTGAGATGAAAACGATTATGAGCTTTTTCTGCAGCTTCATAAGATTTCTGACTCACTGCATAAATTTGGTGAGTAAACTGATCAGCCAATGCATTCTCTTCGCTCAAGGGACCAGGGAGGTCAGTATGAGCCCACAAATGTCCTGTGTAAATGGGAACAGATTGGGCCCAAAGCAACGTTTGAATAGCCAATAACTGCATCTGGACTCGAGATACAGAGGCAATATAAGCTGCAGTTTCCAAAGGTGCAAGAATTTTGCTTATATACTGACTGTCAGTAAAAAGGTTAAATGGAATATCAACATATTTCACGAGGGCCATTTGGACAGCAACCAGTTCAGCCACCTGAGCAAAGTTAGCATTAACAGGCTGAATATCAAAATCAGGAGGGGAGGCTACCACAGCTCTCCCCGTGAAAGATCCATCAGTAAACACATTTTGTGCCCCTGCCAGAGGCTGCAAAGAAATAACTTTAAGGAAACATACCGGATGATTTATGAAAAAGGTGACCAACTTATCAGAGGGATAATGATTATCATACTTGCAGGAATTAGTGCATAAAAATAAGGTCCAATCTTCAGCAAAATTTTGCAACCAAGTTGATTCTGCCTGGGTATATGGTGTAATAACCTTATCAAGTAACATTTCAAAGGTTTGTAAACTAAGTTTATACCATTTTTGAATAACACGTAGCATATCTGATGGATATGAGATAACAATTTTTACAGGTGAAACATGTTCATGTACCCATAGAATGGGTCCTTTCTGCCAAAAAAACTCCAGTAGGGCTATGCTGAGAGGGGAAAATTATCAACAACAGTGGCTGACTATAGTCAATATAATGAATATGAGCAGAGGCAACCTTTTCTTCAATTAAAGTAATACATTGCCTTGCTTGAGGTGTCAACTCACAAAAGGAGGTTGGGTCTGGATTCCCCTGCAGAATGTCAAAAAGTGGCTTTAAGTCTCCAGTAGGAATTTCCAGACTGGGCTGGACCCAATTGAGGTCTCCAAGCAATTTTTGAAAATCATTCAAAGTTTGTAGTTTATCTAAGTGAAGAGTAACTTTCTGTGGTTTTACTCCTGTCTACTACAGCTGATGCCCCAAGTATTGATATGGAAACTGTTATTGTACCTTTTCAGAAGCAATTATTAGCCCAGCATGTGCTAGGCATTCTTGCAAGTCGGCGAAAGCCTCAAGGACTATCTCTGGGTCCTGTCCAGCTAATAGGATGTCATCCAAATAATGACTTATATACAGTTGAGAATATTTGTACCTTATTGGGGCAATAACCCGGGCCACAGACATTTGGCAAATGACAGGACTATTGGCCATACCTTGGGGCAATATTACCCGTTGGTAGCGCCTGTATGGTTTTTTGAAAGTTATAGACGGTACACTGAAAGCAAATTTATCAGAGTCTTTTGGATGCAAGGGAATGGTGAAAAAATAATCCCTCAGGTCAATAACTGAAAGATGGTATCCTGCAGGAATACCCACCGGCTGAGGCAACCCAGGTTGAGTTGTCCCCATAATTTCCATACAATCATTTACTGCTCTAAGATCTTGCAGCAGCCTCCATTTATCAGGCTTTTTCTTAATAACAAAAATAGGAGTATTCCAGGGAGAAGTGGATGGCACTATGTGTCCTGCCTCTAGCTGTTCCTGGACCAGAGTATGAGCAGCCTTTAATTTCTCCTTACTTAGGGGCCATTGCTCTATCCAAACAGGTTTTTCAGTTTTCCATTTTATAGGAATGCTTGCTGGCTGCTCTGCAATGACCCCTAAGAAAAATTTCCTAACCCTGCACGCTGTCCAGGTAACTGTTGTATTATTTTCTTGTCTGCTAAAATCTGCACATCTCCCTGCAGATTTTTGCCCAAACCCCAACCAGGGACAAAACCCTGCTTAGATAGCATACGCTGCACAGGTTCAGTGGTCAGAACTGCTCCCATAGCTTGCAAAACATCTCTTCCCCACAAATTAAGAGGAAGGTGTTCCAGGACAAATGGTTTAAAAATGCCCTTATGGCCTTTTTCATCCTCCCAATCTAAATATTGAGTACTGCACTCTGGAGAACTGGCCATTCCTACCCCCTGGCCTTTAAGGATATTTAAACAGTTAAAAGAAGCAGTTATGGACTATGGAGCTCATGCTCCTTTCACTGTAGCTTTATTGGAATCCTTTGCAGAACTCAACCTTACACCCAGTGACTGGATGCAGCTTTGCAGGGCTTGTCTTTCAGGGGGAGATTATTTGTTATGGAGAGGTGAAATGCAGGAAAATTATAAAAAGACCGCAGGGAAAAATGCCGAAGCAGGTTTCCCCCAGCATAACCTCAACATGTTAACTGGTGAAGGACAATATACTTGCTTAGCAGCACAGATTGCATATGATCCTGCGATTTATGCTCAGATAGCTGCAGCAGCCATTGAAGCTTGGAAAACTTTACCTAACAAAGGAGCAAGAGAACAGCTTTTTAAGACCCTTCAAGGATCTTCAGAACCTTATTCTGAGTTTATTGACCGCCTGCCACAGGTGGGAAGTCGCATTTTTGGGGATGTGGACTCAGCTATGCCGGTCATTAAACAATTGGCCTATGAAAATGCTAATCGATTTTGTCAGGAGGTTTTTACGCCCCCATAAAAATGGAGATTTAAATGACTTTATCTGGTTATGCAGAGACATTGATGGCACTCATGTGATGGACCAGATAATTGTTTCTGCCCTTAAGGAAGGTCAAGGTGGAGCTAGGCCAAGGAATTGTTTTCAATGCGGAAGGTCAGGACACCTCAAAAGGAACTGCCCTGCAGGTAAAGGGGCTATTAATCAGCCCAGAGGAAATCCAGGTGTTTGCCCAAAATGCCAAAAGGGGGTTCACTGGGCTAACGACTGTCACTCTAAGATGGACAGTCAAGGAAATCTCATCCCCAGGTCAAAAAATGGGGGAGGGGCCTGCCCCAGACCCCCAAAGCACAAGTGTACGGGGCCATGAGCAGACCAGCGGTTCTCATCAGATTCATTCCTCAAAGAAATGCCTCATTGTCAACGACCTTGTACGAGGCACCTCAGGAAGTGCAGGACTAGACCTTTGTACCTCCGCCGGGGCAGTATTGACCCCACAAATGAGTGTGCAGGCCTTGGGGACTGGAGTGTTTGGACCTATTCCAGAGGGTTCAGTAGGTATAGTTTTGGGTAGAAGTAGTTCTGCGCTCAAAGGAATTAGAATTTTACCAGGAATTATAGACTGTGATTATACTGGAGAAATTAAAATTATGATTGAAGTTGGCATGGGAGTCCTTGTCATCCCTCAAGGAGCGAGAATAGCTCAACTGGTGCTTTCACCCATGTTTCACTCTACTAATCCATTCTTTTTTTTTTTTTTAAAGATTTATCTATTTATTTTGTATACAGTGTTCTGTCTGCGTGTATGCCTGCAGGCCAGAAGAGGGTACCAGATCTCATTACAGATGGTTGTGAGCCACCATGTGGTTGCTGGGAATTGAACTCAGGACCTCTGGAAGAACAATCAGTGCTCTTAACCTCTGAGCCATCTCTCCAGCCCCGACTAATCCATTCTTTAAACAGGAACAAGGGTAGACCCGGGCCCTACAGCCCCACAGTCTGCCCCAGCCACCCAACTGTCACCTAGATTCAGAGGGCCTAATTTTGACCTATACTGGTTTCCCAACTGTCTGGCTGGAGTTGGTGAGTTCCCATTAGCTCAGGTAAACTGTTTCAGTCTTGACCCCATTGCTCATATTTATGTGTTTCATTTTTATTGCTTATTTTTCTTTTTTGGCAGAACACAACAAGAAAACTACCCTCTTAAAGTTTATAATAATCTTTTAAAAATTTTATGCACGATGTTGTATAGCCGATCTCTAGAATTTACACCGTATAAAGTTGAACATATATACACAGTATAAAGTTATACCCATATAACAACAATGGTTTGTCCCCTAGCTATTGGCAACCACTATCTGTGTTTATGAGTCTGATTATTTTAGATACCTCATGTAAGTACATCCAAAAAGTATTTGTTCTTCTGTCTGGCTTATTTTGATTGATATCATGTCCTACAGATTTATTTGTGTTGATAGAAATGGAAGTGCAGTTGTTTTTTAAACATCTCGATTTTATTTATTTGGCTATGTATTTATTATTTCCAGAAAAATCATATGGTAGTTCTTTTCTTTTTAAATTTTGGGGTCTATGGTGACTGACTGTTCTCCATACCAAGAAGCTGCCATCTTGGGGAATTTAGCTTTGCCCCTTGCAAAAAACAAACAAACAAACAAACAAACAAAAAACTTCCTGTTAGGAAGTTTTCTAACACAAGATCTCTGCCAAAGCAAAACTCCCAATCAAGCCAAATGACAACGAGCCAAATTTAAAAATGTCAAGGTTTAATAGGATTTCTGTACTCTCAGGTGGCAGCAAGGGAAATGAGAAAGAAGCAAATGAGACTGGGGGTAAGGGAGGGGAGGAGAGGAGGCTGGGAAGGCACACAAAGACTTTCAGGAGAGCAGTTTAAATAGACTGGGGAAGGGGTAAAGAATTGGCAGGTTGCCTTGTCCTTCCTAGGGGGAGGGGTCAAGGTTTGACAGGCACAGGGGCTGGGCTGTCTTGCCCCTCGTTGAGGGAAGAGTCAAGGTTTAGCAGGTTCAGGGGCGGGGCTGTCTTGCTCCTCCTTGGGGGTGTGGCCAAGTTTTGTAAGACACAGGGGTGGGGCTGTCTTGTTCCTCCTTGGGGAGGGGTCAAGTTTTGGCGGGCTGTCTTGCCCCCTCCTCGGGGAGGGGTCAAGGTTTGACCTGCTGTCTTGCCTGTCTTTGGGGGAGGGGTCAAGCTTTGGCAGGCACAGGGGCGGAGCTGTCTTACCCCTCCTTGGGGATGGTTTCAAGGTTTGGTGAGCATTGGGTAGGGGGTGTCTTGAGGGAGGGGTCAAGGTTTGTGAGACACAGGGGCGGGGCTGTCTTACCTTTCCCCCGAGGGAGGGGTCAAGCTTTGGTGTGCTAGGGACAGGGCCTCCAAAGATTGAGGCCAGAGACTAGGATTTATACTTCCTAGTTAGGCTTGTTTACAGTTTTCACCCCTCCTCCAACCCCAACTGAGTTTTTACTGCTCCCTACAAACTGGCAAGTTTGCTTGTCTCCTGGGGGAGGGTCTAGAATATATGTGTATATATCTATATCTATACACACACACATTGTGTATGTATTTGGGGGCAGACAAAAGCGGGGCTCCATATATGAAGTTAAAGGGTAGCCCTCATCCGTTCTGGATGCAGCAACCCCTCTCAGTAGCCTCCACCTATGCTCTGTATATGACAACACAAAACAAACTCAGTGGTATTTTTGTAGACATTTTATTTTATATTACTTTGTTTCGGTATTTTGTTTTTTGTCCTCTTTGTTTTTTGCTTGAATATTTTAGCTTCCAATTTTCTGTTTTTATAGGTTCTGGTCATATGTGAGTATTTGTGTGTGTGTGTGTGTGTGTGTGTGTATGTGTGTGTGTGTGTGTTTTCTGTTTTGTGGGGTTTTTTTCCTAAGGAAAAAAAGAAAGGGAGTGGAGTTGGGAGGGTTGGAGATGGTGAGGATCTGGTAAGGAGTTGGGGAAAAGGAATCTGATCTGAATATATTGTATGAAAACATATTTATTTTTAATAAAATGTGCTTTTTTATAAAAAGATGAGGGATGAGGTGAGGGGCGTAGATATTCCTCTATGGCCACATTTCTCTGTGTCTCTCTTAAAGAAGCTGAGTTTTTTTCTAAGTAACAAAAGTTATACAGACTGCTGAATGTGGTGGGACATGTCTTTAATGTCAGACACTTGAGGCAGAGGCAAACTCTAGTTTAAATAATGAATCCCAGACTAGCCAGGGATGCATAATGAGACAAAATATTATACATATTTATGGGGAGGTGTGTGATATTTTAATGCATGTATCCACTGTGCAATGTTCATATTAGAAATAACCAGGTCTACCTCCTCAAACATTTGTCATTTCCTTCTGGTGCAAGCATTCATAATCATTTTTGCCTAGCTATTTTGTAACGCACAGTACACTGTCACTATCTGTAGTGACCTGGCAATAGAATACTAGAAAGTCCTTCTCATATCTAAATATAGCTTAAGGGGATATATATTTTATGAATGTCTTTGCAACTGAAAAAGCACTCAGACATGCCAATTACATGTGGTAATTAAATGAATAATGTTCTCAGCAGGTTTTCTTGTTCAGGAAAAGGTACTTCATAGCAGCAAAACTTGGTATATTAAGCACACACTCAGAAACCTTGAACTCCTTCTTTCACAGTATACCACAAACCCTGGCAGATGAGGTCCCTGTTGTGCAGAGCCGTTCTGTAGAACATAGGTGTGTCCAACTTGTTCATCATATGCAGCAAAGTTACCCATGCAGGAGACCCAACACTTCGTTAAAACATAACGAGGTGGCTTTTTGCAATCTTTTTAAATTAATTGCATAGCTCTCAAGCAAGAACTTCGTAGATGACAGTGCTATTTTATGTCAAATGGTTGGGCACATGTGCTGGGAAAGGCCTTTACATATAACCTCATGGTATTTTCTATGCAAATTATTAGGTTCAGCAGTGTTGATTTGAGCAGGGTTTGGAACCAGGACTACTAGCTTTGAGGCATGTACAATAGCAGCGTGTCTACAGCAGATGATGAGAAAACTTTTAGCAGTAACTATACTATGCCAACACTTTGTGCAGGAGAGGAATTTCAGGGTTTGCTGCTCTCCAAAGAAAAGATGTGTGGAGGCAGATTTGAAAATTCTGTGTGTACTTTTCCTCCCTCTCTGCCTCCCATTCTGAATTAATTTTCTCTCCTAATGATGAGTTTTTGATTGAATCCTGATTAGCCTACTTCCTAGAATGCTGGTAATACCATCCTTTTTATATATCTGCATTATGCATATTGGTTTAGTTTCTTATCAATTTGCTTCTGATCTTAATTGCCTCAAGTCTACAGCTGATGAGTGAGTTTTAGTAGTGAGTGACAGGACTCAAGAAATAAAATGGGATGTATAATTTCTATTTCAGAATGGTTTCAAGACCTCCTCAACTACCAGCACGATAGCACTGAGAAGGGCATTCTGCTGTTGCCTTCTCCCTCCTACCAAGAGGACTTTCTTAAATGGAGTGGCAGAATTGCCATCCTCTAGTAACTAGAAGGATCTAGCACACACGTGTACAATTATTTTCAAGCCAATGGGGATGCTGTTGTGACAGTAGTCACTGTTAGAGTAATCAGCATGGTCCTCCCAGCCTACAGCAGAAGCAAGAATTACAAATTGAAAACAGAACCAGTACCATATCAGGTAAACTTAAGAGACACTTACTGTGAGGCTGGAGAGATGGCTCAGTGGTTGGGAGCGCTGTCTGCTCTTCCCAGGTCAATTCCAACACTCACATGGCAGCTCACAACTGTCTGTAACTCCAGTTCCTGGGGATCCAACACCCTCACAGATGTACATGCAGGCAAAACACTGAAAAGCACACACAAAATAAAAATAAGTTATTTTAAAAAGACATTCACTGTGATTGAAACTACAGGACTACTATTCCTTTTTCTTTTTTAAAATTTTATTTATTAAAAATTTCCACCTCCTCCCAATTCCCTCCCCCCTTTCTCTCCCCCCTCCCTCTCCAGTCCTAAGAGAAGTCAGGGTACCCTGCACTATGGGAAGTCCAAGGCCCTCCCCTCTCAATCCAGGTCTAGGAAGGTGAGCATCCAAACAGACTAGGCTCCCAAAAAGCCAGTACATGCAGCAGAATCAAATCCCAGTGCCATTATCATTGGCTTCTCAGTCAGCCCCCATTGTCAGCTGCATTCAGAGATTCTGGTTTGATCACATGCTCATTCAGTCACAGTATTCTATGAGGCTATTTCTCTATTGGGATAGTTTCATCTGTCTACTAAAAGCCCCCACTGTGGAAAAACACAGGTTGGTTAAGGAACTATATAGCCACATTTTAGTATCAGCTCACAGGCTCCAAAAATAATTCACTACCCATCTAGACCATCAGTCTCTCCCTTTAGTGTCCCTAAAAACAAAAATTTATCGCAAGAACGAGGTAAAATGCTTTATTGTTTTATCTAACTTCCTTGTGGACTTCTAGTTAGCTGGTTTGACACATGTGGAAGGATTCCCATGCTTTAGAAAGAGTCAAGACGTTCCAGTGTTTAAAAGGATAGAAGGAAATATTTTCTTAAAAATATTTTCTGTAAGTATTTCATGTATGGATTTCTTCTGTCAATATTTGGATTTACAAGATTAGTGGGAAAATGGGTTCAGCCACTTCTACTAGAGGGCAAATCTTTCACCTGTAAAAGGCCTAATGTCACCTAATCCTGCTTGAAATCTGATCTTGACTCTGAACTTGTCTTTATTAAAGTATGGATAGGATCCAGGAACAGCAGGAGTGATACCATGAACATGAGGATGGTTTCCCCAAGGGAAGGCTTATTCATTGCACTACAGTTGTGTTGAATGAACTCTGTGATGTCCCCAAATGTGAGAAAGTCAACTGCATAATTTCTGGTAGTGGAGAACTATTTGCTCTCTCCCCTACTAAATATATTTATATATTCCACACTTTCTTCATCCATTCTTCCATTGAAGGGCATCTAGGTTGTTTCCAGGTTCTGGCTATTACAAACAATGCTGCTATGAACATAGTTGAACAGATACTTTTGTCATATGATAGGGCATCTCTTGGGTATATTCCCAAGAGTGGTATTACTGGATCTTGGGGTAGGTTGGTCCCAAATTTCCTGAGATATCACCACACTGATTTCCAAAGTGGTTGCACAAGTTTGCATTCCCACCAGCAATGGATGAGTGTACCCCTTACTCCACATCCTCTCCAGCAAAGGCTATCATTGGTGGTTTTTGATTTTAGCCATTCTGACAGGTGTAAGATGGTATCTCAAAGTTGTTTTAATTTGCATTTCCCTTATCGCTAAGGAGGTTGAGCATGACCTTAAGTGTCTTTTGGCCATTTGAATTTCTTCTGTTGAGAATTCTCTGTTCAGTTCAGTGCCCCATTTTTTTTAATTGGGTTAATTAGCATTTTAAAGTCTAGTTTCTTGAGTTCTTTATATATTTTGGAGATCAGACCTTTGTCTGTTGCAGAAAGTGTGGAATATATACATATTAGAGTACTACTCAGTGGTAAAAAACAATGACATCGTGAATTTTGCATGCAAATGGATGGAAATAGAAAGCACTATCCTGAGTGAGGTATCCCAGACCCAAAAAGAGGAACATGGGATGTACCACTCATAATTGGTTTCTAGCCATAAATAAAAGACATTGAGCATATAATTTGTGATCATAGAGAAGCTAAATAAGAAAGTGAATCCAAAGAAAAACGTATAGTCATCCGCCTGGATAGGGGAAGTAGACAAGATTGCCGGGCAAAAACTGGGAACTTGCGGGTGAGGTGGCATGGGGCTAAGGGGAAATGGGGTGAGAAACGTGAGAACAGGAGGATGGGGGGAGCTTGGGAGAATGGGATGGTTGGGATATAGGAAGGGTGGATAGGGGAGCAGAGAAATATATATCCTAATTAAGGGAGCCATCTTAGGGTTGGCAAGAGACTTGACTCTAGAGGGGCTCGCAGGTGTCCAGGGAGATGTCCCCAGCTAGTACCTTGGGCAACTGAGGAGAGGGAACCTGAAATGACCTTATCCTATACTGATGAATATCTTGCATTTCACCTTAGAACCTTCATCTGGCGATGGATCGAGATAGAGACAGAGACCTAATTTGGAGCAACGGACTAAATATATTTATAAAGAAAAAAAGAAGGGTCCAGGAAGTATATTAAGGCAGAGTAGTTTTTACTTACTAGGGTCAACAGTTTTCACCCAGTACTATGGGTTACATTGAAAACAAATTCCTATTTCTCTGCCTGAATTTTTACCTCATTTTCTACGTTTTAGAACTCCTTGGAATTTCTTTATATCCCATTTTCTACCTTTCACACTGAATTTATTTTCTCCTTTCTCTGGAGAACTGATTCTTAAGGAAAAAGATAAAAACAAGGTTTCTATTAAGCCCCAAAGAACTACTCAGGTATGCAGGGCTGTTTGTACCTTGACAGAGCTGCCTGGAGTTACAGGATAAAACAAATATTAAGGTCCCAATATCAATATTAAGGACCCAATATAAGGTCCCTTCTCCAAAGGGAAATAAATTATATGTTAGAATGTCATGTTCTTAGATAGCACTCATATTAACATCTAATATTAATGAATGCTATTATGTCTGTACCAGTCTGTCATGTATGGCAGCCACTAACTACATGTGATTGCCAAGCATATGAAATGTGTCTACTTCAAATTGAAATATGTAAGTATAAAACATGAATGTCCTAAAATTTTAGTACTAAAACAAAGTAAAAAAAATATTAACAATGATTACCTTTACATTGGATGACATAATGAAGTCAAATATTTGACGTTTACTTGTCTAAATAATAGGGATTAGTAAAATTAATTTGTCTTCATTTAACAAAATTAATTTTACCTCTTCCAAATTACTATTTATTGTGACTACTTGGACATTTAGAATTGGCCACTTGGCTTCTTTCTGTGGTCTGTGATAAAGTACACAGAGCTACTTCAAACATGTGGCCTGGTGAATAATGTCCTGTTTTTATTTTTTTCTTTTTAAAAATTTATTCTTCTCTCATATATTACATCCTGATGGCAGCTCCCTCTTCTCCTCCCAAGCCCTCCTCCCCTTTCCCTTAGGTCCACTCCTCCTCTGTTTACCTTCAGAAAAGAGCGGGCTTTTTGGTGTTTTTTTTTAATTTGGGGGAAAGAATTTAATGCATGAATACAAGATGTTTTGATCAAATATACCCCCACTCCCTCCCTTCCAATGCTTCTCTTAACGACCACCACTTCTCCCTCTTCATGGTATAATATTGACCAGCATGACCTTGTACAGGCCTTGTGCATACAGTCACAGCAACTGTGAGTTCTTATGTGAAGCTCTATCATTTTATAATATTTCTGCTACTACTTCTGCAATGATTCCTGAGTCACTGGAGAAAGGAATATGACGAGATGTCCCATTTAGAGCGGAGTACTCCACAGTCCCTTATTCTCAACACTGATTGACTGTAAATCTCTGTGTTAATTGCCATGTACTGGGGGAAAAAATCTCCAAAGACTGTTGAGAGATGTACTAATCTATGGGTATATGTTGAAAGGAGCTGCAGGTTGCGTTCCTGCCACCCGGCTCCTGGCCGCCAGCTAGTTTATGCCCCGAAATAACAACACACAAACTGTATTCTTTTAAACACTGCTTGGCCCATTAACTCTAGCCCTTACTGGCTAATTCTCATATCCCGATCAACCCATCTCTAATAACCTGTGTAGCACCAGTCTTACGGGGAAAGATTCAGCATGTCTGACCTGGCAGCTTGCTTCATTGCGTCTGCCCTGGAGAGCAGCGGCATGGCCTCTGTCTGTGGCGTCTTACCTCATTTCCTCTTCCTCCCAGCATTCTTTTCTGTTTACTCCACCCATCTATGTTCTAACCTATCAAGCCAAGCAGTTTCTTTGTTACTTAACCAATGACCTTCCTCCATCAGGTATAAGGATGTGTTTAAAGAGCAATTTGATACCCTTTAGCAAAACAATAGTAGTAGGTTCTCCCCTAGCTGCCAATGACCTTTTCTTCAGGCATAGGTTCTTGACTAGATTTACAATACAGGGCATCAGCTCCATCCAATCAGAAAGTGCTCTTAGTGACCTCTATAACATTTATACCACTATTATACTTGACCTTTTTAGAGCCATTTCTTGGATATTGTGGATAGTGCTATAGTGAACATGAGAATGCAGAGATCTCTTTGAAATACTGATTTCAGTTCTTTAGTTATATACCCAATAGTGGAATTGCTAGATCATATGGTAGTTTTATTTTTCATTATTTTTTAAATTTGTGAGACTTTTATATTGTTTTCCATCGTGGTTGAGCTAATTTACATTACCAACAATAGTGTATGAGGGTTACCCTTTCTCCATATCCTAGCCAATGATTCATGTCTTTTTAAAAATGCATTAGTCATTCTCATTAAAGTGAAGTAATGATTCATTGTGGTTTTGATATGCATTTTCCTGAATATTAATGATTCTGAGTATTTTCTCATATACCTGTTGTTCATTTGTATGCCTTTTGAGAATTATCTGTTTTGATCTATGCCCATTTGACATTGGGTTCTCTAACTGCTGTTAAGTTTTTAGGATCTCATATATTTTGGATATCAAAGTGTTGTCAGATATAGTAGGTCTCATTCTGTAGGTTGTCTCTGCACTGTATTGAATGTTTCCTTTGTTGTACTAAAGCTTTTACCCTTGGTGTAATTCTACTTATATACTCTGCTTTCATTGTATGTATTTTGTAGGGATTCTTGTCCGAAAAATCTTTCAATTTCAATATTGTGAAGCATTTCCCTTATGCTTTATTCTAATAGTTTGATAAAGTCAGGTCTTATATTAAGGCCCAAAAATTCATATGTGTGTGGATATACAGTTTTTCTAACTCCATTTGTTAAAGAGGCTGTTTCTTTTCCACAGTGTATTTTGGCACTTTTGGTCAGAAGTCAATTGGTGATAGATGAGTGAGTTAACTTCTAGACTCTCTGTTCTTTCCCAGTGTGTTGTGTGTATGTGTTTATTTCAATAAAATGCTGACTTGACTACTATAGCTTTATAATATCTCATAAAGTCAGGTAGCATAATGTCCCCTGCTTTGTTCTTGTTGCTCAGAATGCCTTTGACTATTGAGAGTTCTTATGGTTTCATATAAGTTTCAGAAGATTTTTTTACTACTACTTCTGTGAAGAAAGCCATTGTAATTTTGAGAGAAATTATGTTTAAACTATAAGTGTTTTTGTAAGGGACTTTTAAATAATATTGATTCTTCTAATCCATAAATAAGCTTTCTGATCCTTTGGCATTCTCAAGTGCTTCTTGGATAAACCCCAGTACCACATATATTTGCTTAGTATTGTCCCCCAAAGTACCAGTAAGCATTATTTATTCCTCTTTTTTCTTCTCAAATTATATTTTCAAATGGTTTATATTCTGTACTACTTACATTTTCTGCCTATTATACTTAGATCTTATATCATACTTTAAATTTTCCTAAATGTATTTTTCATCTTAATAACTTCTATTGGACTTTTAAATTGCTTCTATATTTTTTTGTTTCTTTTTTTTACAATAGTGACACATTTCTCTGTTTTCTTCAAGCTTACTGAGTTAGTTTCCTTAAAGCAACTGTTTTAATTTCTCCGAGACCTTTAAGAATCATTGTGGATTAGCCCCAAGATCCTGTGGCCACAAAAGCTATAAACTGTGCCAATCTCTGAGACCACTGCTCAACAAGACCAGCACAACAATGGGTTAGGAACAAGAGCTATGCTTCAAAGGGTTGCTAATTACTTAGAGTCATTACTCATGACTGTTGGAACCAGCCACAGGCAATGGAATGAAAGTCCAATAGACATAGGCTCCATACCTTCCCTTTGCATATAGTGGTATATCATTTGTGTTTTAATAAATAAAGCTTGCCTGAAGATCAGAGGGCAAAGCAGCCACACTAGTCAGATATACAGGACAGAAAGTGGTGGCACACACCTTTAATCCCAGGACTCTGGAGACAGAGGCAGATGGATCTCTGTGAGTTCAAGGCCACCCTGGGCTACACAAGATTGAATCTGTCTAAAAGAGAAACAGAGCTCCCTCAAAGGTGATCTCAGCACTGGGATCACACATCTTTAATCCCAGCACTAGGGAGGTGGAGACAGGAGTCATATGACTAAGCAGAGATGTAGGAGGAGGATGCTTGTTTGTTCTCAGCTGCTTAGCCCTGAAATAATCACACAGAAACTGTATTAATTAAATTACTGTTTGGCCCATTAGCTCTAGCTTCTTATTGGCTAACTCTTACATATTAATTTAACCCATTTCTATTAATCTGTGTATCGCCACACAGCTGTGGCTTACTGGACCGGGTAAAGTTCCCAGCATCTGTCTCTGACGGGCTACATGGCTTTTCTCTGACTATGCCCTTCTTTCTCCCAGCATTCAGTCCAGTTTTCTCTGCCTAGCTCTGTTCCCCTATAGTTCTGTTATAGGCCCAAAGCAGTTCCTTTATTAACCAATGACATTCACAGCATACAGAAGGAAATCCCACATCACAGAGAGAAGAATATAAAGGGGAAGAGACATGAACTCATTGGAGTGCGAGTTTGAGGATTTGTGGAATCAGGATCTTGCCCACTTCAGTATGAATATTTGGTAGAGGTAAAAGATCTCTCTAGTGGTTGGCTGCTTTGCTTTGCTGATCTTTAAATTGAACCCCAATATCTGTCTCTGGATTTTTATTATTTGCCCTACATTAGCACAGGAACTGCACCAGAGTTCTAACATCAGGCAGAACTGTGAATGGGGGATATAAGACCTGCCCATGTTTGACTTGAGCAGCTGAACTAGTTCCAGGGCAAAGATTTGTATGCTTTATTACTGGGCGCTACTCCTCAGTGAGTGGAACCTTGCACTATACTATGTTGCCTAAACTTGATATATTGTTGCTGAAGGCAGAACCCTGGTTACCTTGGCTTGTACTTTGTATTGAGATGGATTGCAGCTGAATTTCATGAGTTGTGAGGAGCTGCAAAGCCATCTCAGGTGGCAGTGATGCAGGCCAAATCACAAATTTGTCCCACTTGATGCACAAAATAGTTTGGGATTAGTTCTGGGGTAGTTCAAGATTCTTGTATGTGAATACTGTTCTGGCAAACTTGGGGGTGAGTGGTCGAGACAGTCCCCTGGCTACAAAAGCTGATGCTAAGCTGGGTCACATCTCTATATCAGTCGCAGAGGCTTGGACACATTCTCAGGTGTAGGACATGTTCACAAGCCTACTCTGGATAGAACTGAAGCAGTTGAAACTCAAGTCTGTCCTACAGGCGCATAGATTTCCATCTGATTGTTGGTCTACAAGCTGTCTGAGCTTTGGACTATCTACACAACCTTCACTTTTAACTTAAATCTTGGTCTCACATTGAGTCTGCTATTGGACTCTCAGACAAATCCCTGTCTTAGAATCCCCACTGTGTTCCTCAGTTGGTGGGGTTCTGCTCCCCACTCTACTGCCTGAGGTTGGGCATGGGGCAATCCCTACTGCCTGCTATACACTGTTACAGTAGTTCAATATTAGACTGCTAACCTAACAACAGGGATCATGGGACTTTTCCCAATAGAGTTTCACTGTGACATGCCCAATCCTGGATTTCAAGTCTAAGGCCTATACTTAATTTTTTATTTCCCCCAAGTGGGAAGTGTTTCTCTTTGGGTTTTTCTTAGTGATGGAGAAAATTTGTAAGGGTTTGAATTAAAATTTCCAACATAGGCCTCCGTGTTTAAACACTTAGTCCCTGGTCCATGCTCTTTGAGGAGGTTTAAGTGGTGCAGCCATGCATTCCTATCATGATGAACTCATAAGAGTCAACCCATAGGCTCAAATAAACTCTTCCTTCTATAAGTTTCTTTAGTCATGACGTTTGATCAAGCAACAGAAAAGTAATGGCTGCAAAGGGAGTGATGGGGAAATATTTTTGCTTCCTGTTTTCTTCTGCAAGCCTTTCAGTTTGTTACACTATAAGCAGATGTGACATTCTCTTTCCTGATTTCCTTAACTCTTATGAAATTGGTTTGATGTGTGAATAGCTAGCTGTTCTACTTGGTGTGTCTAGGGAGAGACTGCCTGAGGATTTACTCTGCTGCCATCTTGCTTGGCCCATTAAAGGATACATAACCTAATTTTTAAAATAGGCTAATAAATTGAACAGGGAGTTCTCAGAAGAAGAAATACAAATGGCCAATGAATATTTTAAAAGTGTTCAACAACCTTAATTATCAGGGAAATGTAAATGAAACTACTTTGAGACTTATCTCACCCCAGTCATAAGATCAAGAAAATAGCTGGCAACAACTGCTGGCCAGGATGTTGGTGGGAGTACAAACTAGACAATCTACTGTGGCAGTCAAGGTGGATGTTTCTCAAAAAGCTGCAAATAGATCTACCATACCATGTAACTGTACAAGTCCTGGGCATATACCTAAAAGGACTCTATATCCTACTATAGAGATATTTGGTCATCCATATTTGTTACTGCTACTGCTTGGTTGTAATGGAAATAGTCTAGGTGTCCATTAATTAATGAATGTATAATGAAAATATGGTACCTATGTACAGTAGAAGTTTATTAAGCTGTAGAGAAAAATAGAATGATAAAGTTTGAAGGCAATTAGATAGAGCTGAAAAGTATTGTTTTGAATGAGGTAACACAGGTCCAGAAAGATCAATACTCCGTGTTCTTTTTCATAAAGGAATCCTTGCCTCTAAGTTTATATCTGTGTATATGACAGTGAGTATGCATAGAGGTCGGGAAAACAGAAAGAGCTTCATGAGTAGGGCAAAAAAGAGTGGTTATAATATACATGTGACAGAAGTGGTAGCAAAAATACTCAGGGTGGAAGAATATAACCAAGGATGGGTGAAGGAAGATGGGAAGTAGAGAGAGTGGTAGGGGAGAGTCAATCAAAACTAAGTGCTCATGAAAAAGCTATGAGGAAAACTGATACTTCATAAGCTAATTTCAAAACAAGGTTAAAGAAAAAAAATAACCAGTTACCTTTGGTTAAAAATAGGAGGTCTTTCGGAATGACTTCCCTGCCCTCTTTTCAGTGAGAAGATAACCACCACAAATACAGAAGACAGTGTGCCCTCATGGCAGAAAACACCTAAACTTCTTGGGCAGAGAAGTTCAAATCCTCCCTTCCTCCCTTCCTCCCTTCCTCCCTTCCTCCCTTCCTCCCTTCCTCCCTTCCTCCCTTCCTCCCTTCCTCCCTTCCTCCCTCCCTCCCTCCCTCCCTCCCTCCCTCCCTCCCTCCCTCCCTCCCTCCCTCCCTCCCTCCTTCTGTCTCTGTCTCTCTTCCTCTCCTCCCTGTCCCTCCCCCTTTCCCTCTCTGTTCTCCTTCCCTCCTTCCCCCCAACTCCTGGTGGCAGCTGGTTCTAAAGTCAGCCACTGGTGAGGTCTCACTGTTCTGCTTTCTTAGTCTTCCCTCATTTGTGCTGTATAGATGATGGTGCTAACCATCCCCTCTTCTGGCCCATGGACTCAACTCCTCCCAGCAGAGGGTACCACAGAAGATTTTCAGCCTGCAGCTTTGCATCTGCAGATATTACTGGGCTTCAGGATCCCATGTGGCCTCACCAACGGGCTGGTTTACCTTCTTTCATGAAAATTTAGGATCTGGAGGGGACACAATGAAAAGTTTCTGCATTCCGACAAGCCTCTCTGCTGACATAATAAACTGAATCAAACCGAATTTTAAAAAAAAAAAAAGCCCAGGTTTAATGGATACAAATGCTCCTGGTTAGATTCCCAGACCCCACCCCACCCCCAGAGAGGAGAAGGGAAAGGAAGACTAGAAAATCATGTGTTTGTTCTCTGGGGGTCAGTTTAAATACCCTGTGGGAGTGGTCTTGAGCATCTCTGAGGAGGGGTCATCATTTGGCTGTCTTTCTTGTGGGAGAATCTGGACTGAGGCAACTCCCAGGAGAGGGGCCTTGGGATAGAAATTCCACCTGAACATTCCAGACTCTGGATATATGTATGCCAGGGGATGGGGTGAAGCTTCAATCTAAACATCCCAGACTCTTTGGGTATATGAATGCCAGGGGTTGGGGTGATGTTTCCATCCAAACATCCCAGACTCTTTGGCTATAGGGGCGCAGGTCCAAGTCTGGCTACTTCCTTCAGGCATGGGACAATGTGGGGAAAGGGAGAGTTGGGAGTTGGTGGGCTCACACTCAGCAGGAGGTGTGACTGGAGAGGCATCCACTTAACTACCGTCCTGGAGACCTCAGGCACCTGTTCTTTGAGGAAGATGAGAAGACAAGTCACTAAGAGAAAAAAAATAGATTGTTATTGTTGGGCCTATGCAGGGCTAGCCACAGGAAGGGTGATTACTGCCAGAAAGAGTGGATAGAGAAGTGCCTTTGTAGTGGCATTTCATTTGCATTTTAATAAATAAAGCTTGCCTGAAGATCGGAGAGTAAAACAGCCCCACTGTTCAGTCTTACAGACAAGGCAGTGGTAACACACACCTTTTATCCCAGTTGTCACACTAGTTGCCATAGAAACCTGGCAGTGCATGTCTTTAATCCTAGTGGTACATACCTTTAATACCAGTACTATAGAGAATTATAAAATGGGAGGAGACAGTTCTCAGTCTGAGTCTTATTCTGTGATCCCTGGAGGCAGGATCACCATTTTCAGACTGGGGTCGAGGTAAGAGCTAGTGGCTTACTGTTTTATTTTCAGAATCCCAGTATCTGTCCCTGAGTTTTTATATATTGTGCTTCATGCCCTAGTTGTACAGGAGAGGTAAGGGTGAATGAGCGAGACACGGAAGTAGATATGCTCTTTAAAACCAGTGTCTCCAGCAGCATGGTCAGGGCAGAACTTCCAAGATCCCAATTCCAAGATAGGTGGGAATCTGGAGGCACCGTGACCCTAGAACCAAGACCAGTGCTATGAGACACTGGCCACTGAGGGAAGGACGGGAGCACAGTACCCAGATACCATAGACATATGGGAGTTTTGTCCACTTGTCCCCACGCTGGTAGAAATTTTTAGGTGTTTAGGACATATGGTGTCAGACAGCACCAATTTAAAAGGATTTTGTAAAAGCCAGCCCAAGGTCATTTGGGGATCAGGCCTTGAATTGCAGGTGCCCATTTTGCAACAGGAACCAAAGTCCAGCGCAATGAGCCCACTGTAGTAGGCTTTGGGTCAAAAAAATGGGGGGAGGAAATTCCTTTGAACTGGATGTCTTCTGAAAAGGGGATCCCAGAGGACAAGGCAGGTCCCTGTCCCAGTAATAGGTTGGGAGCCTGGGGCAGCCATGTCTTTTGCAGAAAACCCTAAAAATCGCAGGAGGCCCTGGGCCTTTAAGGCAATGACTTGAAAAGGACGGCTGACTCAGTGGATGCTGATCTTAGCCTGGAGGAGAGCAGGTGCAGGGAAGAAGGGTGTTTTCCTACCACATGGCTCCAAGCCAGTGGGAGAAACAGCCCTTCGATGGAACTTCCAGATGAAAAGTTTCTGCACCCCGATAAGCCTCTCCGCTGACGCAATAATCTGAATCAGACTAAGTCAAAATGAATTAGAAAAAGCCCAGGTTTAATGGATACAAAAGCTCCTGGGTGGCTTTCCAGTCCCCAGAGAGGAGATGGGAAAGGAAGACCCGGAAAACCACATGTTTGTTCTCTGGGGGACAGTTTAAATACACTGTGGGAATGGTCTTGAGCATCTCTAGGGAGGAGTTATTGTTTGGCAGGCTTTCTCAGGGACAAAGTCTGGACTGAGGCAACTCCCAGGGGGAAAGAGGCTTGGGGTGGAGCTTCTACCTGAACACAGAGAAGCATCCGTTCACGTCACTAACAGAAAGGGACACAAAATTCCCTAGATTAGATACTGTCTTGGTCAATTTAATAGGCCTCATCTCAGACACAGTTCTGGGACAGGCCATAAAGGTACAGAGGCCTTTCCATCAGCCTCATTATTTTACTATTCTTTCATCCCAAATAATTTTTCATATTTATTTAATTAAATGTTTAAAAGGTAACATATTGACAATTTCTCACATATACTATGACCGCCTGTTCCCCCTCACCGCCTCCCCTCTACTACTGATCACCTTTCCTATTGGTTCCCTTCCTACTTCTGTGACCTTATTCCATTGGGGCGTTTAATAGAGTTCCTTATATCAGCATGCATAGGCATTGTTTACAGAACCATGGATAACTTACCAGTGGCAACACAAAAGGAAACGATACCTCTTCCTTAGGCAGTCGTTAACTTTCAATAACTCCGGAAGGGAAGGGTGGGACTTCATGTGCCAAACTGACCTCTCCTCTCTCACATTCTCTTCCCTCTAGTTGGGACAGATCCCAGGTCTATGCTGTGCTGGAAGAGAGGGGTGTTCTCTCTCACTGAGAAGCAAGGTGGCCTCAGTTCTAGAGGGTTGACTTTTGATGTGTGTGTGAAGCCAGAGTCAGGGAAATGATGAGGATTCTGTTCAGAACAAAGCTTGACTTCTACTCTGAAAATTATGTTGTTCCCAGGCCTCGATGGAGGGGGACATTTTGCTTTCTTTCAAATAGTCTAGCCCCAATTACTTCTTTCCATTCCTCAATTCCAGCTCAATAACT
Organism: Chionomys nivalis; assembly: GCF_950005125.1. Lineage (NCBI taxonomy): Eukaryota > Metazoa > Chordata > Mammalia > Rodentia > Cricetidae > Chionomys > Chionomys nivalis. The sequence goes on from NC_080112.1 coordinate 26,766,612, forward strand.
CAAGGTGACTAAGAGACAGGATCAAACAATGAAAAAAGAAAAGTTCACTCCAATGAATCTTAAGATAGGATTACTGCCCTTAGTACAACTCCATAGAATTAGGTCACTGACCCCAAGACTCTGGTCCATAGGCGTTACAAGAATTCAACCATCTTTATACTGAATACAATGTGATAAGAAAGTAGGAACAGTGAAGTTAAGCAACTTGTCCAAAGCCATATAGCTGTGAAATTCCAACCAAGGCCATGACTATAGCCTAGCTCCAGAAACTGTGCTCAAATCCATTGACTGCCTCTCTAGCCCTTTGTACTCCCACTGTGCCTCCAGAGTGACACAAAATGAAGAGCACAGTGTTTAGACACAGGAGGCTCAAGAGATTCATTCCCAGTATGTTGCTTGGAAGGTAATGGAGTACCCTATTCATAAACCAAATGCCTGTGTAGGAAGACTATGTTAATTGGTTATCCATCAGTAAAGCTCGTCCTCCCTAGATGGTCTTTAACCTGCTATTGTGAAAACTTAATCCTTACCCTCAATCCCTTTGGAATTTCAGACTTTTCCATTTATCTAGTGTGGCTTACGATAAAAGGCTGCACAGTCTAGAACTCTTGCTACCTGGTAACTTCCTCTGCTTGTCACCAGCCCTGCCCTACACAGCTTACCACATGGTTCTGTGCATTGCTGTGTGCATTCAGATGTCACCTCCTATTTCTGATGCCCTCAACTAGACACAGACCTCCTTGAAGAAATGACCATATCCTGTATTAGGTTTGCAGGCCCATATTCCCTGACACCATAAGGGACTCACTTAGGAGCTTCTTGGTATGGGAAGATGAAATTGTTTTAATGTATTCTATTAATTTCTCTTATTGCCCTACCTGCTTATTCTCTTTACTCTAATATTTGCAGTCCTTGCTTCTTTTATCTCTCTCTCATATATATATGTGTGTGTGTGTGTGTGTATGTATATATATCCCTTGTGCTTGGAACTACACTGAATGGGTTGATATTTGACACGCACAGTTCCCTGCAGATCAACTTTGTCTAGGACTACATTCATCATGTGTGTATTTGCCCAAATGTAAAATGTAGTGAATAAGATCCGTTCAATAATTAGACTGGTGACTTGCACGTTGTTAGTATTGGCTACTTGTTAACCACTAAAAACTGGAATGTGTTTGTTGGATGCAGTGGCATGCACTTGTGCTCCAAATTTTCCTCAGAAGTTGAGATGTGAGAACCATTCTGTAACTGGAGTTTAAAGGCACCCTACCCAAAGTAGTCAGACCCTATCGTAAACTGCCACCACAAGAAAAAAAAATGGATGCACACTCAAAAATTACCTGTTAAACTTATTGCCTCTTCTGTCTGGTTTTGGTATATAAACCACAAGTTTACATGCACATGGTAAAACACTAAGTCTTAAGTATTTTCTTTTTTTCTCTCCCTTCCTTCAACCCCCCCCCATGATGTTTTTTAAGTGTGTAGTTTTGCAAATAGTCCCTCAGCGACTGTATACTCTATGGCCAGCAGGTGGCAGCGTTTGCTCACTCAGGCCAAGGCGCTCTCTTGGCCTTAGTACACTGGTCACAGCTGTTTAGACCAGTTGCTCAGGTTATATCCTTCTAGTCAGTTTTCTCTCTGTGTCTAGCTATTGATTTCCCTCCTTCTCATCGCCACCACTGCTTCACTTATCTCTAAAGATATTTCTAACCACACCCCCAAATAAAGGAGTTAGAGGTTTATCCCCCCCCCATGTACCCACCCGCTGAGGCACTAACAAGAAACCGGGGTTTAAAATGAATCAGTTTGTAAAACATGCAAAGTTAAGTATATCCTGAAAGAGCAGGAAAGGTGAAGTCCCAGTTAGCCTGCTGACACCGTCTGCAAAGCCAGTGTAGGCTGTAGTGGTCAGAGATGATGCTCTGCCACTACACTGGGACTTGCCTTGGCTTCGGGGTCCTTTTTAGCACAGTTATCCAAGAAGATTGTGACCAATACGCAACAAGACACAATGTATTGGCTTGCCCAGGAAGGGCATGGTTTCTAGATTAGTATAATCTCGGATGGTCCATGATGCATTTAGCTACCCTTCAGAAGGCACTGTCTTGTCGCCAGCTCTTCTCCCCCACTATGGGAGCATTAACAATGCTTTAACAGCTGCAGCTACAATTAATGAGCTCATGCTACGTGTTGGGCAGCTACACATTCATAGGCATCACCTCATTTAATCCCCAGAGTAGGCAGATACTGTTATACATGTGGCAACCACAGTTTGGTTTAAAAAGTGCCATGCCTTCAGTAAGAGGAAGAGCCAGGATTACATCTAGACCCTCTTTCAACATCATGCCTTTAGCCTCCCACTCCTTGGAGGTCCCCTGGCCTATCACATGTTCTGACTTCAGAGCTTAAACTGCAATGATTCTATCACTGCCTTACGCCTAAACTCCCACAAGCTCCAGATGCTGTTGCTTCTTGCCACTAAGAGCTCACAGTTCTGCAGAGAAGTCAGGAGCACCCACTTGATCTGGCATCCCAGAAATGCTGAGGTCCTATCCTTCAGGTCCGTCTGCAGTAACAAGACAAAGAGGCCTAACAATACCCAGGCAGTCACCTCAGCTGAGAGGCAAATGGCCATCAAAATAGGCAGTGTCTCCAGGGCAGCATGGAACTAAGTGGTTTTGGTGTACATGGAGAAACAGGAAGGGAGCTTAGTGGTACCTAGTCTCCTGATTTGGAGTTAGGATGTCTCCTCACTCCCAGAAAGAAACAACTCTGCAAAGGATCCATGGGGACTACACTGTGATAATAGTGGCTGTGGAGGTGGAGAAAGGAGCTAGTAATCCTGTAGCTGTGGAGATGGATATAGACAAGCTTTGTCTACAGTGTGAAGTTGTTCATCCACAGGCCTTGTTTTCCTGTAGAGCACCGTGACCAGTTGTCCCCTTGCTGCTGCTTCCACTGCGCTACATCCCCAAGTTCTGAGGAAGAGACAGGAGCAGAGCAACCTGTGGTGAGAGTTCTACTTCACCGTGTGGTTGATTGTATAAGCAAGGTGGCATAAATTTTCTGTTAAACTATATATATATATATATATATATAATGTAAATATAAAGTAATGAAAACCCCCAAGGCTTTGTATTGATTACTTACTCAATATGAAGCCAAAGCACAAGAATGACAACATTAATCAAAAACCTCTGAATACAAAAGGAACTCAAAAATAGTTAAATGGCATGCTACATGCTATAGTTTGTACCCATGCCATCTGCCAAGGGCTCATGTGTTATGAGGTTGCTATCCAGTGGAGAGCTGTTGGGAAATGTAGAACAATTTACCAGACAGACCCTAGTGAGACATCTTAGATCATTCAAGGGTGTATCCTCAAAAGGGATTGTGGGACCTTGGTCTCTTTTAATTCATTCTCCTCATATTTTCCTCCTCTTCCCTTCTTTTTTCTTCTCTTGATCATACTCCTCTTTTCCTTATTTCTGCATAGAAGTTAACATTTTCTATATTACACATTCCCACAATAATGTGCCACCTAAACATGTGCCAAAAAGGAGCAGGATCAACCAACCAAGGCACAACTCTTCCATAATGTGCAGCCAAAGCAAAACATTTTTTTCTGAATTAATTTTTTATCCCCGTTCTTAATTACAGTAATGGTAAATTGACTAACACAGACAATATGAAATGGAAGAAACTGATGTCAATCAAATGGTCATTCAAATAAACGAGTAGATGCTGAACACTTTTTAGGGTGTCTGTTACTGAAAAAAAATGATAATAAGTGGTATCAAGCATGGGGAGAATTAGGGAAACTGGTACACTATTGATAGCATGTAAGGTAATGCAGCCACTGTGGTAAACAGTAGCATGACTCCTCAAAAGATTAAAATTAGAATTACAATCTGGTACAATTTTACTTTAGGGTATTTATGCAAAACTATTTTACTAGTGATCTTGAAGTGATACCAACATTCCCATGTTCATTGCTCCATTATTCACATCAGATGATACCCAGAAAAAAACCACCAAAATGTTCATTGATAGAATAAAGAAAATAGGACATTCATAGACATAGCTATAGATGTACATATGTAATGGAATATTATTTGCCTTAAAATAAAGGGAACTCTGCCATTTGGACAATATGATGAACCTGGAATATATTATAGTCACTAGAGTAAGCCAGGAACAGAAAGGCAAACACTGATTCACTTGTATGAGGGATCATAAGTAATAAAAGTCACAGGAACAGAGGATAGGCTGCTGACTGCCAGGGTCTGGGGTGGGTGGGAGAAATGAGAGTTACTGCTCATCAGATAACAAGTTTTAATTATACATAAAGAAGAAGTGCTAGAGACACGATATACAACATATTGCCTGGTGTTAACAATGCTACATTGTGTACTTCAAAATTTGTTGATGCTGCTTCTCATATTAAATGCACACACTACAATAAAAATGTAAGACTTTGAAACATAACTAAGTGGGCATGGTGGAGAATGTTGAAATGCTAGCACTTGGGAGGCTTAGGCAGGAACATGAAAGCTCAAAGCTGCCCTGGGCTACATAGGAAGACTTTGATTAAAAATATTAAAAAGAAAAGAAAAATAGATCTCATTAAGAGAGTATGACTTATTTTATAAGTTCCCTTTTGTTTGATTAGTGATACCATATTAATTTTGCCTATATTATGCAGGAAATATTAAATTTTGTTACATGACTCATAAATATCTCATTTTCCATTAATTCTTTTGCTTCCTATTTTATAACCAATAAGGACACTAACCCAGTGAGAGCTAAGTTTTTTTCTCTGTCTTAGCTGGAACATATTTTCCTCAAAGTTTTTGAGCCATTTTATGTAAGTCTGTGTGTATGTGCATATAATATTTATAATGTATGTGCAATATATATTGTTTATTTTTCTATAAACTGGTCAAAACAGCCATGTCCCTGAAGATGAAAGAAAACTTAGAGTTGAAAATATTAATTTCCACCAGAAATAAAAACATTCTTAATGTGTTTTTTCAATGCAAAAAAAAAAAAAAGAGAGAGTATGACTGTAAGCTCTGAAGCAGGAGAATACACATGTTCAATAGTAATTTCTACCACAAACTTGGTTGCTGCAAAATATCTCATCAATGAAAGTTTCAAAGATATGATTACACAGTTCAGTGATGTCAGGATCACTTAGTTCTAGATCAATACAACTCTTAGTGATATGGCAATATTTTCTATATGTCCAGTATGGGAGCTACTATTCACATGTAACTGAGCATCTGAAATTCATCCACTGTAACTGAAGAACTAACATTTGGATTGTATTTTGTTTTTTGTATGTGTGTGTGTCTCTGTGTATGTACTCATCTTTGTGTGTGAGTTTGTGGGTGTGTGTGCCATGTCACAACTGTGGAGGTCAGAGAACAATGTCAAGTGTTGGGTTTTGCCTTTCACCTTATTTTGAGGACAGAATCTTTTTAATTGTGCACTATAAACCAAGATAGCAGGCACTTGGCCTTCTGGAGATTTTTCAGTCACTGTTTCTTGTTGTGGGAGCTGCGGGCTGCGTTCCTGCCACCCGGCTCCTGGCCGCCTGGCTAGCTTATGCCCCAAAATAACGACACACAAACTGTATTCTTTTAAACACTGCCTGGCCCATTATATCTAGCTTCTTCTAGGCTAATTCTCACGCATTAATTTAGTCCATTTCTAATAATCTGCGTAGCACCACTAGGTGCGCTTACCAGGAAAGATTCAGCATTTCTGACCTGGTGGCTGGCTGCATCGTGTCTGGCTCTGAGAGGAGCTGCCCTGCATCTGAGCTCACTTCCTCTTCCTCCCAGAATTCTGTTCTGTTTACTCCACCCACCTATGTTCTAACCTATGAGGGCCAAGCAGTTTCTTTATTTTTTAACCAATGACCGTCCTCCATCATTTCCCCTTTTTCTGTTTAAACAAAAAGGAAAGGCATTCACTTTAACATAGCAAAATTACATATAACAAAACAGTTATCAAGTAAGAATTACAGTTACAATATTTACATCAATTTTATCTTTATCATAACAAAGGAAAACTATAACTACAACTAACTATTCTTCAACTCCATCAAAGACTCGAGAAGGATACAATATTACCCAAGCAAACAAGAAATAAGCAACTTCTAACTCTAGAAATAACAGAGACATCTCGCTGCCTGGACAGTCACCCAAAGTTCCTCTGTACCATTGGGGCATCCATCTTCGGCCTAAAGGCCTGTGGTATCCAGAGACATTTCCATGAAGCAGGAAATTTCAAAGGCAGTTCAGTCACTATCTGCTGTATCCTGCAGAATGTCTCGCAGACTCTTTCATGAATCAGGAACCCCGAAAGATCATCTCACCTTTAGGCAAGTTCAGTAGTCCTCTCTCTGCGGGTTCTTTGTGTCCAGTTTATGCAACAGTCCAGGCAAGAGCAGTTTCTTGCCCAAATGGCTATCAAACTCCATAAGGATCCTCTTCGATGCCCATCTTCTTTCTTCTTGAAGTAGATTGGTGCTGCCAGGAGCAGACATGTCTCATTGTCATGAAAAACCTAAGTTATTAAAACATTTAAAATGCCATATTCTATAATCTTTGAAAGATATGAAGAATGCCTATCTAAAATATATCTATGTACATCTAGAAAATCTAACATAATAAGCTTAACTATTATTGATAATTATCCATTAACAACCTATATACATTACATTTTTAAGTGAACTACACAATCACAATACCTTAATCAATATCAGAAATACATATACATACAATAAAATTGACCTTAAATTAATATCAGTAAACCAAGATTCATATCAATGCAAATTATTCACATCTATATCATCTCCCCCTTTAAATGTAAAAGAACATTTATAAATAATATATGGGAACATGGGCACAGTTTTTCTCTCCAAACTGCTTCCTGCTGAATGGGGGCGCTGTTATTCGGGTCTTTTATGGGATAACCTGTCTGCTAGGCTCATCTCAGTTGGCAGTTGAGCGAAGCAATTTTTTAAGGATGTTCACAGCAACCCTTCAGGAGGGAGTGGTCTATCATACCATATTGTGATCGAAGAAGCAATCCATAGAGTCTCATTCTCTGTGAAAACAAAAGAAGAATCTCTTTTCCAAAGTATCATATCCTTAGATCCAAATTCTGAAGTCAAGGTATTTTGAAAATATCTATCTTGGATTAGTTCAGCAGCATTTATAAACAAATATCTTTTAGCAGCTGTTGCTCCTTCCTCAGCATTCAAACAATTCAAACAGAGCATAATAGCATATAATATCAAGATTCTCATTGTATTTTCCATCTTTGTGCGGCTTTATTTTAACCTCTATTTCGTTTACTTTTACTTTTATTTTATATTTTCTGTATATCTTCGTCCTGGAATAACTCTTTAGACCAGGCTGTCCTTGAACTCTCAGAGATCCATCTGTTTCTGCCTCCCAGGCATTGGGATTAAAGGCGTGTGCTACCACACCTTGAAGTCACAGAGGTCAATCTCCCTCTGTCTCCAAGTGTTGGGATTAAAGGTGTGTACTACCACACCCAACTACTCTCTTTCTTCCTTATTTTTTTAAGAACTTTAACATTTAGCCTGCATATATTTTTAAGTACACTGTAAATCATTTAAAGGTTTTCTTTGTCTTTGAATCTCTCTTTACTGTATTTTTCTCTTTTTTCTAACCACACGAGCCTTTAAATTACTGAGCAATATGGGTAGGATTAAAGCCGTGGCTTTGCCAGCTAGATCCAGCCCATTCCTTAGCTTTCCAGCCTCACGGCGGAGGTACCGGCTGTAGCCATGTTTATCACCACAACTCTGTGGCATTTCAAGGTCCTTGCCAGCAAACAAGCTACAACACTCACATGCTCTCTCTGTAGCTGACCTCCTGCCTCAAAGAGTCAGTGTTTGCCCTGGAAGGATGGCCCACAAAGCCGGCATTTTAAAACAGCACAACTTTTTATGGCTGAAAACAAACAAGCATGCAGTCAGCTTTTATCAATACCATTTAAGTGTTTCGTGGCAGGACCTCTTAATGAGCTGCAGGGTTCTGCAGCTGAAGCTGAGTCAGGAAGCCTCTCTTAGATGAGAGCGCTTGCTTGCCTCTAGCAAGCAGAGTAGACCCAAGAAATTGCTGCTACCAAGAAAACATGCTTTACTCTATTCTTTCCCAAGCTTTCTCAGGCTTTCAGTGGATTCAGTCATCCATGTCTGGGCGCCATTCTGTAGTAGGAGCTGTGGGCCTGCTTTTTGTCCCGCCCGGCTCCCACATGGTTAGCTTTATACCCGAAATAACAACACACAAACTGTATTCTTTTAAACACTGCCTGGCCCATTATATCTAGCCTTTTCTTGGCTAATTCTCACGTATTAATTTAGCCCATTTCTAATAATCATCTGGAGATCATCAGTTTAGATGAAAGGCAGTTTTTCCCAGTGATAAGCACTTGGCAGTTGAAGTGATTTGTGGATGGACATTGTTCTGTGCCCATTTGTCATCCGTCTCCTTTGGAGGAAATAGAGTGCTGCTGCTAGGAGCCAACCTGTCTTTTTGTTATGAAGAGTTTTTAATAATTAAATATTTAAATAGCATATTCCCCAGATCTCTGAGCAGTTGAGGGCTGTTTATCAGGTGTAACTACAGTATAGAATCTGCCTGGAGAGCTGAGTCTGAGCTTGACCTTACTGGCTCTCAACTTAACAGGTAAAGAAGGGTTGGATTAAATATAAAGTATTTTTTAAGAGACTTAAAAGTACATACCAATTTAAAACATAAGACTTATTGCTTTGTAGTCTGGAATGAGATACAATGAATAGGCAATTATAATATTTAACAGAAAGCACAGGTGCATTTAAGTTACATGTATGAACACACACACAGAGTGAACAGGAATTGGGTGAAGTGAATGTTCTTGGTGGGCCAAAGGCATGCCACTGTACAAAACAAACATTCAACAGATTCAGCAAGAGAAATTTAGAGCAAAAACATAAGTAAATCAGGGGACCAGGCAAGAGTATACCTCAGTAAAGATGGCAGAACTTGGTCACCTGACCTGGCTCTCAGTTAAGATGGCATTAAGGCCACCTGACCTCAGTCAAAATGCTGGTAAGGTCACCCATGTAACAGAGTTAACACTAGGGAACCAGGCAGGGAATACTTCAGTAAAGATGGTGGAACTTGGTCACCTGACCTGGCTCTCAGTTAAGATGGCATTAAGGCCACCTGACCTCAGTCAAAATGTCAGTAAGGTCACCCATGTAACAGAGTTAACACTAGGGAACCAGGCAGGGAATACCTCAGTAAAGATGGTGGAACTTGGTCACCTGAACTGGCTCTTAGTTAAGATGGTGGCAAAGTCACCTGACCTCAGTTAAGATGGTGGTAAGATCAACTGACCTCAGTCAAAATGGCAGCGGTCACACGTTTGTATGGAAAAACCATGGTTTTTGAGCTGTGAGGATTTTATACTTAATAATAAGAGAGACCTAGAGTTGTGATTTGCCCTGTCACTAAGCCATCATGTCTCAAGCCACAGCAGGAAGCAAGAGGCTGGAATTGAAAACGGTTGCCTCGTGGATCCGACCAATCTTGTTGGCAGCAGTAGCAGTGGCAGGGACAGTTTGAGGAAACTCCTTCCATTTGCCTGTGGCTGACAGTAGTTAGAAAGCTCCTGTAAAGGTGGAGTTAGCGGGACACTGGAGGAGTGAGGGTAGGATCTGAAGAAGTAGGGCATTAAGACTTAGGGTTTTAGGGCCTCTAAAAGACATCCATCCCAGGGGGACAGACATGAATGGCTTGCTACCCATAGCTGAAACTGCGAAAACCTGCAAAACAGTGACCCCACAAGGCCTACAAGGAGATGTCTCTTCCTAGATAGGCAGGGTGTATATAGGCACAAACACCACAGAACCTGTGGGAGAGCATCCCCTGAGGTGGGGTGCTATTACCTGACTGGATCTGGTTGGGGTGACTCAGAAGCCAGAGGGGCCAGAGGCCACTCCAAGCAGCCTTTCATGGTAGGAGTAGGGGGAAGAAGAAAAGAAAAAGAAAAAAAAAGAGAAAGAAGAATCTGAGGGGCCCTGGTCCCCAAGTCACAGGAGGTCCAGCCCCAGGCCGTCCAAACACAATTTTATCTAAGGGAAGCAATCCAGAGATGAATGTCAGCAAAGGGCTCACTGTACCCTTAAAGACCATGGTTGGGGGCTGTCCCCCTGTTTTTAGGAACACCAGAAGATTTCTGGGAGCTCAATGGTCAGTTCCTTGGGTTCAGAGAAATGGTTAAGCTCACCACAATGGGGGAACTCATCAATAGAATTCGGTGTTATGTGGAGAAAACACGCTTAGGCATATGGAACATGTGGTTGTTGTGGAAAAAATACTCAGTTTCAAATCCTGAGCCTGGGAGAGGAGCTCAGGGTGGGAGAGCCTCCCAAGTCTTATGGCACCAATGTAATGGATTAAGTAAAACGCTGCAGGTTCCCCAGTGGCTGCAGCAGACAGCAGGATGTGATATCATGCTGCAGGTCACGGAGCGGGGGCAGGCAGTGGGCAGGGGATCTGGAGAGCACTCAGTCCCAGGCAGGGATGGTGCAGTTCCCTGAGTGGCTGCAGCAGGTCATGAAGAGAGACAAACAGATGGGCATGCCACGAGACCATGATGCAGGTCTCCAAAGGCAGCTGGTCCTGCCTGGGCAGGGAGCCACACGGTAGGCGAGAGACAGAGTCATGCCTCTTTCGGGGAGAGATGGAAAAGAAGGGACTCAGGCTGGAAACCGAAGATCAACTTGCTTCGGTGGATGGGGGAGGGAATGGGCATGGCTTCTCTCTTTTTTGTTATTATTATTACTTGAAAAAATACCAATCCAAATTCCCACTCCCTCCCATCTTCCCAATCCCCTCCCCCTCCCTCCACAGACCCTACCCCTACCCCTCCAACCCTAAGGGAGCGCCAAGCACCCCACCCTGTGGAAAGTCCAAGACCGTCTCTACTACATCTAGGTTGAGCAAGGTTTACATCCAAAGAGAATAGGATCCCATGAAGCCAGTATATGCAGTAGAGACAAATCCCAGTATCACTATCCGTGGCCCCTCAGTCTGCCTCAACTGTCAACCCCCTTCAAAGGAGCTTGGTTGTTCCCATGCTTGTTCACTCCCATGGCTTGTCTCTTAAAGGGACAGTGCAGATCAGTTCAGAGGTTTGAGGATAACTTGAGGGAATGGGATAGTTTAGATGGAGGAAGGACAGTGATGAGAGCAAGGAAAGGAATAACTTGATTGAGTGAGCCATTATAGGGTTAGCAGAAACCTAACTCTAGAAAAATTCTCAGGAATCCACAGGATGACGCTTGCTAAGACCCTAAGCAATTGAGGAGAGGGGACCCTATCTTGACTTGCCTTGTAGTCAGACCAATGAATATCTTAAATATCACCATGGAACCTTCATCCAGCAACTGATGGAAACAGAGGCAGAGACCTGCATCACAGCTCTGGACTGACCTCCCATAGTCCAGTTGAAGAGTGGGAGGAGTGAGAATATGAACAAAGAGGTCAAGACCATGATGGGTTCACCCACTGAAACAGTCTACCTGAGCTAATGGGAGCTCACCAACTCTAGCCGGACTGGGAAGGAACAAGCATAGAAACAAAAACTAGTCCCTCTGAATGTGGTTGACAGTTGCATGGCTGGGGCAAACTGAGGGGCCACTGGCAGTGGCACCAGGATTTATCTGTACTACATGTACTGGCTTTTTGGGAACTCATTCTCTTTGGATGGATACCTTGCTCAGCCTAGATATAATAGGGAGGCCCTTGGACATAACACAAGGCAATGTGCCTTACCCTCTTTGAGGAGTAGATGGAGGTGGGGTGGGAAGGTGTGTTGAGGGAATTGGAGGAGGGGAGGGAGTGGGAACTTGAATTTTTTAATCCAATAAATTAAAAAAAAAAGAAAAAAGAAAATATGCGATAAAAAGAATTAAATTTCTAAAAAAAACCAGAAATGTTAGGTAGGAGGAACAGAGATAAGAAAGAAACACAGAGACACAGGATAGAAACGGGAGGGCAACTCAGTGAATACTGAAATTCAAGTTCTGAGTTCACCTGTGTTTATTTTTCATACACTTTTATACCCCAATACAAAAGGACAGAAGAAGGCAAAAGACTGCTTTAACATGACACAAAGGACAACCAGAACAGTTTTGTTTCAATACTTGAGACATCAAGCCATTAATTCCTGAGTAAAGCATTTGATGTTTGGGCCAGTGAACACACTCTAGATCTGTAGGCAGTCACTCCCTAGGCCAAACCTCCTATTTTAAAAGAAAGAGCAGAAGTAGGCTTGAATTATCTGACCTTCTGGTCAGAGTAGAGCAAATCCACCTCTATGAACCATCTTAATATTCAAAACACCAAATAACCACACCCTAGTTCAGATATCTTGTTTTGTAGCCACACCTGTTGACAACAACTTTGAAGGAACAAAAATAAGCTCAAACTCCCTGACCTTCCGAAAAGGTGGAATAGGCTCACGTTCAGGGCTTTGGCTCAAGATTGACACAGGCATCAAGAAGGTTTACTGGAGACACAGAAGCAGGATTTTTGATAGTTAAAGAGCTAGCCTTCGAGAACACTAATGATGTATGTAAAGCTGCTTTAAGGCTTTTTAGAAAGAAATAATATCTCTGATTATATTCAGTTCTGTTCACTCATGTACACAGGGACTGACTATAACTGCTGCTTTACAGGGAATGACAGTTAACAATCTTCTCTCCCAACAAAGCAATCAAAGCCCAAAGATAAAGAGGGCTGCAGGGCCCCCTGGAAGCTGCTTTGGGTGTGGCCTTATGGGACATCAGGTCAGGCAATGTCCTGATAGGAGAGTAAACCCAGGGGAAAAGAAAGAACTGGGTATGTGCTGGAGGTGTAGGAGAGGAAAACATTGGACTAATGAGTGCAGATCAAAGAGAGATGATCAAGGGAACTCCCTGTTGGGAAATGAGGAGAGGGGTCCACCTCAGGCCCCCAAAGAAATATATGGGGCAATCTAACAGTCTGTTCCCCTACAAGAAAATCCATTCAGGACCTTTGCAGAGTAACCCCAGGCAGTGCAGGGCTCATACTCAGCTCTTCTGTTTATATAGTTTTAACTCCTAAAATGGTGAATTAGGCTCTTCCCACTGGAGTTTATGGGCCTTTACCAGAAGGTGGTGTAGGATTGTTACTAGGGAGATGTAGCACCACTGTGAAAGGGACTCTTGTTGCTCCTGGAGTCATTGATGCTGATTTTGAAGGAGAGATCAAGAATGGAGTTTCTGTGGTAAAACAGGCCGGAGGCTTGCACAATTAATTTTACTACTAAAGTGCAAACTAGAAATCAAGTTAAGGGAGGTAAAAGAGGAGAGGCTGGATTTAGTTCATCTGATGCCTATTGACTACAAGTCATAGGTCCACAGTGATCAGAACTCACTTTGTTTATAAATGAAAAAAGCTTTTCTGGTCTTCTGCATACTGGTATGGATATTTCTGTTATAACTGCCAGTCAATAGCTTTCAGGGTGGCCTAAAACAGATACTACTACAAAGTTGCAAGGAATTGGTCAAACTCAAAATCCTGAACAAAGTAACAATGAGCTTTACTGGAGAGATGGAGAAGGTCCTAAAGAAATTTTTGGCCATATATTGTTCCTCATTTACCTGTAAATTTGTGGTGCTGAGACATTATGACCTGATGGGGGTATATTTATATTCCCCCAACACAGTTATTGCTAATCAAGTTTCAGCAAGGGTTGTTGACCAATCAAGGTCTGGGTAAGGAGAATGATGGAAGGATCCATCCTATCATACCAGACCTCCCAGGGCTGAGTTATGTTATTTTTAGGAGAGGTCATTGAAAATCCTGTACTTCATGTAGACCCAATTATTTAAAAAAGTGACAAGCCTGTATGGGTAAATCAGTGGCCTCTAACTGAAGAATAATTATAAGCTGCCCAGCAGTTAGTGCAGAAAACAGCTGGATAATGGTCACATTGTGCCTGCCAATTCTCCTGGAATTCTATTTTTGTAATTTAAAAAATCAGAAAAATAGAGATTAATATAGGGTTTAAGAGAGGTTAACAGGACCATGCAGCCAATGGGGCTTTCCAGCCTGGGCTGCCTTCTCCTTCAGCTACACCAAAAGATACCTATAAGGTTATTTTAGATTTAAAGGACTGTTATTTATATCATCCCTTTGGCACAATAAGATTGTCAAAAATTTGCATTTAGTATTTGCATCAGTTAATTTCAAAGAGCCAATAAAAAGATATCAATAAATCATCTTCTATCAGGGTATGGCAAACAGTGCTATGTTGTGCCAAAAATTCATGGCTCAGGCTATACAGTATGTTAGAGATCAATTTCCACAAGTTTATATTATCTGTTATATAGATGATATCCTGCTTGCTCATAAAACTGAAGGAGTTTTACTTGAGACATATGAACAGCTTCACCAGACAATGTGCAAAGTCACCCACCTTTCCAATATTTAGGTCATATGTTATATCCTAAAAAAATAAGCTCAGACTCTCTGACCTTCAGAGAAAGTGGAATAGTTTCATATTTTTTGGTCCCCACACCTCTGATCTTGGACTTTTACCAATGAGTGGTGTGGGAGGTCCTTCTGTCTTTGTATTGATTTTATTGGTTAATGAATAAAGAAAACTGGCTTGACCTATAGCATGGGAGGAGGAATGAGGAATTAGGAGACACCATGAGGCTGCCACTAGAGTCAGACATTCTGAAGCTTTGCTGGTAAGCCACTGCCACGTGGTGTTACACAGATTAATGGAGATGGGTTAAATTAAGATATAAGAGTTAGCCAATAAGAAGTTAGAGCTAAGGGGCCAAACAGCAATTTAATTAATACAGTTTCTGTGTGATTATTTCGGGTCTAAGCTGGCTAGGAGGCTGGGAACCAACGGGCTCTCTCTTCCTACAAATGAGAGCTATGAAAAACTAAGTTTCTATTATTTAAGCCCCAAATCCTGAGGTTCTTTGATATGGCATCCTGCAAAATTAATACAGCAACCCCACCATGAGGCTTTTTAATTTATATACACTTGACAGAAGAGATATTCTTAGCAATTACTACAACACAATTGCTGCAGATTAAATAAAAAATTCAGTAGCTGTATTGATTGCACACTTCTGTATGAGCCAGTAAAGTGAGGTAAGTCTTAGAATGGTAGCACAATTGGTGTGGAATTTCACCATTGACTTGTGGTTTCTACAACACAGGAAGTTAAGATTTCACTTCAGTACTGACAAGTCAGATCACACCTAGAAAATTTTCTTAATTCTAAGTTTCTCATCAATTCAGCAAGGTTTATACTTACTGCATTTTTTCAGATAAGGAGACCAAAAGAAGGAGGTGAAAAGAGCCTTGTCTAAGGTCACAGAGCTGGTAAATGCAGGGGTCAGTATTCAACCAAATTCCTCACAACTTCATATGATGGTTAATATTGATTCTACTTGACAGACCCTAGAATGACATAAGAAGAAAACTCTGGGTATGACTATATGGAGGGGGTTTCAGATTGAGTTAATTGAGATGGGAAGCTACACTCTAACTGTGGGAACTGTCATTCCATGGGATAGAGTTCTGGGGGGAGAAAGAGAGAGAGAGAGAGAGAGAGAGAGAGAGAGAGAGAGAGAGAGAGAGAGAGAAAATGAGCTACAAATGCACAGCCATCTCGTGACTACGAATGCACTGCCATCAGCGGCCTCAAGCTCCTGCTGCCATGCCTTCTCTGTTATAATGGACTGTATGTTGTGGAACTGTAAGCCAAATTAATAGTAATAATAATAATAGCAAATTCTTCTGTCCTTAAATTGATTTTTTTTCATGTGTTTTTGGCACAGCAATAAGAAAACTAATATACTTCACCAACTTCACAACTGAAGTAGGGTAAGCAGACCAGGAAGGTGTTTGGCACTTAAGCTATCTGGGAACTGAATACTAGCAATCTGTTCAATCTGAATAAAAAGAACAGAGGCACCATCAAAATACATTTATGAGATTCCTGGGATGGTGATAGAATAAGGTTGAGTATACATACCATCTCTTCCCAGGCTCCTAATGAATCCGTTCAATCACCTGGGATCCTGGCTCTCTGGTTTCCCAATCCTCCAATATTTTCCAAGGTATACATATTCTGGACTTCTCAGCCCATGGTGCAAAATTAAGCCTGAACTCTTTTATAAATCTCCACAGTGCAGACAATGCAGCAACTGGGATGGGTTCACCCAAAGGCAATGGCTATAAGACTGGAAATTGGGATTGTGTTTACCCTAGCAAACTCAGAAATCTGCCCACCTCTACCTCTTAGTGCTGGAATTAAAGGTGTGTGCCACCACTCCCAGCTCTTGTATATATCTTTACTTCCTTCGTGCTGGGTCCTTCTGAACAACTTGTTAGGGGAAACTCAAGTGGTGGCCACTCATCTTTCTCCATTTACATTTGCATGTACGTACTACTCATTTCTGATTGCTTAGGCTCAAGTGGGTTGTTAACTCAGTCTGCAAATCATTTGGGGTTACTTTTTTTTTTTTTTTGCTTGTGGGATCAGGTAGCATTTTATTTATTTTTTTATTAATTATTGAAGATTTCTGCCTCTTCCCCGCCACCACCTCCCATTCCCCCCCTCCCCCAATCAAGTCTTCCTCCCTCCTCAGCCCAAAGAGCAAGCAGGTTTCCCTGCCCTGTGGGAGGTCCAAGAACCACCCACCTCCATCCAGGTCTATTAAGGTGAGCATCCAAACTACCTAGGCTCCCCCAAAGCCATTACGTGCAATAGGATCAAGAACCCATTGCCATTGTTCTTCAGTTCTCAGTAGTCCTCATTGTCCGCTATGTTCAGCGAGACCAGTTTTGTCCCATGCTTTTTCAGACCAGCTGGCCTTGGTGAGTTCCTGATAGAACATCCCCATTGCCTCAGTGTGTGGGTGCACCCCTGGCGGTCCTGAGTTCCTTGCTCGTGCTCTCTCTCCTTCTGCTCCTCCTTTGGATCATGAGACTTCAGTCCAGTGCTCCAATGTTGGTCTCTGTCTCTGTCTTCTTTCATCGCCCGATGAAGGTTAATATTCAGGAGGATGCTTATATGTTTTTCTTTGGGTTCACCTTCTTATTTAGCTTCTCTAGAATCACGAATTATAGTCTCAATGTCCTTTATTTATGGCTAGAAACCAAATATGAGTGAGTACATCCCATGTTTCTCTTTTTGGGTCTGGCTTAACTCACTCAGGATAGTGTTTTCTATTTCCATCCATTTGTATGCAAAATTCAAGAAGTCATTGTTTTTTACTGCTGAGTAGTACTCTAATATGTATATATTCCATACTTTCTTCATCCATTCTTCCATTGAAGGGCATCTAGGTTGTTTCCAGGTCTTGGCTATTACAAACAATGCTGCTATGAACATAGTTGAGCATATACTTTTGTTGTATGTTAGGGCATCTCTTGGGTATATTCCCAATAGTGGTATTGCTGGGTCGAGAGGTAGGTTGAACCCGACTTTCCTGAGAAACCGCCACACTGCTTTCCAAAGTGGTTGCACAAGTTTGCATTCCCACCAGCAATGGATGAGAGTGCCCCTTTCTCCACAACCTCTCCAGCAGAGGCTATCATTGGTGTTTTTGATTTTAGCCATTCTGACAGGTGTAAGATGGTATCTTAATGTTGTCTTGATTTGCATTTCCCTGATTGCTAAGGAAGTTGAGCACAATCTTAAGTGTCTTTTGGCCATTTGAACTTCTTCTGTTGAAAAGTCTCTGTTCAGCTCAGTGCCCCATTTTATAATTGCATTGATTAACCTTTTACGGTCTAATTTCTTGAGTTCTTTATGTATTTTGGATATCAGACCTTTGTCAGTTGCGGGGTTGGTGAAGATCTTCTCCCAGTCAGTGGGTTGCCTTTCTGTCTTAGTGACAGTGTCCTTTGCTTTACAGAAGCTACTCAGTCTCAGGAGGTCCCATTTATTCAATGATGTCCTTAGTGCTTGTGCTGCTGGGGTTATACGTAGGAAGTGTTCTCCTGTGCCCATGTGTTGTAGAGTACTTCCCACTTTCTCTTCTATCAGGTTCAGTGTGTTTGGACTGATATTGAGGTCTTTAATCCATTTGGACTTGAGTTTTGTGCATGGTGATAGATATGGATCTATTTTCATTCTTCTACAGATTGACATCCAGTTTTGCCAGCACAATTTGTTGAAGATGCTCTCTTTTTTCCATTGTAAACTTTTAGCTCCTTTATCGAAAATCAGGTGTTCATAGGTTTGTGGGCTAAAGTCAGGGTCTTCTATTCGATTCCATTGGTCGACTTCTCTGTTTTTATGCCAGTACCAAGCTGTTTTCAATACTGTAGCTCTGTAATAGAGTTTGAAGTCAGGGATGGTAATGCCTCCAGACGATCCTTTATTGTATAAGATTGTTTTGGCTATCCTGGGTTTTTTGTTTTTCCATATAAAGTTGATTATTGTCTTCTCCAGGTCTGTGAAGAATTTTGATGGGATTTTGATGGGGATTGCATTGAATCTATAGATTGCTTTTGGTAGAATTGCCATTTTTACTATGTTGATCCTCCCAATCCAAGAGCAAGGGAGGTCCTTCCATTTTCTGGTGTCCTCTTCAATTTCTTTCTTCAAAGACTTAAGTTCTTGCCAAATAGATCTTTCACTTCCTTGGTCAGAGTTACCCCAAGATATTTTATGCTATTTGTGGCTATCGTGAAAGGTGATGCTTCTCTGATTTCCCTCTCTGCTTCCTTATACTTAGTGTATAGGAAGGCAACTGATTTTTTGGAGTTGATTTTGTAACCTGCCACATTACCAAAGGTGTTTATCAGCTGTAGGAGTTCTTTGGTAGAGTTTTTGGGGTCGCTTATGTATACTATCATATCATCTGCAAATAATGAAAGCTTAACTTCTTCCTTTCCAATATGGATCCCCTTGATCCCCTTATGTTGTCTTATTGCTATTGCTAGAACTTCAAGCACTATATTGAAGAGGTATGGAGAGAGTGGACATCCTTGTCGTGTTCCTGATTTTAATTGGATGGCTTTGAGTTTTTCTCCGTTTAATTTAATGTTAGCTGTCGGCTTGCTGTAAATAGCTTTTATTATATTTAGGTATGACCCTTGTATCCCTAATCTCTCCAAGACCTTTATCATAAAGGGGTGTTGAATTTTGTCGAATGCTTTTTCAGCATCTAATGAAATGATCATATGGTTTTTTTCTTTCAGTTTATTTATATGGTTGATTACATTGATAGATTTTCGTATGTTGAACCAGCCCTGCATCTCTGGAATGAAGCCTACTTGATCATAATGGATAACTTTTCTAATGTGTTCTTGGATTCTGTTTGCAAGTATTTTATTGAGAATTTTTGCGTCGATGTTCATGAGTGAGATAGGCCTGTAATTCTCTTTCTTGGTTGGGTCTTTGTGTGGTTTTGGTATCAGGGTAACTGTAGCTTCATAATAGGAATTTGGTAATGACTCTTCTGTTTCTATATTGTGAAATACATTAACGAGTATAGGTATTAGCTCTTCTTGGAAGTTCTGGTAGAATTCTGCATTGAAACCATCTGGTCCTGGGCTTTTTTTGGAAGGGAGATTTTTGATAACTGTTTCTAATTCTTCGCGACTAACAGGTCTATTTAGATCGTTCACCTGTTCTTGGTTTAGGTTTGGTATATGGTACTTATCTAAAAAAGTGTTCATTTCTTTTGCATTTTCCAGTTTTGTGGCATACAGGCTTTTGTAGTAAGATCTAATGATTCTCTGAATTTCTTCTGTGTCTGTGGTTATGTCCCCCTTTTCGTTTCTGATCTTATTTATTTGCGTGTTCTCTCTCCGTCATTTAATTAGTTTGGATAGGGGTTTGTCAATCTTGTTGATTTTCTCCAAGAACCAACTTTTTGTTTCATTGATTCTTTGGACTGTTTTCTGTGTTTCTATTTTGTTGATTTCTGCCCTCAGTTTGATTATTTCCAGTCTTCTACTCCTCCTGGGCGCATCTGCTTCTTTTTTTTCTAGAGCTTTCAGGTGTGCTGTTAAGTCCCCAATGTATGCTTTCTCCGTTTTCTTTAAGTGGGCTATGAACGTAGTGCTATGAACTTTCTTCTTAGCACTGCTTTCATCGTGTCCCATAGGTTTGAATATGTTGTCTCTTTGTTTTCATTAAATTCAAGGAAGACTTTAATTTCTTTCTTAATTTCTTCCTTGACCCAGTTGTGGTTCAGTAGTTGACTGTTCAGTTTCCATGAGTTTGTCAGCTTTCTGGGGGTAACATTGTTGGTGCCATCTAACTTTAATCCGTGGTGATCTGATAAGACACAGGTGGACACTGATATTTTTTTGTATCTGTGGAGGTTTCCTTTGTTTCCAAGTATGTGGTCAATTTTCGAGAAGGTTCCATGAGCTGCAGAGAAGAAGGTGTATTCTTTCCTATTTGGGTGGAGAGTTCTATAGATGTCTGTTAAGTCCATTTGATTCATTACCTCCAACAATTCTCTTAATTCTCTATTAGGTTTCTGTCTGATTGACCTGTCCATTGGTGAGAGAGGTGTGTTGAAGTCTCCTACTACTAGTGTGTGTGATTTGATGTCTGCCTTGAGTTTTAGCAATATATCTTTTACATAAGTGGGTGCTTTTATATTAGGGGCATAGATATTCAGGATCGAGACTTCATCCTGCTGAATTGTTCCTGTTATGAGTATAAAGTGTCCCTCTCGATCTCTTCTGATTGATTTTAGTTTGAAGTCAGTTTTGTTAGAAATTAGTATGGCCACACCTGCTTTTTTCTTAGGACCATTTGCTTGAAAAACCTTTTCCCAACCCTTTACTCTGAGTAGATGCCTGTCTTTGTGGTTGAGATGAGTTTCTTGCAAACAGCAGACTGTTGGATCCTGTTTTCGTATCCAATCTCTTAGCCTGTGCCTTTTTATTGGTGAATTGAGACCATTAATATTAAGTGATATTAATGACCAGTGGTTGTTAACTCCGTTTATTCTTATTGCTTTTGGTAGAAGAGTTTGTCTCCCTTCTTTGAGTTGTGCTGTTGAAGGGTCACTAGATGCCTGGGTTATTGTAGGCAGTGTTGGCAATGTTGGATTCCTTGGGTTATGATTTTCCTTCTATTACTTTCTGTAGGGCTGGATTTGTGGCAACGTATTGTTTAAATTTGTTCTTATCCTGGAATGTCTTGTTTTCTCCATTGATAGTGAACG
The DNA here is from genome assembly GCF_950005125.1 of Chionomys nivalis. Lineage (NCBI taxonomy): Eukaryota > Metazoa > Chordata > Mammalia > Rodentia > Cricetidae > Chionomys > Chionomys nivalis. The sequence goes on from NC_080112.1 coordinate 26,787,904, forward strand.
ATAGCTTGGCTGGGTATAGTAGTTTGGGTTTGCATCCATGGTCTCTTAGTTTCTGTAGTACCTCTATCCAGGACCTTCTGGCTTTCATGGTTTCCATAGAGAAGTCAGGTGTAAGTCTGATCGGTTTACCTTTATAAGTTACTTGGCCTTTTTCCTTTGCAGCTCTTAATATTCTTTCTTTAATCTGTATATTTTGTGTTTTGATTATTATATGGCGAGGGGACTTTTTTTTTTTGATTCAGTCTGGTGTTCTGTATGCTTCTTGAATATTCAAAGGAATATCTTTCTTTATGTTGGGGAAGTTTTCTTCCGTAATTTTGTTAAAAATGTTTTCTGGTCCTTTGAGCTGTGCCTCTTCTCCTTCTTCTATCCCCATTATTCTTAGGTTTGGTCTTTTTATTGTGTCCCATATTTCCTGAATGTTTTGTGATGAGAATTTGTTGGTTTTGGTGTTTTCTTTGATCAGTCCGTTTATTTTCTCTATGGTGTCTTCAGTGTCTGAGATTCTTCTATCTCTTTTATTCTATTGATTATGCTTGTTTCTGTAGTCTCTGCTCGTTGACCTATATTTGCCATATCCAACTGGTCCTCAGTTTGTGTTTTCTTCCTTGCTTCCATTTCAGTTTTCAATTCTTGAACTGTTTCCATTACCTGTTTGATCGTTTTTTCTTGGCTTCCCAGGGTATCATTTATGTATTTACTCACTTCTTCAAACTTTTTGTTATACTTCTCATCCATTTCTATGAGGGCGTTTTTTACATGTTGTTTAAGGGACTCTATTGCTTTCAAAAAGTCAGTTTTTTCCTCTTCTCCTGTGTTAGGGTGTTCAAGTCCTTGTGTTGTAAGATGATTGGGTTCTGGTGTTTTCATGTTGTTTTTCAGATTGTTGGGTGAATTCTTTCCTTGGTGTCTGCCCATCTCCTCTTATCGATGGAATCTGCCTGCTGGTGCTTCCGCCGCCTAGGCCTGCCTGCCGGTGCCTCCGGCACCTGGGCCTGCCTGCGCGCCGGTGCTTCCGCTGCCTAGGCCTCTCATTTGGGGTTTCTACAGTCAAATCTCCCCTTCTGAGCTGCAGCTATAGTATTGGAAGCTAGCATCTGCCTTTGGAAACTTCTCCTCACCACTTGACTTTCGACAGATGGCCCTGCCTTTTCTTTCACTAAGGAAATGGGGACCACAAAGAGGAAGAATCTCATGTTCCTGCCACTGGCCCTGGACACCTTCAGGTATCTGTACCCTCTTCCCCTGCTCTCACAAAACAGGTACCACTTCCTATAGAAGACTTTCCATTTCTTTCTTTCACTGTGCTTAGAAGCCTTATTCTATGCAAATTCTTCTATGTTCAGCCTCCCCCTTTTGTCTGTGTTCCAGTTACATAGTGTTTACAACTTCATATTTTTTTTAAAAAAAATTAAATCCTTCTGGTCTGCAGATTTCTTCTCTATGCCAGCCAAGCTCTCTCTTCCCTGTCACAGTCTTGTCCACCTTGAGGTGGCTCAGTTTTCCACTTCCATCCATACTTAGTATCTGGGTCCCTTTATGCTCTCTAGTGAAACCCCTAAATGAGGTCACTAATAACTTCCTATTGCTAATCCCAGGTATTGGTTGCTAACCTGTTTCATACTTAATTCTTGGCATCAAATAACTTGTTTCTGAGTCTTCTGTGGAAGCCATCCCGGTAGCTCCAGGCCTATGTGTTCTTTGCTGACAGCTTGCCTCTTCTTCATTTCAAGTCCTCTCCTCTTATTCTTCAACCCCAACTCTCCAAGAACGTTCCTTTTTGGAGATCTCTCCTTTCTTCTTATGGCATTCTCCAATCTTACCATAATAAACACTATAAACAATGTGACTTAAAATGTACTTCTCACAGTTCTAGCAACTAGGAGTTCAGAATGCCAATATAAACTATAGTTCAACATTACTACGTTTGGTGAGTATTTTCCATGACCTCTGTAATGGTTTGTCTAGGATGTGCTTAGAGTAACTTCCCTTATAATTGGTGGATTGATTGCATTAATGACCTCAATTCTTTACCTCTTCACTATATGCATACCCTTTGCTATATGACTTTATAGCTCCTCCCATCAAGTGTTAGAATACTTTTTCCTGGCCTTTGAAATTAAGCTTGGCCATGTGATGTGCCTTAGGTAACAGGAAGTAGGAGATACAGTGTAGGCTTGAGGGGATGCTTAAGTGTTCCCTCTTGTATGGCTTTCATTTTTACAATAAATATGTGCTCATATTTGTGTACTGATCCCAGAAGGAAGGTAAAATAATGTGTATAACCCTTCCCAGCCAAGCCTGATCCAAATCACTGGGCTCTCATTTTGATTCAGATGCCTAGGAAGAAGCATTTTAAAATAGTCATCTAATTCTTAACCACTCTACACACACCCCCAAGAAGTAATTTTTGATGTTATTTTAATCCACTGATCTTTGGGTCTTTTCTCAACTAGTAATAATCAATTTACATGCTCACCCAGATGAATTCAATTACCTGATTGATTTTTTTCTGATACAACAAATCTGTCTTTAGTCTCTCTCTCTCTCTCTCTCTCTCTCTCTCTCTCTCTCTCTCTCTCTCTCTCTCTCTCTCTCTCTCTCTTCCGTGACAGGGTTTTGCTGTATTTTTTCCCTATTTATTTTCTTATTTTATTTAACTGTTTCTTTTAAGATTTTTTCTTTTGAAGAAACCAGTTTATTGGATTCTCCTAGCACTCTTTTTTTATTATTGATTTTTATTGAGCTCTACATTTTTCTCTGCTCCCCTCCCTTTCTCCCCCCTCCCCCTTCAGCCCTCCCCCAAGGTCCCTATGCTCCCAATTTACTCAGGAGATCTTGTCTTTTTCTACTTCCCATGTAGATTAGATCTATGTATATCTCTCTTAGTGTTCTCATTGTTGTCCAAGTTCTCTGGGATTGTGGTTTGTAGGCTGGTTTTCTTTGCTTTATGATTAAAAACCACTTATGAGTGAGTACATGTGATAATTGTCTTTCTGTGTCTGGGTTTTAGACAGGGTTTCTCTGTGTAGCTTTACAGCCTGTCCTGGAACTAGCTCTTGTAGACCAGACTGGCCTCGAACTCACAAAGATCTGCCTGCCTCTGCCTCCCAAGTGCTAGGATTAAAGGCATGTGCCACTACTGCCTAGGCCATCTTCAGTCTCTTTTATTTCTTTTTTAATGTGTAGTGGTGTGCATATATGTATATGTACATATTACCATGTGTAGGGCTGCAGGAATGTGTGGAGGCCCAAGGTTGACATTGGAAGTCTTCTTCCTCCACCTTCTCCTAATCTGTTGAGGTAGAGTTTCCCAATTGAACCTAGAGCTCACAGATACAGACTAGTCTAGCTGATCACCTTGCTCCAGGGCTTCTCATTTTCCCTTTCCAAGCACTGGAGTTATAGGTGGGCAGCCACACCCACTTGGTACTGTGGCATTTATATGGATGCTGGGGAATCCAAACTACAGTCCTTATACTTGCCCAGCAAGCACTTTTTGGTCTTAATTTTCCTTCCAGATCCATGTAATCTATTTTTAGTGAAACATAGTACCCTTCTACAACACAAAATTAATCACTCTATTATTTATTTACCTTCTTAAATTATTCAAAGAACTTTATCTTATTTTGAATCATAACTCCTGCATAATCTAGCTCCTGCTTGTCTTGTTCTTCTGGCCAGCCTCATTTCTTGGCATCACCTGCCTCTTTCTCTCCTGACTTTACAACTGAGTTGTTTGCTTGCTCTGGTTGAGCAATTCTCTTTTATTCTCATTGCACAACTTTGAACATGTTGTTTTCCTTAACAGAGAGGCAGCGTACTTTCTTCTGGCTCTTTTAACCAAGTATCAAAATCTTGGTCATTTTAAGTCGCAGAAATTATTGGTTCAGATTTCTAGAGGATAGAAGTCTAGACTCAAGGTGTCAGCAGGGCCTTGTTTGCTCTGAAACAAGCACTTATCCTTCCTTCTTTCGACTTCCTAGAAATTGCTAGCAACCTTGGGTTTGCAGCAGCAGCACTTCAACTGTGCCTATTTGATGCAGTTCTTTTCTTGGGCTTTTCCAGCTGTGTCTCGTAAGGACTTCAGGTGTGTTGGATTAAGGTGACTTCTAACTCCAGTATGACCTAAACTTAGCTAATTACATCTATAGTTCCATTAAGTTCATGTTCTGAGGTATTCGTGTTTAGGACATCAACCTATCTTGGGGGGAGACACAATTCAATTCTGAGCAACTTTTACTTTTAATGGCCTGTTTCTGGCTGCTAATCCTAGTCATTTATCAGATATCATTATTGCTACCAATTCTACTAGGAAGTCTTTTCTTATCTTTTGACCTGTTTAAAGACCACTCTATTGTATAAACAAGACATTACAGAAAAGTTGCTTGATAAACTTTGGTTCTGTAGCTATCAAATGAATGGGATTTTCCTTTGTTGTAAATGTAATTGTGATAAACCCACCAAAGAGCAATTTGTTGGTAAGACCAGTCCTGAAAACATGCTGGACTGAAAGTTAAAACTTCCTTTCAGTTTCTCATATCTATTTCTCTTTGAACAAGTAATATTTGTTTTTCAAGTGCGATAGGAATTTTTTTGTTCCTTATCACTTACAAACTTAAGGCCATGTCATTACCTCCAAGTTTAGATATCACTGGTCCAGCCAGTCTACAGGAATGAGATATTTTTCCTAGATATCTAGTTGGCACAATTGTGATTGGTGTTAAAATACTGACCAATTGGCCTACCATAGGGTTTTTGTGTTTCAGGCATACATTTAAGGGCATGCTGTCTCCTGAAAGATGGGGTTTAATAAGCTATGATTTGAACCACACCTCAAATGAAATGTTACTCCTTACAAACTGATTACTACTCAATACTAAAAGTATTAATGAGACAAAAGCCTTCAATCTTATCTACATACTAAGGGAATATGCTTGATGATTTTCCAGGTGCCATACTGAGCTTGGAATCACTGTCCCAATAATGCTTTAAGTAAGAGTTTCTCTCCATTCATTCTTTTTTTTTTTTTTTTTGCAAAAAACCAAACGCCACTTTATTTAGATCTTTATCTAAAAATGTAAAAAGTGTTTAAAATGTTCTGAACTATTTTTTTTTTTTTTTTTTTTTTTTTTTTTTTTTTTTTTGCAGTGCCGGGAATTGAACCAGGGGGTTCACAAAACATTCAATCTGGGCAGGCGGAGGGGAGAGGAGGTCAGGAGAGATGTTCAAATGTATCCCACCCCAAGAGCAAAGGGAAGCTTCAGGCAACCTGTAGGAGCAAACACAGGACCCTATGGAGAATGCCCACTCTCTTAGCACCGGTCCAAGTCTACCACCTGCCCCTTCCCAAACTCTCCTCTTCAACGAGAGAAAATCATTTACAATTCTTGAAACTTGTCCAGGAACATATGGTGCATGACGCCTGCAGCTCCCTAACCCAAGGGGGCTAGGACCTGCCCCGGCGCTTTTTGGCAGGAAGGATGCCACACAGCTTGATTTCCTCCTCCTCACTGTCCTCTTCTTCAGAAAAGTCATTGTTTATACACACAATCCGATGCCGACCAGTGATGCGCAAGGGCCCAGAACCCGACTTCAGGCGGAAGGTTACAGGTGGCTGGAGCTGGAAATCATCTAGACTGAGCATGGGCTGGCAAGATAACCTGAGATTGGCCACAGGAACAGCAATCTTCTGGTTGTCGTGATCCCGGGCCACAACTTCCACCACATTACACTCGTCCTTGGCCCCCTCGGTAAGGCACAGCATGTTCAATCCCAGCACATGTTCAGTATCATCCTCCTCCTCAACCTTGAAAGTGAAGGAGCGGGTGTGGCCGGAGAGCTCACAGCCGAAGAAGAAACTGTTCATCATGACTGGAGCCGGGACTCTCAGGCCTCCCATACCCCCAGCTCAAGCTCGGCTCTCTTGACTGAAGAACGCTAAAGCAGCTGCGGTGCTGGCGGCCATGCTGAAACCTCTCCATTCATTCTTGGTGTATCATCATAAACTATATAGAAGGAATGCATATGAGTACCATAGAGTCCAAGAAAATAAAGACTAAAATCCCATGATAGACCTTGCATCCATTAGGGACAGGAAATGTATCTTGTTTATCTTATTCTTCTTTTGCCTTCTGAAAAAAATAAGACATTCATGTATCATATGAAAATTTCAATGCATTGCATGAAAATCATTTCAAACAGACCTTATTTTTATTGTAAACAAAGACTTGAGTTATTTGAAAGCAATGGGTAACAAAATGCTTTAAGTTGTTGGATATGAAACAAGTACACTGCAGTTTACACCAATTATGACACTGTGTATTAGCAGTATAATTTTTATGGTGCTGCAGACCGAACTCAGGATATGCAAGAACACTACCACTAAGCTGTATCACCAGTCTTTAGCATACTGCATATTAAAACAATTATGCATTATCCACTTATATAATCCACACATATAAATTCTATGAAGAATGGGAGGACCACACTTGCCATATTCCTTTAATTTCCAAAATACCTAGTTTGGTAGCACAATTGCATTTGTTGTACCCATTAATACATCCTTCTATCTATACCTTTATGCCTGTAACTTCATAACACACATTCTAAGTCACTGTCACGGTGATTTGCTTTGGCTGATGAAATGTTAATGAATATGAAGTGAATTGAAAAGTTCTTATGTGTTTTTAAAAAAACCTTTAAAATAAATTCTCTCGGCTAAAATGGTGACTTACTTTTTCTGTTTATTTTCATGATAGTCCCTTCCCTCACTTATTTTATGCTACATTTGTTTTGGTTTTTAAGCCAGGGTCTTCCACATAGTCTAAGATAGCCTAGAATTTCCTTTGTAGCTCAGGTTGGTCTTGAACTCACAATACACCTGCTTCAGACTCTTGAGTACTGATTTAACAAGCATACAATTCCCAAGATCTTTTGACTGCATTCTTTCTCAGAATTCCGTAGAACTTTTCAGAGTATAAGCCTTAAAACTCTGGCTGTCTAACCTTCTTTCATTCTTGCTAATTTCTTAAGTGTCTTTCTTTTGCCTTTTTCAAGGTAATAATTATGCTTTAGAATAAAGTTTCTCATTTTATTTTTCTTTTCACACATACCTTTTAGCAATTGTATTTTTCATCTTATATCTTTGGTCTTTTCTTACTCTTACACATAGTTTTTATGCAAAATCCACCCCATACTGGCTTTTAATAAAAGACAATTATTAAATTTCAGAAATTTTATGAGCAGAATATTAAATATGACTGTCCTTAAAATCAGTCATGGTGGGAATGTATATACCACAGAAACTGATAAATTTAGGGTGGTTTATACCTGTAATCCCAGAATTTGGGAAGTTATGGAAAGAGAATTGTCAAAAATTCATGGATAGCCTGCGCTATATGAGTTCCAGACAATAAAGTGTAAAAATAAATAAATAAATAAAGGGCAAGGAATGGAGGTGAATGTCTTTAATTCCAGCACTTGAGAGGCGGAGGCAGGTGGATCTTGGCTCCGTATGAGTTCAAGGCCAGCCAGGGCTAAATCATAGCGCCTCTCTCAAAAAATAAATAAATACATACATAAATGAATCATCAACATCAATAAAACCTCAAAAACAAAGAAGGAAAAAATTGATAGTGCTACAAATCAAGACTGCATTGCATGCGGAGAAAGAGAGAGCTGTTAAATATGTATTATCACCAACTTGTCTTAGTCACTGTTCTATTGCTATGAGGAGACAGCATGAACAAGGCAACATTCATAAATGAAAACATTTAATTACGAACTTGCTTCTAGTTGTAGGTGGTTAGTTCACGATCATCTTGACAAGAATAAGACAGTCATGGTGTTGGAGCAGTAGCTGAGAGCTCTACATCCTCATCCACAGGCTGCTAGTAGGCAGAATGGGGGGATGACTAGGCCTAGCATGGACTTTTGAAACCTCAAACCCACACACAGGGACACGTTTCCTCTAAAAGGCCTTATCTCTCTAACAGCAACATCCTTCCTAATACTTCTCACACAGTTCAACTAACTGGGGACCAAGCATTCAAGCCTATGAGTCTATTGGAGCCATTCCCATATAAACCACCACATCCTACTCCCTGGCCCCCATAAGTTTGTAGCCATATCATAACAGAAAAAGCATTATGGACTAACAGTCCAACTTCAAAAGTCTCCATTGTCTTTCCATTTTTGCTTGAAATGTCAAAGTCTCTTCTGAGACTCAAGACAATCTCTTAACTGTAACCCCCCCAAAAGTAGATTACATACTTCTAATATACAATGGCACGGCATATATATTATCATTTCAAAAGAGAGTAAAGGGGGCATAGTGAAGAAATACTGGACCAATGGAAGAGATTGAAAACCAGCTCGACAAATTCAAACATCTCCATCTCCATATCTGATGTCAAAGAGCTCTTCAGATCTCCAACTCTTTTCAGCTTTGTTGAGTGCAAAATACTTCTCTCTCTTGGGCTGGTTCTGCTCCCTGTTAGTAGCTCTCCTTGGCAGGTATTCCACAACTCTGGCATCTTCAACATTTTGGAGTCTCCAACACAATTCAGGCTGCACCTTCACAGCTTCATCCAATGGCCTTTCTGAACCTCCATGCAGGGACACCCTAGCATTGTCATGCCTTAGGCAGATTTCCTTATCCATGGAGGGGGATTCCATAACCCCTTTCTTGTATCCTTCTTTTTTATTATTATTATTATTATTATTATTATTTTTATTCTTTTTTAATTAAAATTTCCACCTGCTCCCCGTTTCCCGTTTCCCATTTCCCTCCCCTCCTCCCAAATATTGCCCCCTCCCCCCAGTCCCCTCCCCCTATCCCCACTCCTCTTCTCCTCCCCCCACACCATTCCCCCTCCCTCTTGATACTGAAGAGCAGTCCAAATTCTCTGCCCTGCGGGAAGACGAAGGTCTTCTATCTATGTCCAGGAAGGTGAGCGTCTAAACAGGCTAAGCACCCACAAAGCCAGTTCATGTATTAGGATCGAAACCTAGTGCCATTGTCCTTGGCTTCTCATCAGCCTTCATTGTCCGCCATGCTCAGAGAGTCCAGTTTCAACCCATGCTTATTCAGTCCCAGACCAGCTGGCCTTGGTGGGCTCACAATAAATCAGTTCCACTGTCACAGTGGGTGGGTGCATCCCTCGTGGTCCTGGTTTCCTTGCTTATGTTCTCCCTCCTTCTGCTCCTCATTTGGACCTTAAGAGCTCAGACCGTTGCTCCAAATTGAGACTCTGTCTCTACCTCGATCCATCGCCTGATGAAGGTTCTAAGGTAATAGGCAAGATATTCATCAGTATAGGATAGGGTCATTTCAGGTTCCCTCTCCTTAGTTGCCCAAGGTACCAGCTGGGGACATCTCCCTGGACACCTGCTAACCCCTCTAGAGTCAAGTTTCTTGCCAACCCTAAGAAACTAGACTATAAAATGCTAATGAACCCAATAAAAAAATGGGGCACTGATCTGAACAGAGAATTCTCAACAGAAGAAATTCAAATGGCCAAAAGACACTTAAGGTCATGCTCAACCTCCTTAGCGATAAGGGAAATGCAAATTAAAACAACTTTGAGATACCATCTTACACCTGTCAGAATGGCTAAAATCAAAAACACCAATGATAGCCTTTGCTGGAGAGGTTGTGGAGAAAGGGGCACACTCATTCATTGCTGGTGGGAATGCAAACTTGTGCAACCACTTTGGAAATCAGTGTGGCGATTTCTCAGGAAATTGGGGATCAACCTACCCCAAGATCCAGTAATACCACTATTGGGAATATACCCAAGAGATGTACCATCAAATGACAAAAGTATCTGTTCAACTATGTTCATAGCAGCATTGTTTGTAATAGCCAAAACCTGGAAACAACCTAGATGCCCTTCAATGGAGGAATGGATGAAGAAAGTGTGGAATATATACATATTAGAGTACTACTCAGCGGTAAAAAACAATGACTTCTCGAATTTTGTGTGCAAATGGATGGAAATAGAAAACACTATCCTGAGTGAGGTATCCCAGTCCCAAAAAGAGGAACATGGGATGTACTCACTCATAATCGGTTTCTAGCCATAAATAAAGGACATTGAGCATATAATTTGTGATCCTAGAGAAGCTAAATAAGAAAGTGAACACAAAGAAAATCATATAGTCATCCGCCTGGAGAGGGGAAGTAGACAAGATTGCAGGGCAAAAACTGGGAACTTGCGGGTGAGGTGGCAAGGGGCAAAGGGGAAATGGGATGAGAAACATGAGAAGGGGAGGATGGGAGGAGCTCGGGGGATTGGGATGGTTGGGATATAGGAAGGGAGGATACGGGAGCAGCGAAGTATATATCTTGTATCCTTCTTGACTCCAAAGCCAAAACCACTTGGCTGAAGCTGTCAAGTTCTGCTGCTTGATGGTAATGGAATATGGCCCCCTCCTTGAATTTCATCTGCATAAGCTTTCAGTTGTGGTTTAGGCCTTAGAAAATCTGTCAAGGCTTTTTCTTTTATGGGTTGCAAGATGAACTGTATGGAGTCTCACCCTGAGGGCACAGCTTCCTTTAGTCCATTTAGCATCAGGTTCTTCTTTAAACTTCTAATCTCCTTGAACATGAGACTTGGCTCCAACATTATATTTCCTCGTGTTACTTTCCTCCTCAGACTGGAAATTTTGTGCTCCTCTTTGCTGGCTTATGCCTTTTCACTGTAGAGCTACACAAGAGTGAACACCAACAACCAGGTGACATAGTCAATTCTGGACTATTTCGAAAACTCCCCTGCCAATGACAGACATTAATACAAACCTCTTCAATTTAGCCTCAAGAAAATTTGGGGGGGAGTGAGAAGGAAAGAGAGCAGCACATTCTTTGCCAAAATATCACAGAAATGGCCTGTAGACCACTTACTAATATTCCCCTCTGAAACCTCTTAAACCAGGCTTTCATGGTCCAAATTGCACTCAGCAATGCTGTCTTCTATGCTCCTATCAGGATGGCCATTAAGCCCTGATTAAAGTATTCAACCACATTTCTAGTACAAAGTCCCCAAGTCTTCCATATTCTTCCAAATAACAGTGTGGTCATCAATACCCCGGTCCTAGTCTTATCTGTCATTCTATTGCTGGGAGGAGATGCCATGACCAAAGATTATAAATGAAAGCATTTAACTGGGGGCTTGCCTACAGTTTTAGAGGGTTAGTCCATGATCACTACAGCAGGAAGCAGACAGGCATGACATTGGAGCAGTAGCTGAGAGCTATACAACATGACCTGCAGGCAGCAGGCAGAGAGGCACTGGGCCTTGTGTAGGCTTTTGAAACCTCAAAGCCCATCCCTAATGACACACCTCCTCCAACAAGGCCATACCTATTTCAAATAGACCATAGCTCCTAATCCTTACCAAACAGTTTGTGTGTGTTGGGGGGGGGGGCGCTTGTTTGTTCCTGAGCACTTAGCCCCGAAATAATCATACAAAACTGTATTAATTAAATCACTGCTTGGCCTATTATCCTTAGCTTCTTATTGGCTAACTCTTACATATTAATTTAACCCATTTCTATTAATCTGTGTATTGCTATGTGGCTGTTGCTTACTGGCTAAAGTTTCCAGTGTCTGTCTCTGGTAGCTCCATGGCGTCTCCCTGACTCCATCCTTCTTTCTCCCAGCATACAGCCTAGCTTTTCCTGAGTAGTTCTGTTCTGCCCTTGCCATAGGCTCAAAACAGTTCTTTATTCATTAACTAATAGAAGGAATACATAGACAGAAGGACCTCCCACACCAACAGTTCTCACTGGGGACCAAGCATTCAAACACATGAACATTGGGAGCCATTCTCATTCAGACCACTACATTATTATCTATAGTTATTGTATTTTATTACTTCCTTCTCTCATTTTCTATTAGAAGAGTCAATAGTGAGGAGCTGAAGGGAGGGAGAGTGAGTAGAGCACTAAAGAAAGTCAGGAAAGCAATGAGATCTCTGTAAATAGGAACTTTGATTTTATATTTATTTGTGTCCTGTGGATATACACATTTCTAATTATTACTACATGCATATGCATGTGTATGTATATGTTTATACATATAGAGATAAATGTGGCTCTAACCCCACATCAAAGAAGTTTCTTTTGTAATAGATGGAGAATATTACAGATATATAATTTGTCAAAATGCAAAGAATAAGTTACTATGGTATGCACAACCCCAGCTGATATATCTTGCAACACAACCTCTGTACCTAAGGCTCAGAAAACATCAAGGAAGAGATGTCGAAAAATTATTAAGAGCCAATGAACCAGTACATATGCTCCTAGATACTTCCCTGTACATATAACAGGGAAAATGCAACCATGAAATCACAACAATATGGTTGTCTGAATGTGGTTAGCATGATGGCAACCTCAGTTGGTATGCAAATATTTATGGGGGAAATTCCACAAGGTTGGACAGTGGCTAATGACAGAGGGAGAATCAGTCTCCCCAAGGAATGAGATTTATGTTTCTTACCTACTCTTCTGAGTGGTTATCTTTGGTTCCTAAACTTTTAGACAACTTCGTATAAAAAGAGCTACTGCATTTATCCTTTACTCCTACAAGAAAGAGTGTGATAATGACTGTATTTTCTTAATGCCTGGACTTCTAGAAGGAGACTGCCCTGATTTAGTTTCCGTGTGTGTGTGTGTGTGTGTGTGTGTGTGTGCTTTAAGAAAATAGGTCTGTTTTCTTTTCTTGTAACAAAATCAAAAGAAACTGCTTTTGGTGACAGGGTCTTTGTGAAAAACAAATAAGGTCTTTTTGTTTGCTAATCAAAGGAAAGTTCCATTATATAGACTCATTAATTTCACTTTGACTTTTAGAGATTGTCATTCAACTATAAATTTGTGTTGTTAGGCAATTATATAAAAACTTCATACTTTGCAAGTCAAATCCATAAAACAAGGCTTAATTAGAAAAATCAAAATTTGATTCAAGTCCTTAGATATTGTGGACTGTTAATATCTATATGATATGGGGATGTATAAATGTGTGTGCATGTTTCTCCATTTAACTCATAATTTTCAAAGTAGTAACTAAAATTAAACTTATTTATTAATTAAAAACACAACTTTAAACAATGATGATATAGAGCAAAACCTACAAAAATTAAGTAGTCAATAATCACTCTTATTGATACTTTTTCATCGTGTACCTTCAAAGTATATTTAGCAATCTTTCATTTCATCTTAAAGGTATCATCCTAGCATTTCTTATAAGGTAGGTCTACTAGAACTTCATTCTTTCAGTTTGTCCTATCTTTTAATGATTTTATTTCTCCATTTTAGATTTTGGGATTTTTGAGACATGTTTTTATGGGACCCAGGCTGGCCACAAACTCACTGTGGGTATACTATGAACAATTTTTTTTCTTTCATCACCCTGCTTGGGGATTGTTGAGCTGAACATCTGCATGCCTGTTACCAAATTTGGAGTATCCTTTTTACTATTTACACTATTTCTTCATATATTTTTCTTCTGTGTTCATTACTTTTTATTTTTGTTGAACTTTATTTTATTTTATCAGTATAAATCTGTATCACATGTGTGCCTAGTGCCCTAGGAGCCCAGAAGAGGGTATTAGGTCCCCTGCAACTAGAGTGATAGATGGTTGTGAGTCATCATGTGAGTACTGGAAATCAAATTTGAGTCTTGTGAAAGAGGAACAAGTGTTCTGAACCTCTGAGTAATCTCTCCAGCCCCCATCTGTTGCTTTTCTTGGTGTGATAAAAAAAAATGACAAAACTGGCTTAAGAAACAGTTTAGGCTTGAGACTGAAAGCCATCATGGCAGGAAAGTCATAGCAGAAGGACCTTGTGACAGCAGATCACATTGCAACTACAGTCAGGAAGAAGGGAACAATGCATGCTGATACTCAGCTCCCTTTGCCCTTTCTGTGCAGTTTACAACCTCAGCTCATGGAATGATACCACCCACAGTCAGACTTCAACCTAATATAGAAACTCCCTCCCAGGCATGTTCAGAGGTTCATTTCCTAGGTGATTCTAGATTCTAGCAAATTAACAATGAAGTGTAACTATCACATGGTTCTGTCCTCATTGCTTCTGTATTTCTCACTTTGTGTGCATTATGGTTTATGGTGTACTACAAACTCTTCATTTTCTTCTTTCTTTTTTCTCACTGTGCCTCAAAGTAAATACTTTCATTAAACATGTATTTTAGTTCACTGGTTGTGTTTTCTGCTTTTCTCAAATCTTCTAGTACATCTTTACTTCAATTAATAGATTTATTGAACCCAAAATTTCTATTTTGTAATAATTTCTGTTTCTTAATTGATACTCTATATTTGTTGAAACATCAGTTTTATGATTGTTATATTTTCCTTTAATTTTTGGTTTATGCTTTCCTTTAATTCTATGAGAATGTTTCAATACTGTTAATTAAGTCAAATATCTGTGATTTCTTGGGGACTTTTTTGTTAATTTGGTTTTTTTTTTCCTGTGAATGGGCAATAGTTTATTTTATCTTTTATGTTTTGTAATTGTCTATATTAAACTAGATATTTTTTTAATTATTTTATTTTATTTTTTTATTAAAAATTTCCGCCTCCTCCCCGCCTTCCTTTACCCTCCCCTTTCCCCCACTCCCCTCCCAGTCCCTCTCCAGTCCGAAGAGCAGTCAGGGTTCCCTGCCCTGTGGGCAGTCCAAGGTCCTCCACCCTCCATCCAAAACTAGATATTTTTAATATTGTCATGCAGTTACTCAGTTTCTCTCCCCTCTGCAAAAAATTGTGTTTTCCTACTTACTGTCAATAATATTTTTACTAACTTACAAAGCTATTTTGTAAAAGCCATATTCCTTTTTATTATTAAATTTATTCATTTATTTTTCATCTTGACCAAAGATTCCCCTCCCTCTTCTCCTCCCAATCCCTCCACTGTCCCTCTTCCCCCAGTCCACTCCTCTGTTTCTGTTCAGAAAGGGGCAGGCCTCCCATAGGTGTCAACAAAGCGTGGCATACCAAGTTGAAATAGGACTAAGTTCCCCCCACACACCTCCTTGTATTACGGCTGGGCAAGGTGACCAAGTATGAGCAATAGGCCTTGTCCATTGATGCTGTGTGTGCTCTATTTTCATATAGCTGAGAAGTTATTTGGTCATTTGACAGACATATTCTTAAATGCCTGGTGTCATTTTTTTTTTAAATGAATGTAAAAGAGAAAAAATAAATAAGAGACAGGACAGGACAGAAAGGGAAGGATGGGATGGGAAGGAAAGTGAAGGGAAAGGAAAAGAAAGGAAAACATTTTCTAGGTCCTTGAAGATTGGCTCTGGATCCAGGCAGGGCACTCCTTCAACCCTCAGCTAGGCGATTCCCAATTTGATGCTACCTTTGTTATGGTTAGGGCGATAGCTTCAGTTTCTTCTGTTCCTGACCTAGATGCAGTCTTGGTTCTTCTGCTTCAGATGAGATATGGTGGTAGAGGAAGCAGTAAAGTGTTAGTTAGAATAAGTAAAGAAGCAAGAATATATGTGTGTGTGTGTGTATGCATACATACATATATATGAAAGTAATAGGCTGAACCCAGCAGAAAAGCCTTGACCCTAACAGACATTGGGCTTATATTTCTTTTCTTGTGTTATTCCCTCCTTTTTGCCCTCCTACAGGGTGACTACTTCCAGAAAAATGGCATACATTTCTCAGAAGAAATTTTTTTTTACCAAAAATTCAATCTAAGTAGATATATAAGATTCAATAATGTGCATAAGCATTTAAGTAAAATACAAAACCACTCGGGAAAAGGTTAGCAACATTCTTTTATGTTTTTCTGTTATGGAAGTTGCTGAAGCTAGTGTGAGTGGTTCACTTAGCAAAGAATGGCCCAACACCACCTATTATTGTTTTTATATCCTGTTCCTGGAGCCCTGATCTGGCCCATCTGGATTTACCACCATGACATATTGTTCTGTATGTCCTGTTTTAGGGGGTCCTTTGACTGATCCTTTCCAGAGCTTGCCTCCTACCTAACACCTTCATTTTTCTGCTTGATCTGGGCCTAGAAATCAGTCTGAGGTGAGCTGTTGTGATCTATGGTATTTCCTGGACATGCATCCAGTCCCAGACTTATGTGGGGCTTTCTAGATGTTTCTCCTCCACCTAGCTGTTAGCTTTGGCTGTCTTAGTAAAGTTACATAGATTGGATGACTTCAAAACCTAAAGTTTAGAACTCACAGTGATGAGTTCTATAAGTTCTAAATCAAAGGACTCTCACCATTGGTTTCTTTCTTCTTGGTTAGGGATAACTACACTGCCAGATGCTGTGTACTCACTTAAGCTTTTGGAATGCAAGTGGAGACTTTTCTCAGTGTCTCTTCCTCTGTGTATCAGGGAACCAGAGGTTGAACTAGGATTCTACACCGTACAACCTTTCTAGTGCTTCAAAACTAAACACTAAAAAGCTTATCAAGAAGCATAATTCTGCCGGGTGGTCCAAATGACTGAGCAACAACTATTCAGGAAGAACAACACTGGTGTACTTAAAAAACAGTTCTAACAATATCTTTGCTGTGTAAATCTCCCGTCTGCCCAAGCACTCAGATTTCCAGTCCCCTGTCTCTATTTAAATTGTTACAAGTGTAGCTGGGACCCGAAAGAGATTTAAGGAAGACAGTGTGTGTGTGTGTGTGTGTGTGTGTGTGTGTTAAATTCATAAGCCCAAGGAGTTTATAAGCTAGGGACATCTATTCAAGGTTGACTGTTATTTGAAAATTAGCTTCAGGAAATAGCTTTTCCTTCCGCTGTAAATGTGCAGAGTGATTATTATTTCTATCACACTATAAACACCTACAGAGACTGTCTCAGATAAAAACCATCTTTTCCAGGTATGGTATCCCATGTTGGGAATCTCAGTACTCCGAAGGCTGAAACAAAAGAAGCACTGTGAGTTTCAGCCTTGCTTGGCTATAGTTACAAGACTTGGCCTCAAACCAAACCAAACAACTAAAATCCGGAGTCATCTTCCCCAAGGTTACTGGGAGTCACTGCAGTTTCAGATCTCCCTGCAGGATTGCTGAGTGTTGCTGCATGATAATTCATTTTCTTGTGTGGCACACTCATATTTTCTCATCTTTTCTTTCCTTCTTTATACATTTACCTGCTAGAAATCTCCCTAATAATGTTACATACTAATCTCTAGCGACTGCTTCCTAGGAACTCTACTCTCTAAGAATACCTGGGATACCTAAATGTCTAGGCAGAAAAGATCCAAGAATTCAAACATTGTCAGCATATCTCTTTTCAAATCTCCTCATCCCTTCTTTGTTACTAAGTCAGATTTTATTTTTGTTGATATAATTTTCTGTATATGCCTTCTAGGTTTTTAAGTTTAAAAAATTTAAATTCTTTTGAGAATTTCACACAAGTACTGTATTTGCATCATTTCTACCTCTTTCCTCAACCCCTATGCCCACTCCTTCTCAGATACATGGACCTCTCATTCTATAATTGTTATTGTTACATATATGCATGTATTATAGAAAACCTGCTGAGTTCATTTAGAGTTGCTTTAATGAATGTGTGTTTGAGGTTGACAACTTGAGATTGGATAATCTATCAAGGTGCTTAACCCCTGAAAAAAAGTGATTTTCCCCTCCCTCTGCAGCCACCGATTGTTTACAGCTCTTCATCTTGGGGCAGGGCCTTGTGAGATTTCCCTCATTAACAATGGTACACCGATTGGTACTATCCTTATGAAAATCTTATTTTGGCAACCATATTGTTGAGATTTTATGGGTACAACATCCTTGTCAAGGCACTATCTAGCAGCAGCAGGCATCCCAGACTTGTCTCTTGCAATCTTTGTGCCCCTTCTTCCTCTATGTTTCCTGAGTTTGAAGTGTAGAGGTTGCATGGTAGATATAATCATTGGGACTCACCTTTAACAGTGAGGTTTTGTCAACTCAATAGAAACTGGAGTCATCTGGGTAGAGGGAACCTCAATTGAGGGATTGCTTCCATCAGATTGGCCTGTGACTTGTCTCTGAGACATTTTCTTGACTAATGGCTGATGAACGAGGGCTCAGACCACTCTGAGTGGTGACACCCCTGGGTAGGTGGTCCTGGTGGTTGTATAAGAAAGCAGGTTTAGTAAGCAATGAGGAGCAAGCCAGTAAGCAGCATTCCTTCATGGTCTCTATTTCAGTTCCTGCCTCCAGGTTCTTTAAGTTCTGGTGCTGACTTTTTCAATGATGGCATGGGGCCTGGGAGTTGTAAGATACAATAAAGCTATGTTGCTTTTGGTCCTAGTGTTTATCACGGGAACAGAAAGCAAACAGAACAGTGTCCCACAGTCCCTTATTCTCTAAACTTTGACCAGTTGTGGATTTTCACAGTAGCCATTGCTGCAAAAAGAAGTTTCTTTGGTGAGGGAAGAGATAAACTTCTTTGGTGTGGGTATAAGGGTAAATGATTCGAATACAGTTATAAATTGTACTGGGTCAGGAAAATGGCAGTATTAGGTTCTCCTCTAAGGTCTGTGACTGCCCCAGTCACTAGCAGTTGCCTAGGTTCGTTGTGCCAGGCATGAATTCCCTCCTAGTGAGCGTGCCTTTAGTCCATTTAGACAGCTATTGGCTACCCCAAAGATTAAAGTGCCACAATTGCCTGGCCAGTCATTGTTGTGGTTTGTAGGTTTTACGTCTGGGTAGGACTCGTGACTGCTTTTCTCCCTGGATAGCTTCACAGTACCTTCTGATCTGTGAGAGCTGGTCCTCAGGGAGGAGGCTTCCCGGTCACTTCTAACTCTATTCCTCCATGTCTGGGTAGAATTCTTATCCAGTCTTGTGAGCACATGATAGTAGAGACAGACTGTGGTCACGCAAGGCATACATCACTGATAAACAGGAAGAGAAAAACGTTTTAATTTTGTTCCTCTAGAGGATGCAAAAACAATGGTTGGTCTTGTTTATATCAAGAGCCCACACCTAGAACAATCACTGTGTCCAAGGGGACTTCTTGGTAGTAAACCTTAGGCAAAGAATATGGGACCACATCACCCATACTTTCAGATTTAGTTAAGCATGACTATTCTGGAAAGCCTAGCAAACCCAAGCTAGCTACAAAAGAAGGGAAGCACACTTTGATCAGGACTAAGAACAAAATTCGTCAGGACATTTGATGTAGGTACATATTTCCCTTTCTATAGCAATTTTTCTTCTTGAATTTGGGGAAAATATAATTTGCAGATTGAGCTGTCAAGGCAGAAAACAGAATCACATTCAAGAAGTGAAATCGGGGAATATTCTGAAACTTGGGGTTGCCTCTCTCCTCTGTCTCAAGGGCTTGTGAGTTCATGCTTAAGTTTTCCACAGTCTCACTGAATGTCAACAGGTCAAGAGACAGTGACAGCTGAAGGGACTGCGACAAGATGAGCCCTTAGCTAGTACCCATTAGCTAATACAGAGGTCTGAGTGTTTTCCCTCTGTGTGTAATCAGTACTACACAGCTAATCCCGTTGCTCTTTTATCACCCTTTCCACCTGTGTTTCCAAGGGCAGTGCACACTGCAGTTTTCTTTAAGTCTTCTCAAAAGGGACATTCGTTTCCATGGAAGAAAGATTTTACTTTTCATTGCATGTGATCTTCGCCAGCTGTGAAACTGACTGAGGTCCTTAAGACTCATGAAGATGCTACAGACTGTCATGATTACTTTCATGAGCGAGAAAAATCAACAGAAGGGAAGGGTTGCTTATCTGTGGCAAAAATGCTTCCTTCTTTGAATCTTCTTCTGAACTTTTAGGGGGAAGGAAAAGGAGGGGGAAATAGCCAAGCAGCATGTTTATAAGAAATAGAAAATATTGTTCCTTAGCATGTGAATGTTCACGGCACGCTCACTTTTTCTGCAGTAGAGCACAGGCATCAGAAAGCACATGAAAAACAGTGGGATAAATGTAAAAATTTAGAATAGGAAAGATGAACCATTAGGCAGGGAAAGAGAAAAGAGAGGAACGTAACAGAAGAGGAGACCTTGTCGAATTTTTAATAGCTTGAAGGACTGGGAGTCATCCTTATGAAGGAATCTGAGAGCGAAGAAGAGAAAGAGAATTCATGTTTATGGTGTTTTATTGTTCTTTAGGCATATAAGATTAACTTCTTTAGTTACATGAATAAGTACTCAAACTAAATTACTTTGCTTCAAAATCCAATTAAAAAACAGAAACCACAATATTTCAACAGAGGGACTTTCACACCAGGAAAGTGTTGCATGGGTGATGGAAAAGTGTAGAATCCCAAAAGGGACAAGGGGCAACATAAAAAAGAACAACTACAGGAAGTGGTTACCTCTCAGTTAGAGGAACTGGGAGGAGGTTGTCTAATCTCCCACCCCCCGCACAGCAGCTGGGGCCATCTGGCAACATGGAGCCCTACAATACTACTGACCAGCAGGTGTTCATGACATTGAAGGGAGGGCAGACTAGGGGAAGCTGGAGGCCCAGTAACAATTCACCAACCTGGTGAATGTCTCTTGAAGCAAAATTCTGCGGTGAGAACCATTGTGGCTTCTCCTCTACTCCAGTTTAGCTAAACCAACCGGAAACCATCAGTCTAAGGCTGACAAATGTAGTTCTCTGTGAAATCCAGCAGTTCTTGGAGAGGGTAGGCAAACAGATCAGCAACCAGCAAAGCATATAGCTTGTCAATGTTCTGATTTCTTTTTTTTTTATTTGATGCTAATTTTATTTATTTTTTTTCCTAGTGTACTTTCAATGTTTTTATTTTTTTTATTGTTTATTTATTTATTAAAGATTTCTGCCTTCTCCCCGCCACCACCTCCCATTTCCCTCCCCCTCCCCTATCAAGTCCCCCTCCCTCATCATCCCTAAGAGTAATCCAGGTTCCCTGCCCTGTGGGAAGTCCAAGGACCACCCACCTCCATCCAGGTCTAGTAAGGTGAGCGTCCAAACTGCCTAGGCTCCCACAAATGTTCTGATTTCCTAACCAGTCTTTGAATTTATCTATTTTGGGAATGAACCCAGGAGGTCATTTTGCCTTTATGTGTGATATACATGTTCTGATTACCATGGAGAATGTCACAATACCTTTCTTTAAATATCGTGCAGTGGGGAAAACATGCTGTTTTGCTAATTGCCACAATCCCAGAGGTTGTGTGTTTTGTAAACAGCAACTGAGAGAGTTTGTACCTCGGTTCTTGTGCTCTTTAGTCGTCTTCCAGTGCTTCAGTTTGTTTCTTGAACTTCTCTATTACCATCCTAATCTGTTTCATGTCTGGAAGGCAGAAGAGTGGCCAGATGTAGTTGTGCTACACCTAGCTTTAGCATCTACCATACACTGACACACGTTTTATCTATGTCTACCAACTTAGCATAGAGAATGTCTGCCTGGAAACATGTTTGCCACCTAAATATTTTGGTACTTTTACTACAGTTTCCTTTCCTGTAGTCCTATGTGGAGTGATTTAAGGTGGCGCTGACAAATTTAAACTTTTTTTTTCTGGTACCTTACTTTACAGGTAATGCCAGTTGTATGGACTTCAAACGACCACCTGCATTATTCCTTGGCACTGTAACTGGGTTTAAATCAGTTCACTGCTCTTGGTCTTGGTTTTCTCATCTGTAAATGTAATCGTAAATTAGAACCTACTTTATAGGGATTGAGCTGTGAGAATCAACTGAATTGATGTATATGTGGGCACAAGTATTTTTCTGTGTATGCATATATATGTATTAATATGTATGTTTCAATTCACAAATATTTGTACATAATATAGGCCTATATCTACTTTATGATAGAAAACTGAAACATGGTTAGCACTCTATAAGCATCATCCATCACTCTTTTTACTTTACCCAGTGAGGATAAATACTGCTATAAGAGTTTGTCAGACAATGGCACTGAGTTTTGATTCTACTGCATGGACTGGCCTTGTGGGAGACTAATCTGTTTGGATGCTCACCTTCCTAGACCTGGATGGAGGGGGGAGGACCTTGGACTTCCCATAGGGCAGGAAACCCTGACTGCTCTTAGGACTGGAGAGGGAGGGGGTGAGGGAGGGGGGAGTGGGAGGGAAATGGGAGGAGGGGAGGAGGTAGAAATTTTTAATAAATAAAAAAAAGAAAAAAATAATGCTTGAAGAAAGTCATTTTTAAATTTATATATCTTTTTCATTTACATGGAAAATATTCTAGTTCCAATAATTATATCTTTTGCAAATCAACTGGAGAATTGTAATGTTGTATAATCCATTTTTGTACAATCTTATTTCTGTTCAGTTTATTATTTAAACTGGAAAATACTGAAATTTTTATTCCCCTAAAATAAAACTACTCTTCTCAAAATAATAAAAAAAGAGTTTGTCAGAAGATGTCACATGTGTTCAGTATGTTTTACCCAGCACCCACACGTTTTATCCATGGTTAGGCGGATACCTTGAAAATTACAAGTAGAAAACTAGTTAGTTAAAAACAACCATAGGTCACATATAATATATTCTTAAACTGCACAAAAATCTGATAAATGATAAAGCAAATTTTAAAACTTGACAAATAGTCTCTCAGTTGTAGCAATTGGTTTCATTTTCCAATGTATTTACTTGTGATTGAATCACAAGATCTATTTTTCTTTCTGTAGTTTTTATGCGGTTTAAAGATTTAAATTTGTTATGGAAACAGACTTTCAGTTGACCAATGATTAGCTAATTTCTGATAATAGCAAAGGAAACATATTGCCCCAATGCTGTTTTCATTTCCTCATGCAAAGAAGAAGCACAGTAGAGAAGAAAGGCAGACCCAGCACATTCACCCTTTGCTGCCATGGGGAACTGGGCCGTGAATGAGGGACTCTCCATCTTTGTCATTGTAAGTACCAACAAGAGATAAATTATAATTCTTTAATATGTTGGGGTTCTCTTGGGAGCTAACATAGAGCAATGGGTTTTCTTACTGTTGTTTGCTTAAGAAATTTACTTACACTGTGAACAAGCATCAATTTGTAAGTAGATTGAGTTAATTCTCCCATTCCAAACTTCTTAATTAAAACTATGCACCAACAGCTCTCATTTCTCCCGGTTTGATTCTGAGTTACTAAGACTGTGAAATTAGCCAGCATTTAACAGAGAGAATAGAAGATCATACTGAAGATCTCTGAGATATTTTTTCTTAGTTACTCGGAGGTAAATTTGTCCACTTTTTATGTTACCTACTTAAAATGCTCAATTAAAACCTTACTGTTTTCTGAATAATATTTATTCTTAAAGATTTCATGAATGGGAAAGGGACCTTTACTTCAGTAATAGAACCAAAACAACCAAAGTTCTCAAATTTCTTTTTAAAATAAGCACATTTTTCCTTAAGAGGTCTGAACTGTATCACTTGTGAATTTTGCAACAAGTCGAGATGAAAGAATTGAAATAAATTATTTAGACTCATATATATGTGGTATGTATATTATATGTATTTATGTGCATATAAAGTATGTATATAATATTGAATTATATATAAACTATTAATCTTATCTTGAGAAACAATTTTGGAAATAAGGCTGTGGCTAATTTTCAATTACACATTGATTTCTGGTTTATACTTTTAAGTTAGTGTTCTCAGCAAAGCAATTATGGATGAACTGAGTTGGAAGAAATGTGGTATCTATTCTTGCCAAATAGCTAATGAAGCATGATATCAAAAAGACTTATGAATGGAAGTTTTGTAAAAATTCACCATGTAATGCATGGAGTGTTTGAGTTCTAGAGATGTTAATAAATAAGTAGCATGAATAAAATGAAAACAACAAATATTTGATTGAAAGTTAGTTCATGCTAAACCAATATTCCAATTCAACATAGAAACATCGGGATTTGAAACTGGAGTCCTGAGTCCTTACTGCTATTTTAAGAGCAGATTATTCACTTAAGAAACAAGTTGAAATAGAATTTTCGTTCTAATTACAGTTTCCCCAGGAAGTAATCTTTTAAGTTGTGTATGCATATATTTGAAAATAAAGACATGGTTTAGAAATTTAGAGTTGGGAGAGTGACAGGGCAAGAGAGGAAGTTTCTGTAGCGCCTTCTTTGTAAAGAGAGACTGTTATGAAACATTTATGGGTATTTAATGGCTAGTATTAATAATAGCTAGTAATTTCATATTGAAAGAAAATCACTTTGGAGCTGAAGGTAGAAGACTGGGTAGTATCAGCCCTTGATAAGGTTGTTGCTAGCATCAAATGCCAACTTAAAATCTAAAAAGTTTACTGTTTAAATTCCATGACCTTGACTCCTTTGCCCATGTTCAATATGCCCTCCTTTAAAAATGAAGGAAAACTTACCAAATAGAATGGTAAGCTGTAGGTGCTGCAAGTAGGTGATGGGCATCTGGGAGAGGAGAGTTCAATTTCCTACAGGTCGAGCAAGGGTCAGCAACAATACGTGTTCCATGTGTTCTCACTATACTTATCAACCATTGTTACCTCTCTGATCTTAAGATGAAAAGAGACAAGGCAGGCTGATACTAACTTCGCATGCTGACCAAGTAGTGAAGCAATCATGCAAAACAACAAGGGCAGATCAAGCCAGTGACTGAAGAGTTGGGCGGCGCGGGGATAGGAAAGAGCTGCCTCGAAGCTGATTGTGCCCAGCTTTATGACCCCCTTTGTCGAAGTCTGAATGTGGGGGAAGTCCTGTCCTTCATTTGACTCCACTATCATAGGGAATCTACTTATTTAGGTTTATAAACCTCATCTGACTTTTTTTCTGTTTGTGCAGCTGGTGTGGTTGGGGTTGAATGTCTTCCTCTTTGTCAACTACTACAAGGTTTATGATGATGGACCCAAGTACTTTTATACTCGAAAACTCCTCGGGGTAAGTGAACTTCCACCTCATGCAATATCAGCCAGCTCACACTTCTAGGCAGATGTGCTCGTATTTATTTATTCCTTTTAAGATTTAGAATGACTATTCTGACCAACCAAGACAACATCACCAGCTTCACTCCCCAGTTACAAATTCTTTGGCAAGAATCACTTAAAGCCTGACAGTGTGACAAACTGAAGTGTGGTAGAGGGTCCTACCTGCATCCCTCTCTACCAATATGTGCCAAGCTGAACATAGGAATCTTTAGAATGGAAAGCTTACTGGGAGCCACTCATACAGGTTTGACACTGGTTTAACAATTGAAATTTTCTATATTTTTTCTAAGTTAAATGGTTTATATCACATTTTTGGCATGGAGAAGTCCTCCTCCTAATGACATGTGAAATGATCTTGAAAAAATCAACTTCAAGCTATTATCTGGAGACTTGCAGGAACTTGTTTGTGTACTACATCACTTCAGTAGGCCAGCCGAGCAGAGGTCCTTGAATTTCCTCGAGTCCCTAAGCAATCTGTTTCCTTGAACTGTCAGGTCTCTTCATCACAAATGAAAATAATTAGAACTACAGCCACTCCCAGAGCACATCATTTGTTATATAATGCTGAAAATATTACTTACATCAATAATATGTTATAATCATATGTGTAAGTATTGCCAAACAATCATTTCACATTATTAAAATTGTCTCTACTGTATTCATGCTGATCTGTTCTTGGATCATAGGCAACTTCTTTAGACATTGCTAAACCAGTTTCGCCCAAGTATTACACCATACCAGCTTAAGTTACTGTTAAGGTCTAAATGCTAAGGGGACTTTGTTTAAAATCAAAGATCTAGTTTTGATACTGACCTCTTGTTAATGGTATACATGCTCAAAGATTTAGGAGGAAGTAAACTGATGCATGCAACTTACTTTAAAATGTATCAACTATATGGGAGGGGTGTCAAAGGGTAGGAGTTCCTGCTGCACAAGCATGAGGCCAAGAGTTCAGTTCCTCAGTTCCCATGTAAAAAGTCAAGTGTGGCCACAGGCACCTATAACGCCACCTACTGGAAGGGCAAGGGAGTAGTAGAGCTTGCTGAACACCAGACTAGACAAAAGACAGTGAGATGCTGGTTCAAGCTGAGACCTTGTCTCAAGGGAATAAAGCAGAGCACCATAGAAATACAGGAGGACACCTGATACTCTCCTCTGATGGACGAAGGGGTGTAAAGCTAGGTAGATGATAAAGCACACACGCGAAAATTTAAAAAGTTTAGTCCGGCAGGTGGATAAAAAGAACTCAGAGTAAATTTCTTTCCACTTCTCTTCAGGTTTGAAACTTTAAAATGTTCAGTTGGAGTCAACAGGCAGCTTTAGGTTAAAGTAAAGCATATCAGTGGACCCTAAGAAAACTCCTCCGCTGTGAAGGAAATTCCATTCCAGATGTCTTAAGGGAGCTTTTTGGGGTTCCATGATGGGACCCCAGGGAAGAGGAGAATGGGTATTCTGCTCACCAAAGTCTCTATGCTCGCAATCCTCTCTCTTCTAGTCAGCACTGGCTCTGGCCAGGGCACCTGCAGCCTGCCTGAATTTCAACTGCATGCTGATCCTGTTACCAGTGTGTCGAAATCTGCTCTCCTTCCTCAGGGGTTCCAGCGCGGTAAGAGCAAGCTTTCTACTGAGTGCCTCAAATTCTCAATCCATCATGGCAAATGCTCTTTCTAAGGCAGAACAAAGTAATGCTTTGTGAAGCTTCTCTTGTGTAGAATATTCATGAGCTGCACCATGTCCTATGCTGTAATATACATCATATATCTACACACACACACACACATATGTATGTATGTATGTATGTATGTATGTATGTATGTATGTATGTATGTATATCCCTGGAAGAGTCATTTAATTTGAAAAATTTAAGAAGCAGCTAAACAAACTATACATCAACAACAGTACTGAAGTAAACATACACGTGTTAAGAGTATATGAGTCAGACATGTGATATTTAGGAACTAACTGTTCAAGAATATTTTAAAAATTTTATCATAGAAAACACATTTTCTGTGTAACATCTCAAACAAATTAAATCAATGCACAGAAAAACCCACTATATGAAAATAGGAGGAGAAATAGTTGATTCCTAGGGTGCCACATGTCTATAATCCCAGCAATGAGGAGCCTGAGACAGACATTTCTTAAGTTTGAGCCTATTCCAGGCTACATAGGGAGCTCTAGGCCAGCCTCAGCTACATAGTGAAATTAAAAAAAAAAAACAGAAATAAAGAAAGGCAAAGTAAACACTTATAGTCCCATGGGATTGGAAGTTTCAGGGCTTTCTACATGCCCAGAGCCCCCTTTGCCTTTACATTAATGTTTCAATGAGCACCTTGATATAGAAAGAGTATTTTTAACCTATAAGATTATATATATATGTAACATTATATGAAGATAAAAATTAAATCATTAATATTTTTAAGTTTAATACATGTTCAAATAACATTGTACAGAACAAAATATGGTAGATCCCATATAAAACATTAAAATAAAGAGCCATAGAGGATCAGATATGACAGATCAAATAAGACAGAAATGACATTAGATGGGGCAGGGAATGCCAGGAAGGTTGCAGAGAAAAAGTAGCCTGAGTAGTGAGGATAAATCAACATTTAGAATTTGTTGATGAAACAGAAAAGTGTTCTGTGTGGGCAAGAGATAGCATGGGCAAAAGCACAGAACATGGTGAGACATCTTATTATCAAAAAATGAGAAGTACTATAATACTTTCTGTATCACCCTTTATTGTGTTCTATTTAAATGTGGCTTGTTGGGCAGATGGTGCAGCTCACTGGTACAGTGATTGCCAACCATGCATGAGGCTATGGCAACAATCATCAGTACCAAAAGAAACACAAAGGATAATATTTACCCAATGTATGAGTTGATAGCTAGATTGTTTTCCTTCTATGAACATTCGTGTACTTGGAGAATGAAGATGAATACAGTCAGGTTCTATCCGGCTTGGAAGAAAGAGAGGTAGTGTATTCTTCCCATAGGAAGAAATATAGAACAGTGCACAGAATTGGGCAGGTTGAACATGTCAAGTCAAGGACAGGCAGCATCCTGAGCTTGATTTGATTTGGGTATAATTTCATGTAACTGCCTTTAAAATCTAATTATCAGCAAGACATTGCTATTCCTGGCCACACTGTAAAAAATTCCTGAGAAGTTTTAGGTGTTAGTGCCCTCCTGGGACCCAGAGTTTTGATGACCAGCTAGCCTTGCAGAATTAGTGCACTCCAGATTCAGTGAGAGATTTTGCCTCAAAACTAAGATGGAAAGTAGAGGGAGACACTTGACATCGACCTCTGATTACCACACAAATGTCTACCTCTCCCCCATATCTCTCCTAAAATCTTAAAATATTTAAGTTAAAATCAATTTTGAATGACAATGGCAAGCAAACTCTGCTTCTGGGAGTACAGTAATTGTGATGGGTAACTGTCTAGAGCAGTTACCAATGGTTCTCAGTCTTCCTGATGCTGCAACCCTTTACTACAGTTCCTCATGTTGTGGAGAACATAAAATTATTATTTTTTTTTTTGCTATTTCAGAGCTGTAATTTTGCTACTGCTGTCAATCACAATGTAAACATCCAAATTTTTCAGCCCCTTGTGAAAGAGAGTTGTTTGATCCCCCACAGGTTTAGAACCACTGCTCTAAGATGAGACTGGGAAAGAAAGCAGAGATTTTACTGCAAAACTAGAAACTTAAATGTATAGCTAAAGAATTAATGCTTGATCCAACAATTACTGAATATATGAACTAGATGGTGAGTTACAGGTACAATTTGTGTTTCACTTTGCCTCCCTTTTCTTAGTCATACAACATTCCTATTAGTCTAAAGAAGAGTTTCTATCTAGAAACATATAGCCCTCAATTTGCTAAAATGGCATGAGCAGACTTATGCTCATTAAACTTTGATACTACCCACCTCTTTACAAAATACCATTTCATCTTAAACATACTCCCTAAACTCCACCCTCATGGCTCTAGTTTTACACGAAGAGTCAGGAAGGGGGGTAACTCGGTAGTACAGAATTAACCTAGCACGCGGGACCGAAGTCACGCCTCCAGTACTACAAAGCCATATGTAGTTGAGCAAAATATTAGACTCATTTTTACTCAGCAGCAAAACAACAAATTGGACAGGCAGAAATAAAAGAAGAATGTTGACAAATCATTTGAGGTTCTCTGAAAAGGGTCAGGTCCTTCATCTGGAAAATTCTGTGACAATGCTCCTTTATCTAAGTCATTATTTCAATGTGTCACAATTTGATCTTGCAGACTGAGCAAAACCAGGGCAAAACCAAACAAGAGCACCTGGTGTTAGACATCAACCATGAGGCTTTCCAAATAATCTCCCAAGACTCCACAGAGATGCAATCTCACTGCATTGAAAGACGGATAGCGAAGCTACCCACCTATCTTGTATAGGAACCACATGAAGCCTTGCTAGATGAAACCATTGCACATTAACTTGTTTTGTTTTTATGGAGACATGATTTGGTTGCCTTTAAAAGAAATTCCCCCTGACCCCATTTGAATACTTTCTATTTAGAGGAAGTAAAGCCTGAGAAACAGGCAGTGTTTTCACCAAGGTGGTCAGTTAAGAAATCTTGATTACCTCACAACCCGAAATTGCATTGCCTTGAGGGCCCATGCCCCATGAGAAGCACATATAAAATGTCATCTTAGGGGCAACTTGTGGACAACAGTTGAAGACCCTCATGAGAACCCTTAATAGCAGTGATTAAATTGTAGAAAAGCCCAATTCTATAACCAAATAGATCTTCACACAAAAGAACAATTTCCCTCACTTATTTATGTATTTATTTAAATTAACAGACAAAGTAAAGGTTCTCCTTCTGATATTTTCATATATACTTGAATATTGTTGATCAGCTGCTCCACTACTTCCTTTTCCCATCTCTCTGCTATTCATCTCCATTTCTACGCTTCCTCCCCTAGAATTGTTCTTCGTGCTTTCATACCGTCTATTCTGTTATCCATGCCTACTTCCCGTCCCTCAAAAGCAATGGTCTCTGACAGGTATGGCATGCCCTTCATTCGGGCTTGGCAAGCTGGAGTGAACTTTGAATACTGCAGCTGATTTCTGCTCATGGTTTAAATGCACGAGTATGCTGTGGCTGATGTTGGAAGTGGGAGCGGCCACAGCTTACTGAAGCTCTGTAGAACTCATGTCGAGGGAGTGAGGTGGGAGGAATCAAAGCCAGGAAATTGTGCTCCCAGAACCTGTTCGCTTTTGTATGTGTCAACTAAACATCTTGAACTCTCCCTGTGGCTCTGTTTAATATGAGTATTTGAGTCTGCTAAATGACCTACTCTAGAAATGATAAGGATATAATAATTTCAAAAACTTGTTCCATTAACACCATACTAACTAAACAGACACAGAATTTCTGTTTAGTTTTAGAGGTCTTAGAGGTCTGAATCATTCAGACTTTGGTTTTGAATTCTTCTGGTTGCTGTGTATCCTTAGGCCCCTCCCAAAAGGACAGAGGTAAAGGCTCTCAGCTAGCTTTGTTGAGAGAGATGGAAAAAGGATAGGCCTAAGCATACAGAAGTCTTTGATGAACTTCCATGTGTAGAAACAAATTTCTAACTTGTGCCCATCCTAATCTTCAGGTCAGACTAGAACAGGAAGGTTAAAAGGTAAGGCCATTTGCCTTATATAGTCTCAGAATCAGAAGGCCTCATCATGGCTCTGCCTCAAATCATGTGTCCTCCTAGAGGGAGCCCCTTTGTGCTTTTCGTCTCAGGAATGATTTTAGCAGGGAAGCAGGTCAAATAATACAAATTTAAACATAAATATGCCTTTCTAGGAAGGACTGTAGCTTAGTGGTAAAGAACACACCAAGTATAAAAGGCTCTAATTTCCATTTCCAGTGTTGAAAAAAAGAAGAAAAATGAACAAATATACTTTTAGTAAAAATATACTGATTATTTAAGTTTGTCGATTATTAAGTTGTCACCCTAGTAGAGGGCTTTCTATATATTAATAACTGGAGATACAAAGTGATTAAAGGCAGAAAGCCTCAAGCTTTAGGAGGTTAGAGTCCTATGGAAGAGATTTAGAATTAACATGGGATTTCAAAATTATAAAGAGTTCCATAAAAAAGTGTTATCCTTCATATTTTTCCACATAGTTTTACTGCCACCATGTGTGGACATTACTGTCAGAGTCTTTACCTGAGTTCTGTCAGGAGATGTAAGGATAGCTCTTGACATTTTACCTAAAATGTTCATAAATATGTAATACAAATACAACCAGACCAAGTATACATAAAATAGAGCTAAAAAGCTTAAAATATACCCTATCAAATGAGTACTTCATTTTAGTTCCACTTTTCATTATTTTGAAATTCAGTTTCAATAGAGCATAGCAAATTGCCAGGATGTCCCAACAATTGCCCTTGCACTATAATGATAGTTTGTTGAAATTGGCCAAGGCTCTTTGTGACAGTAACAGAGAAACTTCCTTTTAGAAGTTAGTGGACAAAGGCAAAGAGGTAGTTCCATGAGGAAGCTGTAAGGCATGATGACAGCTTGGCTATTTGGGAGATGGCTGGTGATAATTTAGAGGTGAGCCGAAGCACAGAAATGGTATCTTTCATAGTAAGGAGGAACAGAAAGGACCCAAGCAATCAAAGATAAAGCCTGTCTTTCAAACTTTACAAACTGATCATCCTGCCTCATTTTCAGGAAGTGGTGAGGAGATAATTTTCTTGAAAGTTCAGCATCAGCATGACTTGTGGCTTCTCTTTAGGGTTGTTTACCATTGCTGACTACACTGAAGACAGTGGTTAGGAAAAATGAAGGCCTGCTGTCTTGGTGGGACCTGTTCCATTGACTCATTAGTTTTTTCTTTGAATCAAATGTTCTTTGCATTAATGCATGTTAAGATAAAATGGTTATATCTGAATGGACTCTGTATTACCTAATCCTATCTCTCCATTGTTATGATACTGCATTTAGTTTTTCTACGTCTTCGTGTCAAAGTTAGCAAGGGCATCAACATCTATTATTTCACAAATTTTATCACTGCTAATGATAGCGATAAAGATGGGATTATGCAGATGATATAGGGGGCCCAATAAAGCCATACTATTTCTCTTCAAATTTGTTATAATTCAGAAGTTAGTAATTTTTCCCTCAATCCCTCCTTCAAGAAACTGGAAAAGAAGCTGTAACAAATGTTGATAGGTTTAATGATCTTATTTTCAAGGCATGACCAAACAATGATTAACGAACAATTTTGCAAGTACATAGCATGTTGATCTCTGTACAGGATGCTTTCCCTCTAGCTGGAGACTCAGGGTACATTAGATGTGAAGTTAGTTACACAATGACGCAAAATAACATCAGATTCTAATGAAACATCTCTCAATGACTACATGTCTCCTAGGGAAGAACTTCAATTATCATCAATTATCTATCATACAGGGGAGAAAATTAATTTACAGCTAAGTGGTAGGTCTGTGACTCACAATAGATACATATGAAGACAAAATTTCCTTTCAAAAATAATTTATGGCTGCTCTCAACTATATTAATTCTCATCATGTGATTCTTTATCTGGTTTTGGTTTGTAGAGACAGAGTTTCTCTGTAGTTTTGGAGCCTGTCCTGGAACTCGCTCTGTTGAACAGGCTGGTCTCAAACTCACAGAGATCCACTTGTCTCTGCTTCTTGAGTGCTGAGATTAATGGTGCATCACCACCCAGACCATCCTGTGATTCTTAAGAGTCCAATCCAGTTTGCCACTCCAGGAAGGATTATTATCTACTCCTGTGCAACAGATTGTCCCAAATGCAGTCGTTTTGAATAACCCCCAATTACAAGCTGGAAGTTGTGTAAAGCAGACGTTCAGCACCCTGTTTGACTTCTCTACTCAGCATTCTGTGAAAGAAAGATTAAAAACATGTTTGCTGGGCTGAGAGCAAATGAGTGTACCTAGAAACTGGCTTAAAATATTCTTCTGAAGAACCTTCATCTAGCGATGGATGGAGATAGAGACAGAGACCCACACTGGAGCACCGGACTGAGCTCCCAAGGTCCTAATGAGGAGCAGAAGGAGGGAGAACATGAACAAGGAAGTCAGGACCACGAGGGGTGCACCCACCCACTGAGACAGTGGGGCCGATCTATTGGGAGCTCACCAAGGCCAGCTGGACTGTGACTGAAAAAGCATGGGATAAAACTGGACTCTCTAAACATAGCGGACAATGAGAGCTGACGAGAGGCCAAGGAGAATGGCACGGGGTTTTGATCCTACTTCATGTTCTGGCTTTGTGGGAGCCTAGACAGTTTGGATATTCACCTTCCTAGACCTGGATGGAAGGGGGAGGACTTTGGACTTTCCACAGGGCAGGAAACCCTGACTGCTCTTGGGACTGGAGAGGGAGGAGAAGAGGAGTGGGGGGGAGGGGGAGAGGGGCGGGAGGAGGGGGAGGGAAATGGGAGGCGGGGAGGAAGCGGGAAAATTTTTTTTCAATAAAAAAAATATTCTTCTGAAACTCTATCTTAGAGATAGAGTATATTTCTAGCATGTACAGAGCCTTGGGTTCCGCCTCAGCTCTGTAAAACAAAATAGAAAAACAACAAACCAAAAACCCCTTTCCAAACTCCTTCTTAGCAAAATTCTATTCATTATAGTTTCAGATCCCTGTCTCCTTGCTAGTAGTCATCCCGTGGTCACTTTTGGAGCCTACATGCTCCGCCACTTCAGCAACAGTATCTTAAATCCTTCTTGTATTTTAAATCTCTGGCTTCCTCCACTTGGAACGTCTAGACCTAGATTTCAAGAGTTTATGTGATGGTGTTGGATACCTGGGGGGGAAAATCTCTCTCTTTAAGACAGTTTTGGACTTTACATCTGCAGAATCCATTTTATCATTATCGTCTAACAAAATCACACACCCTAGTCACAGGTCTCATCCAAAGTCAAGGGAGAAGATTGCACAAGGTCATTACAAGTCTTCCAGAATTATGCCTATCAGAAGGACTCTTAAAAACTGAAGGACTGTGGCAGTTAAGAAGCAGGAGGCTGTTTTCTTAAAACTATAAAGGAGTTGCCTGGTCTGAATGACCCCACTGTTAAAGCACAGTGGTAGCCCTTTAATATGCCCTTTATGGATTTCTTTCCATTCTAGTCTTTGTTCTCCTACCCTCACTTTCTTTGACCACTTTCCACTAAGGATCCCAAAACTTAAATTTAAGTCATATTTTTGAGGCACTTAGAATAATAATGGTGGTGTCCTTGCATCTGATTTGATGGAAAGGGATGTGAACTTTAGAAGGCCAAAGTGAAATTTTAATTTTTTTGTCTATAATGGAGACGAGAATACTTGCATTATTGCATCAAGTGATTAGTAAATAAGTAAATTACCTGGGTCCCACAAGATACTTGATAAAGCTTTTCTTCTTTATTTGGAAGCCTTATCGTCTTCCTTACTAGTATTTTTGTGATTCAAAGAGTCACCTTTTATGTAACCTTCCTTCCTTTTAGGTGTGATGAACTGAGAAACAGTATAGCAGGTACAATTGTCCACCAATCATATCTTTCTACAAAGTCGGAATATTTTATTAAAAATAAGTAACCTCCTTATTTAAATTATATACAAAATTTAGATCCATATATTGACAATACCTAAGATTGGTTTAGAAGGTCACTGTCCTCTTTAAAGAACTTTAACTTTTTACAACAGTACATTTAAACTGTGGTGCAAAGCAGCTAGAACAAGCCAATAGCCAGATTTTGTGAGGATAAGCATCTGTTTCAACCACCAACAAGGTTTTGCTTTCTCTGCTTTGAGCACTGACTTGACTCCAGATTCAAACTCATGCACTCTAACATATGGATATGGGTCAAATGCACTGGACAACTTTCTAATTTGAGTGTCAAGGGATGATATAAATTACTACAATATTGATACAAAAATTTCTCAGATGATCTGGATTTAATCTCATCTCTGTCCATTATGGACTATATCACATAAGGCAGGATAATCACCTTTGTTTCCTCAGCTGTTAGGTAATGGTCTCTCCTTAATAAAACTGACATAGAGTAAGAATTAAGTAAGCCAATACATGTAAAAGGCTTGAAGAGTTCTTCCACAAGCTCTCAGTAACTGCTAGTTATTGTTGTCACCATCAACATCATCATCATTATTTTTATTATTATTATGTGACAGTCATCTTCCTTGTAATGTCTGTGACCTAGATGACCTCCTTCTATAGTGTATATGAGCAATTGGGTTAAAGACCTACTCACTTTTCTAGAACTGTTCACTCATTTTTGTCCCCACTGGGCTCCTAGGAAACAAACAATAAGTCAACTCTTTATGAAATCGTAGGCCCCCTTTAAATAAATTCCTCATAACTAGGAATATATTGTGTCAAAATTCAAAACTTTATACAATGAGAAAGGTATTTCAGAGAGGGCTTCATGTCACTATGAGAACAGGAACTCTATTACTTAAGCCTGCTGTTTGAATGGGGAGAGATGACTTACTACCTCCATCAGTTTTCTCATCAACCAAGTGGATGTAAATATGTCCTCGTAGAGCAGTTATGAGAATTACATGCAATGATGCATGTAAAGTGCCTGGGACATAGAAGGCTTTGACATGAACAATTTCCACCATTCTTTTTTCTCTTCACCCAAAGTGTTGCTCAACAAGAATTCGAAGACAACTGGATCGGAACCTCACTTTCCATAAAATGGTGGCATGGATGATAGCACTTCACACTGGTAAGATTGAAAAGATGTTTGAATTGCAAACCAATTGTAACAGAGGAGCCCTCTATTCTTGGATACACACGTGTATCCAACTCTACAAGTCCATTATGTCCATTATATGGTGGTCAGATGAGTTCAGTTCAAATGCATTCAAACTCTATTTTCTGATGTTAGGATTTACATTTATGGTGGATTTTTTGAAAACCATACGATCTTCTTATATAAATAAAATAACAATATGCCATAAAGTTTGCCCTCCTGTTCTCACCATTTTCTATGATCTTAGTATGAAAAATGTTTGTTAGTGGACACACAAAAATTTTTATTAATTCTACCAAATTACATTGCTACAAATGTAGAGTTTGTGGAGTTTTGCAGTAAATCTACAGAAATATGAGCTATAAATTGAAAATACCTTAAGGAACCCCTTATCACCTACATACCTTAGTGATTATTACTATTATCGCATGTATGTATGCATATAATATATTTTTATATGTAATATATTATATTATCACTGTTGTGGTAGGGGATGTGCCTAGAACTGTTAATATAGTCTCCATTAATTCACTTAAATATTTTATATGCCAGAAAATAGACACAAATAGTAATAAACAAAAAAGGCTTTAGTCTGCCTGTGAGGACTCTCTCTTACCTGATGAAAATGAGCTTACATTAAAGGTGTTCAACTGGGTTTCTCTTCTATAAGATTGTGCAGGACGTTGAGTTGTGCTAAATGAAATGCTTCAAAAGAAATTAATGGTAATATTCTGTTAGAAAACAGTGTGCTATACCAGTAAAAATGCAGACACGGGTGCCACACAGCTTGGATTTGATCCGTAATTCAGCTGCTTTTTGGCTAGGTGACCTTGAGCAAGGTTTTAAAGCAATATATGCCCCATTTCCCTCATCTTTTAGGTGACCTGATATTAAATGTACTTAGCTCATTGGCATATAAGGATCGAGTAATTGTAAAGCACTTATAACAGTAGCAGGCCCCTAGGAAGTTCTAGGCAAGTGATAACGAGATAATGAATGCAGTTTTCTTTGTAACTTATTTTAAGACATTGATGCTGTTGATCATCAGTTCGTATTAATTCAATTATGTTTGTCACTGTTCTCTGGAAGTGATTTATCAGACATCACATGATTTCTTTTCTCACTTGAGCACAGATACAATAGGGGAAAAGAGAAGATGTGACTATATCAAATGTCTATCCTAGAAATTGGTTGAATCTTCAGAACTGTTAGTTCAACACTTTCATTTTACAAATGAGGGAAGTAATACCAGAGAGGCTGCACGATTTTCTCACAGTCACACAGGTGAAAAGGAGCTGGACTATTAGAACTGTCTTGCTTCAGTGGTTATTGGAACCCAGTTTTTGTTTACAGCATCCTGGACCACATCCCTGTTTCACTTGGGTGTCAGAGGCTGCGGCCAGAAGCCTTGACTCCAATAATGTTTGCATACCTCTCCTTTCCTTTGTTTCTCTTCTCTGCCCTCTTCAGCGATCCACACCATTGCACATCTGTTCAATGTGGAGTGGTGTGTGAATGCCAGAGTCAACAGTTCTGACCCATATTCAGTAGCACTCTCTCAAATTGGTGACAAGGACAATGAAGAGTATCTCAATTTTGCTAGAGAAAAAATCAAGGTAAGCCTCCCCTTTTCTTTCTTTCTTTCTTTTTTTTTTTTTTGATTCAAATGTTTTCTGGGCTATTCAAACTGGAACAATGAAAAGCTATAATTTGTCCCTTAAAGTCAAC
This sequence comes from Chionomys nivalis, assembly GCF_950005125.1. Lineage (NCBI taxonomy): Eukaryota > Metazoa > Chordata > Mammalia > Rodentia > Cricetidae > Chionomys > Chionomys nivalis. The sequence goes on from NC_080112.1 coordinate 26,825,345, forward strand.
AATGAAAGCTTGCCAATGGCTTAGAATGTAAGCCCTCTTGGTGACATGTGCACAGACTACTCAGGTATTTCCTGGATCCCTGGACTCTCCTGGAGAAATTTTGTATGCAGATCCTGTAGGAACTCACACTCACCCATGACTGTGCACACAATAAAATAAAGAAGAGATTCATGTGTGATCAAAATTGGCTTTATTATTTGCCACAATGAAAGAGATTTCATGCCTTAAAGATGTCCAAGTGTATACCTGCAGAGGATGTTATAAGGGACTTACTAGGCCACTTAGGCTTATATTAGATGATTTGAGGGAAGGTTTAAGAAAACCAGTATTTGATAGAAACAGAGGCAGAGACCTGCATCGGAGCACTGAACTGAGCTCCTAAAGTCCAGTTAGAGAGTGGGAGGAGTGAGAATATGAGCAAAGAGGTCAAGACCATGATGGATTCACCCACTGAAACAGTTTACCTGAGCTAATAGGAGCTCACGAACTCTAGCTAGACTGGGAAGAAACAAGCATAGGATGAAACTAGTTCCTCTGAATGTGCTTTATAGTTGCATGGCTGGGGAAGACTGAGGGGCCACTGGCAGTGGCACCAGCATTTATCCCCACTGCATGTACTGGCTTTTTGGGTGCCTATTATTTTTGAATGAATACCTTGCTCAACCTAGATATAGTAGGGAGGGCTTTGGACCTTCCCTAAAGCGATGTGTCTTACCCTCTCCAAGGAGTGGATGGAGGTGGGGGGTAAGTGGAGAGAATGGGAGGAGGGGAGAGAGTGGGAATTTGGATTGATATGTCTAATGAAGAAAAGATAGTTTGTTTCCTTTTTAGAAAATAAAAATAAAATAAAATAAAAAGAAAGTCAGTATTTGTATGAATCATATATGATCCAAAATTGGGGGTAGCTCTGGAACTACTTACTGTCTAACTTATTTTTCTGGGAGGCAGAAAGAAAAGAACAGGGCTATCTGAAATAAGTAAAGAACCCACATTTTGTCTAAACTCAAGCATGATTTCAGAAAGGTCTTGTTTTTTAAGATTTATTTAATTACTTTTGTTTTTGTGGGCACCTGTGAACCCCCATGGTATCTATGGGTTCTCATCCCATGAGTTTCTGATGCTTCTTCCACTTAGAAAGGAGCTCTGGCCATTTTTATGAACCATGTGGCTTAGGAAGATAGTTAAGTTCCCCACTAAATTTTGAACACATTTTCTGAGGTTAGACAAACATCTACAAGACAAAAAAATACTTTAATTTTTCCAAAATGTTTACATTCAAACTGACATAAGAAAAACTGGAATGATTCATAACTGCTTTTTATGTGATACCGTGGGTAATTTTTCTTTCCATTGTGCATTGTGATGTATAAGGATGACGATTTTTTAAAATTTTTATTCATTTTACATACCAACCACAGCCACAGTCCCCCTCCCCCGCCCTTCTTCCCACTCCCTCTCCCCCACTGAACCCACCCCCATCTACTCCTCAGAAAGGATTAAGGCCTCCTATGGGGAGTCAACAAAGCCTGGCATGTCAAGTTGATGCAAGACCAAGCTCCTCCCCCCCCCCTGCATCAAGACTGAGCAAGGCAACCCATCATAGGGAATGGGCTCCAAAAAGTCAACCCATGTACCAGGGATAGATCCTAGTCCCACTGCCAGGTACCCCTCAAACAGACAAAGCTACACAACTGTCACTCACATGCAGAGGACTTAGTTCAGGTCCCATGCAGGTCCCCAGCTGAGAGTCTAGAGTCCATGAACTCCCACTAGTTCGGGTAAAGCTATCTCTATAGATTTCCCCATCATAATCTTGACTGCCTCCCACCCTTGCCCATATAATACTCCTCCCTCTCTTTGATTGAACTCCCCAAGATCAGCCTGGTACTTGGCTGTGGATCTCTGCATCTGCTTCCATTAATTACTGGATGAAGGCTCTGGGATGACAGAGTATTCGCCAATCTGATTGCAGAAAAAGGTCACTTCAGACACACTCTCCACTATTGCTAGGAGTCTTAGCTGGGGTCATCCTTGTGGATTCCTGGGAATTTCCCTAGCGCCTGGTTTCTCCCTAACCCCATAGAAGTTCCCTCTATCAAGATCTCTCTTTCATTGCTCTCCCACTCCAACCCTCCCCCAACTCTACCATCCTGTTCCCACATGTTCCCCCATCCTCTTCCCTCTACTGCCCCCCACCAGTTTACCCAGGAGATCTTATCTATTTCCCCTTCCCAGCGTGATCCATGTGTCCCTCTTAGGGTTCTCCTTGTTACCTAGCTTCTCTGGAACTGTGGATTGTAATCTGCTTAAGGGATGACAATTTGACCATATTAGTTGAACTGACATTGTCATACTCTGTTCCAGTTTCCTTGGGTCACTTTTATTGGGTCTGAACTTCCCCCACAGTATTTGCCTTCTCAATTCTTTCGCCTGTCTTCTCTTCTAAGGACTGCCTTGAGCCCCCACCCCCACCCCCACCCCGCCCGTGTCTCTGCCCAAGGATGAGCTCTGAAAGGATCTGCTTAGTTACTTCTCCCTGAGATGCCTTTGGCAAATAACTGATGAATGCAGGCCTTGATGTATAGCTTCTTCCCCTTTAGTCCGTCCAAACTCTGAGGTATAGTTTACTCTCAGAGTGGTTTGTGCATGCCTGAGGGTACGACATTCTCTCAGCCTTATTAAATAGAATTCTCTGAGATGGGAGACAAAAACAACAACAAAGCAAACAAACAAAATAGGGTCAGTCTCACAAGGGATAGCCTCAGCCTGACCCTGTGTATCTCTGTGTATCACGGCCTACCTTTGCCAACTGCTAAGAGATCTGACCATTTTACCAATTTATTTTCAGTTTCCTGAAATAGACATAATGAGAGAACATCTCTAAAATCAAGTTAAAGCTAGCCCTGTGAGATGTTGTCCATGAGTTCCCCCTTGCCTGGCTTTCTCCTTTTCTCTGAGCTGTGCCTTTGCTGAGAAGCTTCTCTTGGAACACCTTGTTTCTAAGTCACTTGCCCATGAACTGTCATCTCAGGATCCAGCATGGTGAAACCCAGCCTCAGATGGCAGCTATTCTAAATTCATTAGCCAATTAAGCACTGTGACCTTTTCAAATCAATGAGATAGAGAACATAAGGCACTTTGAGGACAACTTTTACTAGGCCAGTTCTTTATAGTTGAACTCCGTTAGAATCATGGAATGTAATTGTAATAGTTCTTACTTATCTGTGACACCTCAACAATGTGAGCAGTTTAAATTTGGAAGCCTCAACACCGTATCTCTCTGAGCGCTAGGATGAGGATAGCCAAAGGGACAGGAAATAAATTATACAACAGCTTTAATAGTGACCCTCCTGCAGTTATGAGCCTGCATGTTTCTATTTTCTAGAACCCTGAAGGAGGCCTCTACGTGGCCGTGACTCGGTTGGCTGGCATCACCGGAGTTGTCATCACACTGTGTCTCATATTAATTATCACATCCTCTACGAAAACCATCCGGAGATCTTACTTTGAAGTATTCTGGTATACACACCATCTCTTTGTGATCTTCTTCATCGGCCTTGCCATCCATGGAGCTGAGTGAGTTTTCTAACTCCATTGCCAAAGGCTTTGGGTTCACTGTCTAGATGTATTGCCCAGTGACAGGCACAGTGACTTCCTTGCTTTTGTATGGTCATCCTTTCTGCTGAAGGGATACAATAAGACAGCAGAGGTCAGTCAAAAGAAACAACAATATCTTTGCTTTCTTGTTGTACCCATCTAGTTTACACTGCAGCTACTTAAAATAAGCTTGAAACATATACCTAGTATATAAAATAAACTGTCTATGTTTAGTTTCAAGGCTACTGTGTATGATTGTGTACACACTACAAATTCCCACCTAAAGAGAAGCAAGGTAGTCTGCACTCTGCTGGCCATACGTTATTGAAAGCATTGGTAGGTTCTTGACTGTCCACCACAGTGTTTCCTATGGGTAAATCACAAGTAGGTTAAGCAAAATCCCAAAGTAAAAGAGTTAGTGATTAATCAGTTGAAGAGGGTTTCTGTTGTCCAACTGGTTTTGATTTAAGCAAACAATCATTACTGGTTGCCTTCTGAGTATGAAGATCTATCACCAGAACTGTGGAGGAATGCCCGCTAGAAAAACACATGGGCATTGCTTTTCAACTTTTGAATATGATAAAAGTAATAACTTCTACCAAACTCTATGTCAAGTGCTAAGAACTTGACATTCGATGTTTCTTTTAATTCCTCTATTGTATAGATGTGGAACCCCAAAGTAAAAATGGTAAAATACATGTGCCGAACCACTCCCAACTGGTGTGTAGCCTAGAGAACAGGTGTTCTGGAGTGGGCTGTGGTGAGCACTCCCATAAAGATACACAGTGCTAGGCTGTATGCTTGGGAAAATCTGCTTTAATATCAGGTTTCATTTTTCTACTCTTTTATACCACCTTCACAAAAAAGCCAAGCCCAGGGAAGTTCCATGATGGGTATAGAGTTCCAGGAACATAAGGGTGGGGGAAAGTAAATATGCAAAACTCAAGCCAAGTCAGCTAGGGGTGAGCAAGTCTTGAGAATGAAAAGAGGAAGGATGAGAAGAAGCAACTGTGGCCACCTTCTGTGTGCATTCTTATCCTACTTCCCGATTTGAAACCCTCATAAACTCTTTCTAAGCACTGAGAAATCTGTGGGATGAACAATCTCCTGAGTCCCCTAAAGTAACAGTGTCTTAAGGTGGAACTTGCTCACAATCCAGCTATCTCAGAGAATCCTACAAAAGTGAGGCATTACTTCCTCTCCCTCCTTTACCAATTCCACCACTTCCTGTTTGGAGAGGGGCACAGAGAGCTGTCTTCCTTTGGATTAGACAGAGATGCATTTGCTTTAGTCTCTATCTAAGCCACAGTTGCTATTTACACTGATTAAGTGGTTGCCCAGGGTCTCATGTCTAGGTAACCACTGAACTGGATTTGAAATTATGATTTGCAGACTCTTGCTCCTATTATTTAGAGCACAAGGAGAAAAATCATATTTTTCTATTATTTATTCCCCATGGGAACTAGGGAATAAAGTTCTTTTGTAATTACTATTCCTCAGACTCCTGCTTTTCACATGTCATGTCCATTGGTCACTAAATTCAATCTTTAAGGAGGAAATGTAAGGGTATACAGCTCATTGTTAGAGTGCTTGCCTAGCATATATGAGGCCCTGGATTTCAAGAGTCTAAAACACTCAAACAGCTTACTGTCTCGTTAGTAAGTGATGTAGACTTACTTTTTTTTTAATTCATCAGACGAATTGTACGTGGACAGACTACAGATAGTTTGAATGAGCATGATATAAAATTCTGTGAAGACAAAATCTCAGAATGGGGAAAAATAAAGCAGTGCCCAGTACCCAAGTTCTCTGGAAACCCTCCTATGGTATGTATTTTTATTATTTCTTTTAAAGTGCTATTACTGGTAGGTTTAAGAAACAGGTACAAATATTGTTATAGATACCTTACTATGTGAATTGGCTAGAACTTTTTCTTGAAAAACAAACTTTACATTGATCTGTTGTCAATGTCCTAGAATGAAGTTGGAAAGCAATGCTTTTAAATTGCTCTTTGGGGTTAAGAGCTACCATTACCACCACCACCATCTCCTCCTCGTCTTCTGGCTATGAAGGTCACAATAATATCAGTTAATGATTTTCTGAGGTGCACTTAGGGATTCTATCCTGATATGAGTTGTATGGCTCAAATGATCCACCTATAAGGAGCTGTGGATCTCTTTGGTTACCGGGAAGTCTATATGGCATTCTATATGGCTTCAGAACTGTTAAGAAAACAGATGAAGTAGCACATTAGACGCCTTTATTCATCAGAGGATCCTATCTACCAGGATGACAAAGGTTGCACAGCCAAAATCATACAAACACCAAACATACAAACACCTTGTGAGAGAGGAGGGGCAAGGCAAGGGCAAAGGGGGAAACAAGGTGAAATTCTTGCTTTCTCCCATAGAGAGTTCTTCTGAACTCCACTCTGGGTGGTCTTTGATATCTATGCCCCATAAAGCAAGCTTTATAATCTTCATGTTATCTTTCTTTCCATTGGTAGACATTATAATTTGTTGATTGCTGTGCTAGCCACTGTTGTAAAATGAAACAAAAGCCAACATTTGTCTGGGGCTTCTGACTAGTGATCTAACTCTTTTGTATAACTAGTATTATAACTCTCCTGCATTGTATAACATAAAGACAAGTCTATCCCATTTTCTCCTATTGGCATGGGAATATTCTTTTACTATGCCCATCACTCTACAGCAGCTTAATGTTTTTGAGTATCCTTGTTTATAAATGAAATCAAGCTGACTCAGCAGTGACTTGCCCCTACTATATTCAGCCATTAATAGAAAGGGTAAAAAACAAACCTTATTTTCAGTTATTTTATGGGCTACGGAAGGCACAGTTCTTTGATGACAGCTAGAGTGAGTTCTACTATCTTTGCAGGCAACAGTCACAAAATTACTTCTAGGTTTATGAGGCTATCAAAGGAAATGTCCAAGTATAATGCCGTTCAATGTCACTCTATGGTATCAATCAGGAAATAGATGGGAGACTTTTAAATATCCATCTTATAAAGATGAGGTAGACCAAAAGAATACTCTGTACCTCTGTTACAGATATTCTTCAGTTTTGAATAGTGGTGTGAAGAATCTGAGTACTTTCAATTTTTCCAACAATATAATGTCAAAAATATAGTTTATTTCAGCTTATAAATCTCAGGTCACACTCCATCACTGAAGGAAGTGAAAGCAAGAACGCAAGGCAGGAACTAATGCAGAGGCCATGGAAGGGTACTGCTTACTGGCTTGCTTTTACTGTCTTGCTTCTCCTGGCTTGCTCAGTCTGCTTTCTTACAGAAACCAGGACCACCAGCCCAAGTGTTACGCTGCCCACAGTGAGCTGGGCCCTTCTCTCATCAATCAGCAATCAAGACTTAGAAATCTGGATGAAAACATTTTCTCAGTTGAGATTCCTCTCCCAAGATAACTCTAGCCTGTGTCAAGTTGACAAGAAAAAGAATAACAAAACCAACCAAAATACATGAGGAACATGGCTCTTATTTTCTACTTCAGATTCCATTCTAGAAAATTAAATTTTAGATATTTCTAATTTTTTGATACTTCAAATACTAGATTAGGAATCCAACTGGTAGAACTGTTGGGCCTAAATGTTTATATGGAGCCTAAAAATCTATGAAGCAATTTCCATATTCTAATCAGAGACTTGGATAGAAGCTTTAGAACCTTCATGTGTGTTCCTTCAGCAAAAGCATAGCTCCTAGAGTTTGTCATCTTGCAAAAGATTAATTGGAGACTCAATGGCTGGGAGAAAACAATTGCAACGTTGCATTAAAAAATCTCGTGTTGCTGAAAAGAGTCAGGTTCACTCTGGTACCATCTGTCCTCTGTTGTAGGCTAGTCCAACTTTGGTTGTAACACTGAGAGGAAATCTCATTCTTGTAGGAAATTCTTCTTTGGAAAGCCTCACACCACAGCTACAGATCATACAACATATAACCCCAACATCTGTTTTACTGACTTTACACTTTATCTTAACTTTTGATAGTTTAATATATTATATTTTATTTAAAAAAAACTGCTCATCAGTACTAAATACTTAAATAAGCTTACAGAGGTTAGCCTGGCTTGTAAAATGATTCCTTCTTCTTAATATTTAACTAGCTGTCATCACTCCCTTAACACATCTCATGTTTGTATTTGATGCAATTACAGACTTGGAAATGGATAGTGGGTCCCATGTTCCTGTATCTCTGTGAGAGGCTGGTCCGGTTTTGGCGATCACAACAGAAGGTGGTCATCACCAAGGTATTCACTCATGATGGAATTCTTAGTAGCTAAGTATCGCATGGGCAAGTCTCCTCACATTCTCTACATTGATGTTCAAAAAGATCTCTTTGCCATGTTATTTTTATTAAACTGAAAACAGAAAGCCTACAGTTTATTTGAATGAATTTAACTTAATGATGAAATGAATTGTCCTTTAAGTGGGGACACTAAAACATATCACTTTTTATGATACCTGCCTCCACACACACATGTATTAGTGAGGCAAAAACTTTCAGGTACTAAAAACAGCAAGAAGCATATAAAGGAGGTTGAAAGACATTTCTAGTTCCTTTTTCTATTCTTTATAAGTAATCACAGTGTATTAATGCTGCAGTGTTCAATATATCAAGTGGATTAAGACATAATTTTTACCTTGCATTTGGTCTCCAGGCTCCAAGTCTGGAATGCTTTTTCTCTGTTTTCCTATGTTTTGTTTTTCTTATGAAATAAAGAGATATACAATTAGATAGACTCTATCAGATAGATAGATGGATGAAAGATAGATAGATGATAGATAGATAGATAGATAGATAGATAGATAGATAGATAGATAGATAGAAAAGTTCCTTGTTATAGTAAACACCCAACAAGATTGTTTTGTCAAATAAAATTTAATTCTGATCAATTCACTTCAAAAAGGATTTACAAAAAGCCTATTATAGGTTATGTTTTGAAAGACACAAAAATTTCTTCTGTCTTCCTTGTAACTTGTTTCAGTTGATACCTATGGAGAGTCATAGTAGAGCTAGTCCTGCTGGCATTGAGAGTTTTGCAATGTAGGAACATGCAACTGCTCTCCTTTTATGTTATGTATATTGTATTATTTTTAAAAGTCTAGCAACTGACAAAGAAGCCTGCCACAATTTTTTTCCATTCATAAATAAGGCATGACAAAACCAGACAAATATTTCTCCTTATTTTCTAGGGTAAATTTGTTATCTTGTGAAGAAAATAAACATTAACTTTCTTCTCATGAAATACAAGAAACAGGGATTATCTAAAAATACTCCAGTAAGAGTGCTTTTATCAAAATGTCTTTTGATAAAGTCTCCTTGTGTGTATAGTAATAAAATTGCAACATGAAAGAACTGTTTTTACTACACAAAATTACAACATGGTAAACAATTTTTAACATAATTTTCTCTATTCAAAATGATGCTTTCCAATTCTGTATTTCAGAGCAGAGGAAGTTGTTTGCAGCCTTGTCATATGAGATACACTTAAATCCCAAGTTTTGAAAATGTTTTATAATGTTTTGGTGGTTCTACAGGTTAAATTCAGGCATCACATATACTAAGCATGTACTTTGGCATTTGGCTGCAGCCTTAATAGTAACTTTTATATTTTTGGTTGTGAGCCTAGCCTTTAACGGCTGAGCCCACCAAGGCCAGCTGGACTGTGACTGAAAAAGCATGGGATAAAACCGGACTCTCTGAACATGGCGGACAATGAGAGCTGACGAGAGGCCAAGGACAATGGCACGGGGTTTTGATCCTACTTCAGGTTCTGGCTTTGTGGGAGCCTAGACAGTTTGGATGTTCAACTTCCTAGATCTGGATGGAGGGGGGAGGACCTTGGACTTTCCACAGGGCAGGGAACCCTGACTGCTCTTGGGACTGGAGAGGGAGGAGAAGAGAGGTGGGGGGAGGGGGAGAGGGGCAGGAGGAGGGGGAGGGAAATGTGAGGCGGGGAGGAAGCAGAAAAATTTTTTTTCAATAAAAAAAATAAATAAATAAAATAGTAACTTTTATTAGTAGCAGTCCCCACATTTCTGAAGTTTCTCATGGACAGAAAAGCCCAGCAATATCAGTGAGCTCGTAAAAACTGTTTCCGTTCTCTAGAACTTTCCCTCCTTTGATGTCCTTTGGGTTGTCTGTACTTGTACCTCTGAAATTCTTCTAGGTATGGTAGGTGTCTTCGAGCAGTACATTACCTTTCCATTTGGTTTTAAGTTTGACTTCATTTTCAGTTAGCTCATAATTGTATATCTTTATAGGCTACAATGTAGTGTTCCCCTGTGCTATACCTGTGTAACCAAGTAAAGCAGTAGCACAGCTTTCAAATCAAACATACATGATTTCACTGTTATAAAAATGCCCAGTCTCCCAGAAGTCTTGACATATGCAACCTATCATTCAGCACCAGAACACCACAACCTAGTCATTCTACCTGACTGCAAGTCAGTACCTATGAACTCCCATGCCTCCTGCCGCCCTGCTTCCCTTATCCTTTGCTGCCCACCCTCTTACACTCAATTTCTATGCGCTGAACTCTCTCGTATTCATCGAATGAGTGAGGTTATGCTGCATTCGTGTCTGGGTTATTTCACTTACGTCATTCAGGTTCATGTTGCACATGGCCAGATGCCACCCTTCCCTTTTAAAGCTTTTAATAGCCATCTACTGTGAAAATGCAGCACATTTTCTTTATCCAGTCATTGTTGGCACAGTTAGGTTGATTCCAGAGCATAGCTGTAGTGCTGAAATAGACCTGGAAGTGACGATATCCTTTCGACAAGAAAGAGAATCTACTTTCTGTTTCCCTTATTCTGTTCTGTTTTAGAGTTAGCTATCTATTTACTAGATTTGGATAATTCAGATAGACCTTAAATGGACTGTTGTGTATATGGAGAATAAATATAGTGCCTGTCTTGGGGAGAGATGGATGGCGTTCTCTCTGGGAGGAGAAGTGCAGAAGCAGGGCACGTTAAGGTGTAATTCAGTACAAGAACAGACAGTTAACTTCATTTGGGAGCTGTTGTAATATATCTAGTTAGTGAAATCTCTATGTTCTGTCTATCTGCCAACGCCCTCTTTCATGACCAGGGAAGACAGAAAGAATGAACTAGAAACTTTTCTTTCTATTTTTTGTGCCTTTTTTAGCATCTGAGAGAGAGAAAAATCACAACAGATGGATAGTTTTCATTTCCTGTTAGAGACTGTGAAACAGAAATGTATGTAAAAGACTTATTAGGAGTGTGTTCTCAGGGACTATATTCATAACGAAAGTTAAACCAGATGTGGTAGCACGTTCACATGATCCCAGTAATCAGGAAGTTGAAGAAGAAAGCCTGAACTCAAGGCTAGTTTGGGCTACATCACGAGTTACAAGCTACCCTGGGCTGCATACAGAAACCATATCTCAAAACAAACATGAGAAAAACAGTTAAAATATTAAGAAAGGTAAAATGAGGAAGAGAGAGGAGTTGAACTGGTGCCCACTGTGGTTACAGCTGCAATGTCAGCTGATCCTACAAGGGAGAGCTGGAGCTGTCTCAGACTGAAGAGAGAAAACTAGGACTTTGTGCCCATCCTTCAGTCCATGTTTAGCGAATGACTATAATTGAGGACAAATCCCAAATGACAGATATATCTTCTTCTGTGTTGGTCTTTTAAAAAGAAGCACAGGTAGGGCATCTTAATTATTTTATCCATGTGAATCCTAAAAATGCAAATGTTTTGGTGACATGTAATTTTCGTGGTCATATTTTATTCCATAGGTGGTCACTCACCCTTTCAAAACCATTGAGCTTCAGATGAAGAAGAAAGGATTCAAGATGGAGGTGGGACAGTACATTTTTGTCAAGTGTCCTAAGGTGTCCAAGCTGGAATGGCACCCATTCACCCTGACCTCTGCGCCTGAAGAAGACTTTTTTAGCATTCATATTCGTATTGTGGGAGACTGGACAGAAGGGCTGTTCAATGCTTGTGGCTGTGATAAGCAAGAGTTCCAAGATGCCTGGAAACTACCTAAGTGAGTACAGAACACATATGGAAAATGTGCATGAGTTTAGGAGAAATGGTGCTAAATGGTTGTGATTCTCCATCTCACCACCTGATCTTCTGAGTGACAAAGCACATTGGTTCAAAGAATATAGTGTATGTCTGTTTACCATTGCATGTGGTATGTTTATGTGTATGTTTAGACATCTTAGGTAAACCAGAAAGCATTGATATCAAGTATTAGTAATAACCTCAACTTTCTTTAAATATGTAAGGGTCAAGGCCAAGTTATGTTAACTTTTTCTGACAAACAAAAATCATATCAGAGATACTCTTAAATTTTAAATGATGTCATCTGTTTGAAAGTATTATTTGTTTTGTCTTCTCTCCACTTGTCTCACACAGTACTAGGAACACAGTAGACACTAAAGAAAGGCTTTTCAAGTTATTTCGTGAATAAACAAATGGAAAGTGATCCTATCAACTCAACACTATGTTATTATGTAAAACATTCTTACCTTAATGTGTAATGCAATTAGGAATTTCAAATTTAGATTGCCCTGCCAGGCATGGGGCCCATGCCTATAATTCCATAACTTGGGAAGTGGAAGCAGGGGGATCAGGAGTTCAAGGTCCTCCCTGATAACACAGAAACTTTTGAGGCCAGCGCTGCTTGAGATTGGTTTTAAAAAACAAAACAAAACAAACAAATGAACAAGCAAAAAATCCAAGGGACTTCCCATATGGCTTGATGAGTAATAGAGCTTGCTGTGCAGACCAGATGTCCATTCCCTGTCCTCCTAGATTACAATGGTTGAAGAAGAGAAACTCCTGAAAGTTGTCCTCTGACCTCATGTGCACTTTGGCAAATGTGCACACACACACACACACACACCGTCATCATAATCATCATCATCATCATCATAATAATAGCAAAAATCAGATATACTTCTCCATAACAAGAGACAAATGTGAGCTGGAGAGATGGCTCAGCCATTAAGAGTACTGGCTGTGCTTCCAGAAAACCTGGATTTGATTCTAAGCACTCACAACTATTTACCTCCAGTTACAGGGGACTCACTATCACTATCCTTTTTCTAGCCTCTATGAGTACCAGGTATACACCTAGTTCACAGACATACATGCAGGCAAACATCCATACACAATGAAAAGAAATCTAAAGGTGTGTGTGTGTGTGTGTGTGTGTGTGTTGTGTGGAGAGGGAAAGGAGAAAAAATGGAAAAAGCTCATGGTAAGCTAGTAAACGTTTTCAGTTAGATAATCATTTCTAGTCTTACCTTCAGCCCCAGTGGTGGCATTAAATGACTTACAGGAAAGCCATTTTATACAGACTCCCAATACATACACTGTCTCAGCAGGTTCAGCCTGACACACATGTCCAACAACAGCATGTATTCTACTTCCTGTGCAGATTAAGGAACACCTACAACTATCCCTTTCCCTTTCTGTTCAGGATAGCAGTTGATGGGCCTTTTGGCACAGCCAGTGAAGATGTGTTCAGCTATGAAGTGGTGATGCTAGTGGGAGCGGGGATCGGAGTCACGCCTTTTGCCTCCATTCTCAAGTCTGTCTGGTACAAATATTGCAATAATGCCACAAATCTGAGGCTCAAAAAGGTAAGTTCCTCTTATTCTCTGGAGGGCCTAGATTAGATTCCATGCTGAAAAGCAAGGCTTTCAGAGATCAGGGCAAGTGGGGGAAAGGTTTGAGTGATTGCAGAGAGGCAGACTTCTCCTCAGACGATTGTCAGATAAATTCATGTGCTTGCATATAAACAGACCAGTTAACAAAAGTAACATGCTGTATTTGTTTACCAGTATTATAAATTCAACAAATTTGAGAAAACATTTTTTCTGTTTTTAATTTTTTCTATTTTTTAATGACTGAGCCATCTCTCTAGCCCCATCCTACCTTATATAATGATATTAGATTACATAATGATACTGACTCTATTTTCAGCTTTTCAATACTGCTGTTTAGCAGAATAAGGTGGGAGACATGGAACTTTTTACTTGCCTGTGAATGTCTCTTGGGGATAAATTCCTAGGGGATTGTTTCATGTCAATTACTTGATGAAAGACGCCTTGGTAAATCTCAGATTATTCCAGTAACTGTTAAGATTGGTTCTAGTAGGGACATTGAGGCTAGCTTCATATTTCATTTTTCTATCTTACTTTTTTTCTATGTGACGAAGGTATGAGTAAAACTAATTTTTTCCCCTAGGAACTTGGTGAGGGGTTGGCAGTCCCAGGCAGGGAAGTCCTATAGTAGCCACTATGTTGATTTCTTTGGTCATTTTCAGAGCAGATATGTAGGAAGCCAGGAACTCTGGGAGAGAAGTAGCATCTGACACAGGGAAGCTAGAGAACCACAAGATGGGGATTAGCTATGTATTAACTAAACCATCTATTTATTGATTTACCTTTAAATATTTATTTTATGTGTGTGTGGTGCTCATCTGTGTGTGTACACGCGTGCACACACACACACTTATGCGTGTGTGTGCCAGATATATAGAGGTGCTGCTAGAGGCTAGAAGAGTGCAGGTTCCCTTGAGAAACAGTGCCAGGCAGTTGTGAGACACTTGACATGGGTGCTGGCAACAGAATTTCATCCCCTGGAAGAACAGAAAGCACTCTTACCCACTGAACCAACTCTCCAGTAGCTTCCAAATGCTACTTACTGATCTTTGTGCTTGAAAGACAAAGAAGGTTTGTGTAATGAGTCCACAGTGTGGTAATACACATCTGCAATCCCAGCACTTGAGAGGCAGAAACAGGAGGATGCCAAGTTTGGAACCAGCGTAGGCTCTATATTATAGAGCCTGTCTTGAAACAATTACCATCGGATTTCTGAAACCCTGTTTCTAGGCCTTTTGGGCATCATGAAAAGTTTGAGAGCATTAGAAACTTATTCTTTGAAGGTGATAAAGACTACCCCTTATATAATCCGATCTGTGTCCCCTCCTTCTCCAGATCTACTTTTACTGGCTGTGCAGGGACACACATGCCTTTGAGTGGTTTGCAGACCTGCTGCAGCTGCTGGAGACCCAAATGCAGGAAAGGAACAACGCCGATTTCCTCAGCTACAACATCTACCTTACTGGCTGGGATGATGCTCAGGTGAGGACAAAGAGATAGCTCTCAGGCTTTTTTAGCATGCCCAGAGCTTGCTGGCTTCCTTTTACCTATTGGTATATTCTGTGCATGGCATTTTTTCCCAGGGACAGCTAATGGATTCAAGTGACCCAGCTTGCTCACACTCACTCAGTAGCGCCGTCACAATATTTAAACCATTGAGACTTGATTGAAAACTAAGAGGCCTGTGCTGAAATTAGAACACTGTTCCCACCAAGGAGCAGGAATCTCAAAACAGATGGACAGAACTCACAAAATGAAAATGAGAAGAAAAGTCTATCCCTGTCTTGTACATTAATTTATGTTATGCATGTTTTATGATATATTCAATAAATTTATATGCAGTCAGCTCTCCATCTACCTGAGGTTCTGCTCTGTATATTTCATTAACCTAATCAAAATATTTGGGAGAAAAGTAATCATACTGAACATATACTGTCTTTTTTCTTGTAATTACTCTCAAGTACAGTATAAGAACTAGTTACATAGGATTTACGTTGTCTCAAGTGTCATGAGTATCTAGATATGATTTAAAGTATGTAAGAGACTTGAACATTTATGAATTTCGGGTCATACAACTAATCCTTTGCAGAGTCTGAATTCTGTTCCAGGCATTTGTTGTTGTTGTTGTTTTGTTTGTTTTGTTTTTTTGAGACAGGGTTTTTTTTTCTGCCTAACAGTCCTTGCTGTCCTGGAACTCAGTTTGTAGACCAAACTGGCCTCAAACTCACAGAGATCTGCTTGCCTCTGTCTCCAGAATGCTAGGACTAAGGGTGTGTGCCCCCACCGTCCAGTCCCCAGGCATTGTTTTTAGTGCTTGTGTGGATTGTCTAATATTATTTGTCAAATTTATTGTCTCATTAGAGTCAAAAGCCTAGAACTGAGTAGGTTATTTGCTTAAAGGCATCCAACAAGTAAATGGCCGCCTGACTGCTCCAGAACCTGCAGTCAGCAATTCTCAGCAATTTGTGGTTATTAATAATACATAAAACTACCTATATAATGGAGAACAATTTGGATATATATTATATATGTATATGAATGTGTGATGAAAAATACTTGGAGACTACTAGAATAAAATAAGTTAGTTGTCTTCAACTGAATGCAATACATCCTCCCTCACAGAACACTTAGCAATATAAACATCGTATAACTGACAATGTTAAGAAATTCTGTATGAAGCCTCATTAGGGCTTATAATGGTTAGTTTTAAATGTCAACCTGGGAAGAGAATCTCAATTGATTGAGTAAATATTTAGATCAAATTGGCCTAGGAGCATATCTGTGGGGGATTGCCTTAGTTGCTAATTGATGTGGAAAGATGCGGCCCATTGCCAGTGGCACCATTCCTTTGGCAGGAAGTCCTGAACTATACAGGACAGGAGAAAACTGCATAGAAGCAGAAAGCAAGCAGCATGCGTGTGTGTATTTCTTTCTGCTCTTGACTGTAAAATGACTAGCTGTTTCCAGTTCCTTCCACCTTGCCTTCTCCACAATGGTGAACTGTAATCTGGAATTGTGAACCAAATAAACCCTTTCTCTCCTAAGTAGATTTTATCAAACTTTATGACGTCAACATGAAAGGAAACTAGGTCAGGTTCCCTGGAGTATACAGTTTGCTTTTCTTAGAAGGCAATACAGTCCTTGAAGGCAAAGACAGAACTTTGGAGTCAATCAAGGAGGAAATAGATAACTTTAGTATTATTTGGTTTAGCCTTGCAACCAGCTAAAACTTGCTCTATGTGACTTTGAGGTCAGGGTGTGTCTAAGACAGGAAGGAATAATAACTAGCTGTATTTACTGTCATCAGTTTACCCCTTAGCTTTGTTAGCTTAGGACCAGGACAGAAAAGTTCACTGTGCTCCTATCATCAGTGTCCCTTTGGCTCCATAGCCGTTCAGAGTCCCGGCCCTTGGTTCATCTTGAGCCCTGCCAGGACTCACAAGCAGCTGCGGCTCTAGATCACTTACTGAAAGGCTGGGGCTGATTTCTCTTTGACCCAACGGGAGATCAGCACTTGAAAATGAATTACAAGCAGCTGGGAGATTTCCTGTCATAGCATTTGAAATTCATCTCCTTTCAACTTTTCTATTCCCCGCCTACACTAACTGGACCAGCAGTGAAGGTCTGTAGGCACCTGGGGCTTTTGTAATGCATAAAGACCACATTTCATCCGGGGCACAGTTATTCTTCTCATTATGTTATATCATCTTTATATTCTCTTTCCTTTCTCGTTTATCTTCGAGTTTAGGTTGGACTTATTTGGATTGCAAAAGAGGATTTTTACGTTAATGCAGGGGGTGTTTTGCTTCAAATGTTGTCTCTTTTACACCTGAACTTACAAAGCTTTTTACAAAGGCACCTTCTGTAAAAGGAGTTACTAACCATTGATTATACCATTGTCTCATAAAGCACTGACTTATTGATATCCATAAGTCTAGCATTGAATCTGGATTGCAGATGGGTATAGAGGACCCTTTCATTCTCTTTCTTCAGGAATAGATAGGAATAGATATCATCATAACCTGTTTGTATGTGTGTGTGTGCATGTGTGTGTGTGCATGTGTGTGTGTGCATGTGTATGTGGGCATGTGTGCGTGTATGTGATGAGTGGTAAGAGCTTGTTTTGTAAAATATGTGTTATACCATATTTTTCTGTTTTTTTTTTCTGAATGTATGTCCTTTGTAACAGGCCAATCACTTTGCTGTACACCACGATGAGGAGAAAGATGTAATCACAGGCCTAAAACAAAAGACTCAGTATGGACGACCCAACTGGGATAATGAATTCAAGACAATTGCAAGTCAACACCCTAAGTAAGCAGTGTGGTCTTGAAACTTGTGGTCTGCCAGAAAGCAGCAGCTCTGAGCACAGACTGTCCTTTATAGTCTAAAAGTTAGCATTAACATTTCCATAATACTGTAATGGGGTTGAGTTCTTCTCCAACAGATGTCTGATATCTCCGACTTTAAGAAACAATCTTTAAATCATAGCAAAATTATGTGGAGAGTAATCCTCTCAACGTCCTAATCCAAGCTGCACCATAGAATTTCTCTAGTTTAGTTGCCCAGATTTACCTAGTGTATATGTTTAAGTAGTGAGAACTGGTCATGCTTATTATTAAGAATATTATACCTTCACTTTCAGTTCAAGTGTCTGAATCAAATCATAAGTTGACAGATGACACAAATTTCTTTCTGGTGTCACTACAGTTTTATCCTTCATGAAACCTTGAGGAAATTCCCTTGTCTCCTAGAACACGTGAAAAACTCATGAGCTTGCCATAAATATATCTTTTTGAATAGATGTGGAAAACACTTTGAGTTGCCATTGCAACATGATCTACAAATGTGCTGTGCTGCATGCACAGCTATTTTGATACACATGTGGCCCATCAGCCCCAGGTTTGGTATACCTGCTTTATTTGGACCATGCTTTCCGCTCTTTGAATGGCACATATATACCTTGCTATGTTTTTACATAAGGCTCTGATTTATTAGGTGCTTTTTTAAAAAAAAAATGGCGAGGGGGCACATTTTGAAAAGCAGGGATTTCAACTATAAAACTTAAAGGGATGAAGCTGCTGTCAGAGTTTGGGTACCCAATGAGGGTTTGTTACTGATTTTAGTATACTAGAAAGATTTGGGTGGGGGACTAGAGTCCTATAGAAAAGTACATTGTTGCTTCACATATTAGCCCTGATATTCTTGTGGTAGAAATTTCCAAAGTCTCTATTTGGATTTCATTTTCTGGGGGTATCAACCACTTTTGAGTTTTCCAGCTGACCCTATAATCAGAATTAAGCCTCCTTCTTGTGATCAATGTGAACATTTTTTCTCATTTGTGGAAAACATAGGACTAGAAGGGGCTGTACTTCGTGGAAAATTTACCTGCATACTTTGTTGTTCAACTCATGCCAAAGCCTGAAACTTTCTTTTCTTTCTCAAAAGCACCAGAATAGGAGTTTTCCTCTGTGGTCCTGAAGCCTTGGCTAAAACCCTCAACAAACAAAGCATCTCCAACTCCGAGTCCGGCCCTCGTGGAGTGCATTTCATTTTCAACAAGGAAAACTTCTAACTCGGCTCTTTCACGAAGAAATAAGTGTATGCTGCAAAATGCCCCAATATTGCTGGTTGACTAGATGAGCCACATCCTCTGAAGAAAGGAGGAGGAAAGGAAACGATGATGACATAGCCACCCCCTTATAAGAATTGCAAAGATTGCTTGCTAGGTCACATTTGCATGGAGCTTCATGGCTTTCACAGCACTTTTACAAACATTATTATGCTGCTTTATGTCACATTTCCCTCTGCCATGCCTGAAGAGGGTTAGGCAAGAATTGTCTGGAACCCATTTTTGGATAAACAGTAGAAACTCAAATAATTCAGCACCTTCCTTCACATTCAGAAGCTGAAACCCAATCTATGCCACTTGACTCCATATGTGGTAATCTTTTCGTATTTAATACCAGGTTGTCTCAGGAATCAATTTTTCTGCCCTCTCCTACAAGAGAGTACTACAAAGAGTAGTTTATCAATCCTCATTTTTTTGTTTCATCTTTAACATTAGTTAGCATCATGCAAAAGGAGAGTGCTTTTTATGGAAGAAATAATGATGCTGGCAGTGACTTAATACTTTCTAGTGACAGTATTGACATGGAAGTGCTTTCCAGTTTACCAGCACAACAGCTTAACTGTGTCAGAGATTATTCCTACAAAGGAACATTAGACTGGCTGGAGTTAAGGTAGCAGTCTACATTTAGCAAGGTGCTTGGCAGAGTGGGGTTCAAGGTCAGTTTATTGAATGAATGAGTGAGAGAACAAACGAATGGAAACATTTAGAACTACACAATGTCAGAGGGGAATTAACTTAAGATCAGAGACAAAATTATCCTTCTGTTACTTTTACAGATCAGAGGATTCTGATTCCCCTGGGGGTAGAAAGCAGAATATGAACCAGTGGGATAGCCTGGTCTAGTGTATTTACCCTGCTGTTATCTGGAGGCAGGGGGGTTGAAGTCAGAGACCTAAACTCCTATGATGCTGCTGGCTAACACTTCTAGTCCTAGTCCATAAGACTGAAAGAAAAACACATCTGTTTATTGCCAGAAATGGTCTGTTCTAGCTAACCCTTGTGAAATTTGAACTGAATTCTAGCAAATGTGTATCTGATAATACGTATCCTGCTTAGAATCCATTTATTCTTTTTGATTTAATGCCTACACAAATAAATCTCATGTGTGTATATAATAAGTTGTTTTTACTACACTATTTTCATCACCACTATTACCAGCGTCACCATCTTCCTGAAATATAAATCATAGAAACTGTAATCCTCAAATAGTGAAATCACACCCAATATTTGATGGGTAGTCAGAAGCATAAAACAGAGTCTAAATCTTTAAAAATAGTTATGATTGCCCGACCACCAAGGATAGCAATATTTATAGCTATACAGCTTTGGCAATGAGGAATAAAGTGCAGAGGAAAGGGCAGAGGTCTTAGTGCAAAGAAGAGGAAGTGTGGAAACAACAGAAGAGAAAAAAAGTACACTCAAAAGGAAGAGGCAGGGGGAAGGGGGTCTCACAGTGGTCATGTTTCATCCTCCATTTCTGTGGTGTATATATTGCATGTAATTGAAAGAGGCATTCAGAGTCATCTTGTTTTGACTTCATACAGTGTTGAATCTTTTCAATTCTGGTCCAAATTTTGATGTTATGCTGGCATTTTGAAGGGACTAGATGAAGTGAGAGCTCTGATGTCCCTTATATTACTTTTCTGCCTGTGTTCTGCTAATATCCTTAGAACACTGAAGGTTGGATTCGGCAAATAAGACCTTCCTAGATGTGCACATGGCACCACAATAAATGTTCCTCCTTTAGAAAGGTTCATCCCCTTCATGTTGTACCCTAGACATTAGTTCAATCATTGAACATATATTCTCTTTGTATAATTAACATGAGTAAGATACTGTTTTAATTAGTTTTAATTATTTGTAGCGAAGTTTGAGCTAGAGGGAGACACCAGTTACATGGAATTTGAACATATGTATCCAAGTGCTATTAAATAATGTCTCTCTGTTTGTTACTCCAAGAATGTCTCTCCAGTTTTCTAAAGACACAAACAGAGTTCCCAAAATAGAGATCCACCCTGTGTTATTCTGGTTATGAGATGGAAAATGAGTGCAATGTGCTTCTTGTTTGAGAACTTCCTTCTTTTTTCCTCCCAAGCCCCCAGCTCCCAGCTACCAGCATAGCTCTTTCAGCATTTATTTCTTGGAATTTAGTAACAGATATTGAGATTTGTATTTAGTAACAAGTATCAAATGAGAAAATAAGGCTATATATGCTTTTCTTAGTTTTTCTTGCTTTTGCAATATTGTGTTTATGAAATTTGAATACTTGCAGCCATTGTATATGAATAGTTTGGGGGAGAAGATGATCTGGGAATAACTTTTAGAAACAGCTATTAAAGCTTGCTTAGATGTTGAAATCAGTATGCTTTCCTTGTGTCTGTGTTATTGAACTCAAGGGTGAATCTGGCTAGCAGACATCCTGTCTTTTTGCAAGAGAGTTATTCTAAGGAGTTCATCAGTTACAGCTATCACTGTCTAGGTAATGCATGGAGCTGTGAATGCATGTTTTCTGATGTTATCATGGATAAAAAAAAACCACCCAAGGCAAATGGTAATAATAGAAATAGCAAGCATTTATTGAGCTACTACTATACCAAACATTTTTTGCATACCTCAGGTACTCCCTCAGCAACGTCACAATGTAGACGTTAATCTTAATCTTGTTGATAAGAAAACTATCCAGGAAAGATAATTGATAAACAAGGGTCCTACAATTAATGGATATGTATATCAGTGATAAATTCACATTTTCTAGCAATAGAGTATATGTCCACTAGCATATTAAACAAGGTTCGTGGAACCAAAATATGCACTGAGAATGGCTGGATCATGGCGGCAGTAAAGACCAGTATCTTGGTATGTCAATGAAAAAAATTGGATCCATGTTGATTTTCACTTTTAAATTAAAATAAAATAGGATGCTGGAGGGAAGAAAGGGGGCATATAGGTGATGTAATTTTATTTAAAATATGTAAAAATATATTTTAAAAAAGAAGTGAAGATCCAGGTGTTCTGATGCACACATGTAATTCGAGCACTCAGGAGGCTGAGTCAGAATTAGAAATTCAAAGCCAGTTTGGCCTGTATATCCAGACCCTGTTTTAACTTTACAAAGAAAAAAGAAAGCTTTAGTGACTCAATTTAAATTTACTTTTTATATATTTTTATGTCTTTCATAAAATAGCCATTCATTGTTTAAAGGGTGTGTGTGTGTGCTTGTGCACATGCATGCACATGTAATAAGTTTTCATGAGGGAGAAGTGAAATTAAAAAAATGACGTGATTTCTCAACTTTAAGTGCTGTTCTGCAGAACAAAAAAAATTTCTGGCAGTAACTGGGCAATCTGACCACTGGTAATTTCTAAAATGTGGAAAAATGATCAACCAATAGTCCATCTTAGAATATTGAAAATAGATTAATAACTAAGAAAACATAATATTTTAAATTGTACAACAAAGAACTCAACCCCAAAGTAACTGTTTTGTGGCTAAAGGGAAGTATTAGGAATAGCAATGTATGAGAAGAAACCACTGGGAGCTAATTTTGGGGATTTTACCCTGAGAACTAATAGCTGTGCTTGTCTAATTTTGGGGAAATGCCCCAAACATTATATTCTGAAACTTTGTCCTTCAGAGAAGATTGCACAAACCTTATTTATATGAAAAAATCAAGTTCAAAACATCTTCACAAATCCTACAATCACATTAGATTTAATAATCTACAGGCTTTTTCCATTCTGTTAGATCACTTGATTGCTAAGCATCACTTCCCCCTTTCAGTTACACAATTCCCACTTGAGTAACAATATAATTGCTAGCAAAAAAACATCTAAACATTACTCCTCAGAGTCAGATGCGTACAAGCCAAGATACAAGAATAAATCATCCATATTTTCTAAAGACTGTAGACCAAATTTTAGCGTGTGCTTGTGTAGATTTATAAGGAAAAATATTATCTGAACATCTTTCACTGTGAATTGTGTATCTATTGGTTGAAAACCACCATGGTACTCTATTGACATAGAAATTAATCCATACCTGGTGTGTAAAGGTCAGCAGAGCTAGCTGATCCTCCTGTGTTTCAGTGGCAAGATCGGCATCAGTTATGGCCAAAACATCACACTCAGACATCTGTGTTGTCAACTACCTGACATATTCATTACTAGGTGCTCCATTCTGCTGAGCATCTGGGAATTTTCTGAGATCAAAGGCAACAGCAAGCTTGACCATAAGCAAATTACAAAGGAAGTCAGCTTTAAAGCCTTTTAGAAATTAAGTATGTTTTCTCTTTATAAAAATAATCAACAAACTTTACTATTTGGAACATATGAGATGCATTAAAAATACCTCCACTTTCTACTTAAGGCTATGATATATCAAAGGCTAGGAGATGGGGGTAAAAAGAAAAGTGAAACAGATGGTATCATCATTAATTAGAGAGAAAAGTGGAATATAAATAGATCGCTTTACTGGCTCTTAAAGAGGTGAATAATGCTTAGATTAATTACAATTTATCCCCACATATACATTTCTCTCTATATTCACATCATCTGTCTGCAATGTAACTTTGTAATAGAAATATTCCCTTTAAATAGTATATTGAATACATTGGCTCTGTAGATCTATACCTTTCCATCAATAGAAGAAGTATTCCTTAAAGTAGTGCATTTAGTACATTGGATCTTTAGATCTATAATGACTAAAACATACAACTCAGCTCAAAGTGAGAAAAGTCATAAGAATGTAAATGTTGATTTTCTAAATTTACAATTAGTAGGCAAATCACAGAAGACCTAACCATAAATAAAATGAAATACAAAGTTATTAATGGTGACACTATATAACTGAAAGCATAATAGAGGAGGTGGGGTATTGGCAAAAGTTAAGGGAGAAAAATGGTACACACAGGGGCTGAAGAGATAGTTCAGTTATAAGATGCTTATTGCTCTATCAGAGGACATGGCTTCAGTTCTCAGCACAATATAAGATAGCTCACAGTCCGATGCCCTCTGACCTCTGAAAAGTTGGGAAGTCAGTGGTGCACATAACTTCATGTAGGCACATGCATACACATAAATTGTAAAATATATTTTAAAGTGATACATGTGGGGGGCTGAAAAAATGGCTCAGTGGTTAAGAGAACTGACTGCTGTTACATAGAACCTGGGTTTGATTCCCAGCACCCACATGGTAGCTCACAACTGTCTGTAACTTTAGTTCTGGGATATCGCCTTCCTCTAGCCTTTGAAGGCACCAGACATGCATGTGGTACATAGACACCCATGTAGGCAAAACAAACATACACATAAAATAAAAGTGATATATATATATGTATGTATGTATGTATGTATATATCCCTTATGAGGTTTTCTTACCACCTGTATGGTTGTCACTGTTGTAGGAAGAGGTCTCACTTGTTCTTTCCGGCCACCCAGCTAGATTAGCCCCAAAATAACGACACAGAAACTGTATTAACTAAATTACTGATTGGACCATTATATCTAGCCTCTTATTGCCTAACTCTCACATCTTGATTTAACCCATTTTTATTAATCTGTATATCCTCACGTGGTAGTTGCTTACTGGGAAGGATTCAGCATGTCTGTCTCTGGCAGCTCCATGGTATCTCTCTGACTCTGCTTTCTTCCTCCCAGAATTCAGTTTTGTCTTCTCTGCCTACCTAAATTCTACCCCTATCAGGCCAAGGCAGTTTCTTTATTCATTAACCAATACAAGCAACACACAGAGGGGACTCCCACATCACTTCCCCCTTTCTGTTTAAATAAAAGGAAGGTTTTAACTTTAACATAGTAAAATTACATAGAACAGGTATCAAGCAAGAATGACAGTTACAATATTTTTATTTACTTTTATCATAACTAAGGAAAACTATAACTATAGCTATCTATCTATTCTTTAACTCCATCAAAGCCTCCAGAAGGATATAATATTACCTAAGTAAACAGGAAGTACATTGTAAGCAACTCCCAAACTCTAGAATTGACAGAGACATCTTGCTGCCTGGACAGTCACCCAAAGTTTTTTTGTACATTGGGGCATCCATCTTTGGCCTTCAGGCCCATAGTATACAGCAGAATTTTTCATGAAGCAGAAGATTTCAAAGTTCAGTCACTTTCTTCTGTATCCTGCAGAATGTCTTGCAGAGTCTTTTATGAAGCAGGAACCCTGAAGGATCATCTCACCTTTAGTCAAGTTTAGTAGTCATTTTTTTTTGCAGGTACTGCATGTCCAGTTTAGCAATTCAGGTAAGAGCAGTTTCTTGCCCAAATGGCTAAGGAGTCTCTTCAATGCCCATCTTCCTCTCAAAGTAATTGGTGCTGCCAGAAGCAGATGTGTCTCATTGTCATGAAAAGTCCTAAATTTTTAAAATATTTAAATGCCATATTTTGAAGGTCTCTGAAAGATTTGAAGAATAGCTAACTAACTGAAATATATTTCTATACATCTAGAAAACCTAACATGACTACAATCTTGACTACTACAGATGATTATCTATTAACCTATATTTCTTAATTATACATTTTTAAATGAACTACACAATCACAATATTTTAATCAAGAGCAGAAATATACATATAACAAAATTGACCTTAAATTTGTATCAATAAAACAAGATCCATACAAATGCAAATCTTTACAGCATATTCCCCTTTAAATGTAAACAAATAATTATAAATAATATTTGGGAATATGGGAGTAGTTTTATCCATATTGCTTCCTGCTGTTTGGGGGCATTGTTAATCACATCTTTCATGGTATATCCTGTGTGCTAGGTTCATCTCAGTGATCAGTTGGGTAAAGCACTTTTTTGAGGGTGTTCATGGTGACCTTTCAGGGGGCATGGTCTATCATACCATATTAGTCTGGAAGTATTCCATTGGTTCTCATCTTTTGTGGAAACAAAAGAAGAACCTCTTTTCCAAAGCATCACATCCTTAGACTCAAATTTTGAAATCAAGATACCTTTATAATATACATTCTGGTTTAGCTTAGCAGCCCATACAGTGAAATATCTCTCTGCACTTAGCTCCTTTACAGTCAAAAATTTAAAGAAACACAATAATATACATAATCCAGACTCTCTGTGAATTTTCCATCTTTACCATGGTTTATTTTTCTTTACTCTTTTTAATCTCTGACTATCTGTACTCTGTCTCTTTAAAGACTACCTTTTTTTTTTTTTTGGTTTTTCGAGACAGGGTTTCTCTGTGGCTTTGGAGCCTGTCCTGGAACTAGCTCTTGTAGACCAGGCTGGTCTCGAACTCACAGAGATCCGCCTGCCTCTGCCTCCCGATTGCTGGGATTAAAGGCGTGTGCCACCACCGCCCGGCTAAAGACTACCTTTTTTAAAGCATTAACTTTATTTTATGACTTTCTATACTCTTTTTCTTCTCTCTCCCAAGTCTATGTACATTTATCCAACACTGTGACCCATTTAGAGTTCTTTTATGTCTGAATCTGTCCTCTTGTGAATTTGTAATTTTTTTACTATCGAGGAGCACTTCTTAAAATGTTAAGCACTTCTTAAAAACTTAAGTTGTGCCATTAGTAGGGGTAATATGGTACCACCTGTTTGCCTGCCCAGTCTAAATCTTAAGCTGTGCTCTTACTATGATAAATATGGTAGGCCTGCTTGGCGCTCTACACAGTTCAGCATGGCAGAGCCGCTTTTGCCTCTGAGTCGCTTGTGCCTGTAAGCTGCTTGTGCCTCTGAGACACATACATTGCCCCACTTCTGGGCACACAGCGAATCCATGTTTCCATCAAGCAAGCTGTAGTAGCACTTTACTCACAAACCCCATCCAAATGTTCTCTCTCCAGTAACAGACAGAGGTTGCACTAGCAGCATAGCCCAGAAAACTGGCATTTTAAAAATGACACTTTATGTTGCAGCTGCTGAGTCAGGAAAATCTCTCCTAAAGGAGCTGTGACATGCCTCCAGCAAACAGCAAAAATCTGTTAAACTCTCCATATAAATTTTTTTGTTTGTAATTTCTTTTAAAGCCCTTTCAAATTTTATGTGGAGTTAGTTGACCATGTTGGAGCACCAATTGTTGTAGGGATAGAGCCTACTTGCTCTTCCCGGCTGACCAGCTAGCTTAGCCCAGAAATAACCACACAGAAACTGTATTAATTAAATCACTGCTTGGCCCATTATCTCTAGCCTCTTATTGGCTAACTCTCACATCTTGATTTAACCCATTTTTATTAATCTGTATATCACCACGTGGCAGTGGCTTACTGAGAAAGATTTGGCATGTCTGTCTATGACAGCTCCATGCATTCCTCTGACTCTGCTATCTTTCTCCCAAAATTCAGTTGTCTTCTCCGCCTACCTAATTTCTGCCCTATCAGGTCAAGGCAGGTTCTTTATTCATTAACCAATACAAGCAACACACAGAGGGGACTCCCACATCATGTCACCTCTTTGGATGAGCTATCATTTTTTTCTGAAAAGGTTTCTCTTTTTCAAACCAAATCTTTATTAATTATGATGGTATCCATAGTTTTTCTTCTCCTGTAGAAACAAGAGCAAAACCTCTTACCCAATGTAACACATCTCCTGGTTTGCATTGTGAGGTCAACACATCCTTGAAATATACCAGCTGATTTATTTATTTATTTTTATTGAGTTCTACATTTTTCTCTGCTCCCTTCCCTGCCTCTCCCCTCCACTTCAACCCTTTTCCAAGGTCCCCATGCTCCCAATTTACTCAGGATATCTTGTCTTTTCCTACTTCCCATGTAGATTATACTGGCTGATTTAATTTAGAAGTTTTCTCTATTATCCAATGTCTCTCCACTGCCATTGTTCCTTTCTCATTAGTGTTAAAAAATTCAAGGTTAATAAAGCATTATGCAATCTATTTCTGGGGTGTATTTTCTATCCCTTTCTGTTTGTTTAGCATGTCCTTTATAGTTCAATTTGATCTTTCTGTAACTACCTGACCAGTAGGAATGTTTGGTATACCTATAATATGCTTTATATTATAATAAGCAAAATCTGTTTCATTTTCTTAGACACATGTTCTGGACCATTGTCTATCTTTATTTGTGCAGGTATACCCATGATGGCCATAACTTCTAATAAATGCATGATTACTGAATCAGCGTTTTCTAAGCTCAAGGCAGTTGCCCAATGAAAACCTGAATAAGTGCTAATGGTGTAGTATACATATTTTAATTTTCCATATTCTGCAAAGTGGAACACATCCATCTGCTGGATCTCATTCCTCTGAGTATCCTTTGGGTTACTCCCTGCTGGTAATGGTGTTTGGTTATAAAGAGAGAAAGTAGGACATCTCTTTATAATCTCCATAGCTTGTTGCCATGTAATAGAAAACTCTTTCTTTAAACTTTTGCTATTGACGTGATGTTTCATATGAAATTCTGAGGCCTTCAGCACACTTCCAATCAATAATCAATCAATTTCTGTATTACCTTGTGCTAGAGGACCTCGCAGACCCATATCGGATTGGATATGTGTTATGTATATGGGTCCAAGCCTATTCCTCATTATATCTTGAACCTGTATGAATAATGAAGTCAATTCTGTATCATATTGTATAAATTTATTAGTTTCAATATGCAAGACAACTCTTTCTACATATTGTGAATCAGTAACTATATTGAGAAGTTTTTTTTTAAAATCCCTTAGTACCATGAGAATCACATATAATTCTGCCTTTTGGACACAATTATAAGGGCTTTGTTCCACCTTACTTAATTCTTCTGATTTGTAACCTGCCTTTCCTGATTTATATGCATCTGTATAAAATGTACAGGCTTCAGTTATTGGTGCATCATGTACAATTTTGGGAAGAATCCAAGTAGTTCTCTATATAAGGTTAATTCATCACTTTTGGGATAATTGCTATTAATTTCTCTTAAAAATTTAGCACAAGTTCTTTGCCATGGTTCATTGTTTTCCGTATTTTTTTTTTATCTCATCAGTAGTAAAAAGAACTATAATCTCTGCTGGTTCTACATCTACTAGTTGACGAAGTCTTAATTTTCATTGTATAATTAATTCAGAGACTTTTCCACATACTTTTTTGGTATCAGAGTTACTGTAGCTTCATAAAAGGAATTTGGCAATGACTCTTCTGTTTCTATATTGTGAAATACATTAAGGAGAATAGGTATTAGGTCTTCTTGGAAGTTCTGGTAGAATTCTGCATTGAAACCATCTGGTCCTGGACTTTTTTTGGAAGGGAGGTTTTTGATAACAGCTTCTAATTCTTCACGACTAACCGGTCTATTTAGGTTGTTCACCTGGTCCTGGTTTAACTTTGGTAAATGGTATTTATCTAAAAAAGCGTCCATTTCTTTTACATTTTCCAGTTTTGTGGCATACAGGCCTTTGTAGTAAGATCTAATGATTCTCTGAATTTCCTCTGTGTCTGTGGTTATGTCTCCCTTTTCATTTCTGATCTTATTAATTTGCAAATTCTCTCTCTGCCGTTTGATTAGTTTGGATAGGGGTTTATCAATCTTGTTGATTTTCTCCAGGAACCAGCTTTTTGATTCATTGATTCTTTCAATTGTTTTCTGTGTCTCTATTTTGTTGATTTCAGCCCTCAGTTTGATTATTTCCAGTCTTCTACCCCTTCTAGGTGAGTCTGCTTCTTTTTTTTCTAGAGCTTTCAGGTGGGCTGTTAAGTCTCCAATGTGTGCTTTCTCTGTTTTCTTTAAGTGGGCAGTTAGTGCTATGAACTTTCCTCTCAGAACTGCTTTCATAGTGTCCCATAGGTTTGAGTATGTTGTTTCTTTATTTTCATTGTCTTCAAGGAAGAGTTTAATTTCTTTCTTTATTTCTTCCTTAATCCAGGAATGGTTCAGTAGTTGACTATTCAGTTTCCATGAGTTTGTAGGCTTTCTGGGGGTAGCATTGTTGCAGAATTCTAGCTTTAATCCATGGTGATCTGATAAGATACAGGTGGTTATTAATATTTTTTTGTAACTGTGGATGTTTGCTTTGTTACCGAGTATGTGGTCGATTTTTGAGAAGGTTCCATGAGCTGCAGAGAAGAAGGTATATTCTTTCCTATTTGGGTGGAATATTCTATAGATGTCTGTTAAGTCCATTTGATTCATTACCTCCATTAATTCTCTTATTTCTCTGTTAGGTTTCTGTCTACTTGACCTGTCCATTGGTGAGAGAGGAGTATTAAAGTCTCCTACTATTAATGTGTGCGGTTTGATGGCTGCCTTGAGTTTTAACAATGTTTCTTTTACGTACGTGGGTGCTTTTATATTAGGGGCATAGATATTCAGGATTGAGACTTCATCCTGATGAATTGTTCCTGTTATGAGTAGAAAATGTCCCTCTCCATCTCTCCTGATTGATTTAAGTTTGAAGTCAACTTTGTTAGAAATTAGTATGGCCACCCCTGCTTGTTTCTTAGGTCCATTTACTTGATAAGCCTTATCCCAACCCTTTATTCTGAGTAGGTGCCTGTCTTTGTGGTTGAGGTGTGTTTCTTGTAAACAGCAGAATGTTGGATCCTGTTTTCGTATCCAATCTCTTAGTCTGTGCCTTTTTATAGGAGAGTTGAGTCCATTGACATTAAGTGATATTAATGACCAGTGGTTGTTAACTCCGGTCATTTTTTAAGTTGGAAATTTTGTGTGTTCCCCTTCTTTGTGTTGCGCTGGTGAAGGGTCTCTAGTTGTCTGAGATATTGTGGTCATTGTTGGACTCCTTGGTTAGTGATTTTCCTTCTATTACTTTCTGTAAGGCTGGATTTGTGGCTACGTATTGTTTAAATTTGTTTTTATCCTGGAAAATTTTGTTTTCTCCATTTATAGTGAACGAAAGCTTGGCTGGGTATAGTAGTCTGGGCTTGCATCCATGGTCTCTTAGTTTCTGCAGTACATCTATCCAGGACCTTCTGGCTTTCATGGTTTCCATAGAGAAGTCAGGTGTAAGTCTGATAGGTTTACCTTTATAAGTAACTTGGCCTTTTTCCTTTGCTGCTCTTAGTATTCTTTCTTTATTCTGTATGCTTTGTGTTTTGATTATTATATGGCGAGAGGATGTTTTTTTTTGATCCAGCCTATTCGGTGTTCTGTATGCTTCTTGAATCTTCATAGGTATATCTTTCTTTAGGTTGGGAAAGTTTTCTTCTATAATTTTATTAAATATATTTTCTGGACCGTTGAGCTGCGCTTCTTCTCCTTCTTCTATTCCTATTATTCTTAGGTTTGGTCTTTTTATTGTGTCCCATATTTCCTGAATGTTTTGTGATGAGAATTTGTTGGCCTTGCTGTTTTCTTGGATCAGCGTGTTTATTTTCTCTATGGTATCTTCAGAATCTGAGATTCTTTCTTCTATCTCTTGTATTCTGTTGGTTATGCTTGCTTCTGTAGTCTCTATTCGTTTACCTAGATTTTCCCTGTCCAGCTGACCTTCTGTTTGTGTTTTCTTCTTTGCCTCCATTTCAGTTTTTAAGTCTTGCACTGTTTCCATTATCTGTTTGATTGTTTTTCCTTGGTTTCCTAGGGTATCATTCACTGATTTACTCAATTCTTCAAACTTTCTGTTATACTTCTCATCCATTTCTATAAGGGCATTTTTTACATGTTGTTTAAGGGCGTCAATCACTTTCATAAAGTCAATTTTATCTACTTCTTCATGATTAAGGTGTTCATGTCCACCTGTTGGGAGGTCGCTGGGTTCTGGTGGTTTCATATAGTTTTTCAGATTGTTAGGTGAATTCTTGCATTGGCTCCTGCCCATCTCTTTCTCCGAATGCTCCCCTCTGGATCTTCTTTTACCGGATCAGGTCTCCTTGCCTACTGATGTACCTTCCCAGTGATGGCTCTCTGCAGTGCTAGTCTCCTGGTGTTATAGTGATGTCTCTCCTTGCTTGTTGCAGGCAGGCCAGTGAGACAAAGGAGGTCTCGCCTGCCTACTTGCCCTGAGGATTTGCCCCCAGCGCCAGACAGACTGAGCTGGATGGTGTTATGTGCCCAAAGAGGAAAGGGGACAGAAGGAAGAAGGGTTCTGGATGCAAGCTGGGTGGGACAAGAAGAGAGAGGCAGTATGGGGGGGTAGAGCCCCTGCAGGGAGCCCGGGGAGTAAAGGGAGGGGGATGAGGGACTTCAGAGTTCCCTGTCCAGGGCTGCTTCTGCCGCCACTGGTCACAAACTCACCGCCCTGCTGTCTCTCCTGGTGCCGAGGTCAGATCTCCGTGCAGGTTGGGTAGTTCGTAAACAAAGCGCCTACCTTGGTTGGTGCAGGCGGGCCAGTGAGACAAAGGAGGTCTCGCCTGCCTACTTGCCCTGAGGATTTGCCCCCAGCGCCAGACAGACTGAGCTGGATGGTGTTATGTGCCCAAAGAGGAAAGGGGACAGAAGGAAGAAGGGTTCTGGATGCAAGCTGGGTGGGACAAGAAGAGAGAGGCAGTATGGGGGGGTAGAGCCTCTGCAGGGAGCCCGGGGAGTATAGGGAGGGGGATGAGGAACTTCAGAGTTCCCTGTCCAGGGCTGTTTCCGCCGCCACTGGTCACAAACTCACCGCCCTGCTGTCTCTCCTGGTGCCGAGATCAGATCTCCGTGCAGGTTGGGTAGTTCGTAAACAAAGCGCCTACCTTGGTTGGTGCAGGCGGGCCAGTGAGACAAAGGAGGTCTCGCCTGCCTACTTGCCCTGAGGGTTTGCCCCCAGCGCCAGACAGACTGAGCTGGATGGTGTTATGTGCCCAAAGAGGAAAGGGGACAGAAGGAAGAAGGGTTCTGGATGCAAGCTGGGTGGGACAAGAAGAGAGAGGCAGTATGGGGGGGTAGAGCCCCTGCAGGGAGCCCGGGGAGTATAGGGAGGGGATGAGGAACTTCAGAGTTCCCTGTCCAGGGCTGCTTCCGCCGCCACTGGTCACAAACTCACCGCCCTGCTGTCTCTCCTGGTGCCGAGATCAGATCTCCGTGCAGGTTGGGTAGTTCGTAAACCTACTTTTTTTTTAAACTTGGTTTATGTGGTAAAAAGATCCACTCTAAGATAATATCTTATCTCTGCATTAAAATACCTGTAGAGGAAATTCTGGAAGGCCATATGACTAGAATACAATTAAGATTTGGATTCACTCTATCTACATGTGCCTCCTGTAACTTCTCTTTAAGAACCATCAATTCTTTTTCTGCTTCAGCTGTTATTCCCTGGGACTATTTAAGTCTTTGTCACCATTTAAAAAAGGTTTTGTTTAAATAACCTATTAGGTCAGGTGTTATCCCAACAGCCAGTCACAGACTGGAAATATCTCCTACCAATCTTTAAAAGTCATTAAGAGTCCACAATCGGTCTCTCCTAATTTGTGTCTTTTGTGTTCTCATTTTCTGTAAACGTATTTTGTAACCTAGGTAACTGACAGAATCTCCTCTTTGTATTTTTTTCAGGAGCAATTTATAATCCCCATTTAGGCAAAACTTTTTTTACTTCCTCAAACATTCTTTTGAAAGTATCTGCATTTGAGTCAGATAACAAAATGTTGTCCATGCAATGGTAAATTATAGACTTTGGAAATTGATTGCATGTTATTTCCAATGGCTGATTTACAAAATATTGGCACAGGGTGAGACTGTTGAGCATTTCCTGTGGAAGGATGGTCCACTGGTATCTCCTAGTAGGCTTAGAATTATTATAAGTAGTCACTGTGAAAGCAAATTTTTCTCGATCCTTTTCTTGTAAAGGTATAGTCAAGAAACAATCCTTTAAATCAATAACTACTAAGAGACCATCCTTTTGGTAAGAGAGAAGACAGAGGAATTCCAGACTGTAGAGGACCCATAGTTTGGATAACCTTTTTGACAGCTCTTTAGATTTGTCACCATTCTCCATTTTCCAGATTTCTTCTTAACAACAAATACAAGAGAATTCTAAGGGCTGGTTCATTCTTCAATATGGTGAGCATCCAATTGCTCCTGTATCAGCTGTTCTAAAGCCCACAGTTTGTCTTCCATTAAAGGCCATTGTTTAACCCATATGGGTTTCTTAGTTAACCATTTTAAAGGAAAGGCTGTTAGTACCTCTAACAAAGCTAGTTGCTTTGTGTTCTTGAACATTATGAATTGCTGGTGACCTTTGTTTATAATATTTTATAATATCCTTCCCAGAAACATGAGTTTTGGGAACTGCAGGAATGTTAACCTGAATATTCAATTGCTGCAGTAGGTCACAGCCCCATAAATTGCCTGCAGTATTAGCTAAATTTGGTCTTAGACTTCCTTTCTGTCCTTCTGGCTCTGTGCATTCAACCCACCTCATACTTTGTTTTATTTGAGATAGGGTTCCAATTCTTAGGAATTGAATATATGCCTCTTGAAGAGGCCAATCTGGATGCCAAGATTCTGGAGTAATGACAGTCACATCCATACATGAGTCTAGTAGTCCCTCAATTACAATGTCATTTATATGCACTCTTAGCTTTGGTCTTTGAACATTTGTAGAAGTCTGCCAAAATATATGTTTCCTATTTCCTCCTGGAGTTTTTGACTCATCCTCCAGGTCTATTCCATCATCCAGAACAGTATGGTTTTTTACAGTAGGCACTGGATTGTTTAATTTTCCTGGTGAGGCATGTTCTCCACAACAACTGGAAATGACTGGGCCTTGTTTGACATTGGGGTCTGTGAGAGGTCCCCCAAGGAGTTTCTGGGTGGTATCGGGTTGCCTTGTCTGTCTTTTATTGACCTACATTCATTAGTTCAATGTCAACTTTTGCTACACCTCTTACATATATCAGAAGCATGAGTCTTCCTATTCTTGCTATTCCTAGAGGAGACATTATTCCTAGGAATTCCTTGTCTACAGTCCTTTCTTAGATGTCCTATTCTTCCACAATTAAAACATTTGGCATTTTGGTGTCTCCTCATACCATTGGAAATCACTTCCCCTAACCAAGCTTCAGTACTATAGTCAAATGTTTCAACATTCATTATATGCAAGATTCATTCATCTATGGGTGCTGATTTAACCTTTAGAGACCCAAGGATCGTCGTACATTCTAAGTTGGCATTTTCAAAAGTCAAGGCTTCAATTAGTATACATCTAACTTCAGGGTCTGTCACTCCTAATTGTACAGCCTTAGTTAATCTTTATAAGAAGTCAGTAAAGGGTTCTCTCTGACCCCGTTTAACCCTAATATATGACTCAGCCCTCTTTCCTAGTTTCTGAATCCTGTCCTAACCCTTAAAAATGGAATATCTATCTATCTATCTATCTATCTATCTATCTATCTATCTATCTATCTAGATATCAGTTTCTATTGTAGTTAAGATCTACTTGTGCCACAGGAAGTTAACTAACCACATTCTGGCAGAGGGCCCTGTATTGAAGTGTTTATGGGCAGGAAAAATAAAACTTGATGGATTAAAAAAAAGGATAAAGTTGGGTAGATAGGGAAGTGGGGTAGGTATAGGAGGTATAGGGGAAGAGGAATGGATATGATCAAAATACATTATATGAAATTCTCAAAGAATAAGGATATTTTTTAAGTCTCAATGACTTGAAGCAACCGAAGTTATTTTATGGCCATATTTCATGACCATTGCATATTGCCTGGGTATAAGGGACTTGTTGAAGCCCTTATGGACCTAGAGTCCCATTTTCCAGCTACTACTATTATCTAAGAACTTTATATATTTCATCTAATTGATTTTTCAGAGCAGCTGTTATCTCTACTTTCCAGGCCAGGATGTTGCAGCACTGAAATATGAAGCACCTTTTCTGCTCTCACACACATAGATCATATTAAGATTATGTGTGTTTTCCCACAAACTTACCTTATAGCATCACAGAAAACTGATGAAGGTTAAATGTAAATGAATTGAAAGGCTGGCATTTGTGGGGAAAGGTGGCTAGGAGTTGATCTCCAAAACTGACCTTAGGAAATACTGTTAATTTAAAGCTATAATTTTACTTAGTAATGGCATATAAAAGCAAAATTAGGTCACGATGTTAAATAGATTGAAAACTAAATGAGAAAACACACCTCTAATTTAGTAAATCAATTTGACAAAATCCTTAAAGCATTATCTTTAAATACAGCGCAGTGTGTATTGCTTCCAGGTCAAGGGCCACTGTGGATCCTGGTTGGGGAGGAAATAGGAAGCACTCCAGCTGTGCAGAAGCTGGGTAGAGATGAGCCTCCTGCAAGTCACGTCCATGAAAGAACAGACCCCTTACAACTTACAAAGAAAAGGAAAAAAAAAGCTTTTTATTTTTGAACCCCTGATAACTGAAGGCTGTTTATCATCACAACATAACCTAGATCAGGATTTGAACCTCTGTATGATAATATACTGGACAGTTTGAAAATGGCACAATTAAATGAGAGGATAACTAATTTAGACAGTTTTTATGTCACGTTAATTGTAAACATTATCAGCATTATTATTTTTGTTTTATCACCAAAAAAGTTGGCTAATCTGAGTGTTAAGATACAGGTCTTAGAAAATCCTAGTAAAACAGATCACAGAGATATTCCAATCCAGACAGAGGAATTTAATGAACAGCCAATTTCAGCATTGCATATAAGAACAGAGAGGAAGAGCCTAAGCTTTTCAGATAACCGACCTTAATATATCCAGCAACCTTACAAGAATTGCCAAATGGCAGAGGCTCTGTTACAGCTAACTGGACTCCTGTGTCAATGTTAGATGTAAAGAGATTCAAGAAAACAATAGTCACATATGACAGGCATTCACCGTTTGGAAAGCAAATGTTAAACTTGTGGTCAGTTTGTAATTGAATTATCCCTAAAGACTGACTGCTTTGCTTTTCTGATCTTCAGCTTGAACCCCAATATCTGTCTCTGGGTTTTTATTATTTGTGCTACAGTATCTAGTACACAGTGAACAATAATACCTATTCAAGTGTTGCTTGTAGAAAGAGACCAGGGAAGGTCTGTGGAAAGGGTGTTGGAAAAGGCCTCTGAAACAAGATTACAGCTGAGAGACTTCTAAGGAAAGCATCAGGATTCTGGTTGTTTCTCTGAGAGAACTGTGACAAACCAAAGCAGGCTGTTACTTTTACTATATGTATTGAGGCCTGTGAAAAGGGGCTCCAGCAAGAGTTTAGAGTTTGACATAGTCTAACTACTTCAACAGAGTGCTATTTTATAGGAAAAACTGAGGATCTATGAACATCCATTGTAGGAAAGTGGGCAGAGAAGAGAAAGCCATCATTTTAAATCTCATAGACTAAATTTCAAGTTTATGCTTCAGTGCACAATCAGTGGCACTCTTCTGTCCCCTGGTGGTAGCAGTATGAAACTACATGAGGAGATAAACGATGTGTATGTAAGCAAATCTTTATTTCAAAGCAAGTTTCACCCATACATGTGCGGTGTGTGTGTGTGTGTGTGTGTGTGTGTGTGTGTGTGTGTGTCTTCCTGGGACTCTTGAGATAAAAAATCTCCAAAGGAACCCTAGCCATTTTTCCTTACTTGTCCAAGCTCAACATCAAAGGAGTCAGTTAAATGGAGGGTATGCTTGAGTATAATAATTCAGCTTTTAGTCTGGGTAATCTTCTCTCCTAGCCTTCTGCTAAGTGTTTGTGGAAGAAATTTCTGCTGTGACTGGAGTACTGGCAGAGCATAGGACCTACCACATATAATGAACCATTTTCAGGATTCCCAAGGAAGATGTCTACATCTGGACAACCTGGCAAAGGAGAAACTCAGAACACAAAAGAGTAGATTCTGTTCCCAAGAGAGAAGCAGAAGAGAACCTTTACAACTCTATGAAGTAAGTGAAAGAATATTGGAAAGGGAAAGAAACAAAGGTGTAACAGACAGAAGCAATCAGAATGCAGCCTCTGTTGCAGTTCCCTGGAAGTAGGTCAGATGAGGGCTAGTAGTCAGATCAAAGTCCAGTTCTGTTTAAGCACATCAATACGGAGTCTGGGTATTTTCACATTAGTTGCCCCCCTTAAGTTGATCTGCAAACTACCAGTGCTATGGTTTGGCTATGGCATGCCCTCCACAACCCCTCATGTGGTGAATACTGTATACCCTACTGGTGGGACTGTTTGTGGAGGCTGTGAAAAATTTAGAAGGAATCAGTTCACAGTGGTCACTCTTTGGAATAGTCCATCTGGTCCCTCTCCTGTACTCTGCTTCCTGTCCACAGTGCTATGAGATTGAATGCTCTGCTGAACTTGGGCTCTCAGGATGTTCTAGTCTTGCCTGAGGCCCATCAACAGAGCATAGGACCATGCACTAAAATAGTGAAACAATCAGCTAAAATAAACCTTTCCTTCTCCAATCTTTCTCTTGGGTATTTTTTAAATAATATGAATAATATTATTTTTTTTTAAATAAGTGGCTTATACATTTAGGAACCACCAGCCAAAGTAGTAGCCTTAACAGAAGAAAATTCTGAAGTCTCACTTCTGGCTCTTCCCTGAACCCTCCAAGATGAAGAATTAAGTATTTGGATTTTTTTCTTTGGTTTTTAACATTAAAGTTTTAAAAGACCTAACCTGCCCCCTTCATTTTCGAAGTGAATTAAGTGCAGCTTAGAAAGGTGAAATGCTTATTTCCCCATCACACAAGCAATTGCAGGTAGAATCACAGCTGCAATGTGGGCCTTCTTATGTCCATCAAGAGGTACCACTGGCACCAGAGAAGCGACAGTAAGGACATACATGAAGCAGATCCCAGTAAACAGTGCTCACCATGTTTATAAGTGTTTCATAAAACTTTATTCAAATGAACAAATGAGGAAAGAAATTCTATGGCCTCCTTAGTGATGCTGTTGCAAGGTTTGGGACAAGCACGATCACACACACACACACACACACACACACACACACCATATAATTAAGAGAAGGACAGATATGATATCCCAAGAATGCTCCACTCAAAATCAGGCCCAGTTTTGTGACTTTTGTACTTTTTGGAGAGTTAGTTTGAACTGCAAAGAATTTCATTTGAGATTGATAACTTCCAGAGCTGGCACACATATGTGCTATGTAGTTGAAGTTGTATTACTTTTCCTATTATTGTGATAAATGACCTGATGTGAAGAACTATAAGAAGAGGTTTGGTTTCGGTTGATCGTTCTCGAAGTTTCAGCCCATCACTGTGAAAAGGGTGTGGCAGAGCAGAGTAGTTCATTGACATCATGGTGGCCTGAGAGCAGTGACAGAGAACACCCTTAACCATCAAATGGGGCAGAAGAGAGGCTCAGCAGTTAACAGCATGTACTGCTCTTGCAGAGGACACAAGTTCCCAGCACTGGGCAGCTCACAACTGCCTATAATTCCAGTTCCAGGGTCATCCACATACATAATTTAAAGCAATAATCAAAAGAAATCTTTAAAAAAATCACAAGGGCAACTTGTTACTTTTATGTCTTAAATTTTTTCTCAAATATCAAAACAAGTTATTGTTTTAAAATTACAAAATAAAACAGTTCCGATGTAAAAAAGACACCTTTATGACCATCCAATAATCTTTCTTTTAGAGAAGACTCTTTACATGAAAACCAGGGGGTTTGGCCAAGTTTTTTGCAGGCAGATATTTTGTAAGAGTGGAACATAGGATACCACCTAAGTGTTCAACGTGAATAAACTATAAGCTAAGATCAACAAGGAGACTATACACACTGACAGGGAAAAATTCATAAGTAAAGTATGACATAAAAAGGAAATCTTGGGTAGGGGGGATGGCTCAGCAGGTAAATACCCTTGCTGCCAAGCCTAATGACCCGAGTTTGATCTCAGGAACCCCACATGGTGGAAGAAAATAACCAACTTTCACAAGTTGTCCTCAGGCCTCCCTCCAAACGAGCCCCCACCCTGCCCAATGTAACATTTCAAATTTCTTATCTTATTCTATTTTAAGATTTACTTGTTTTTATTTTATATATGTGGGTGTTTTGTCTACATGTGTGTATGTGCAATGTGCATGTGCTGGTATTCATCCAAGCCAGAAGGGGGTGCTGGATATCTGGAACTGGAGTTACATACAGTTGTGAGCTGCCTGCCAGGTGGGTTCTGGGAGTTGAAACAGAGTCCTCTGGAAGAGCAGCTAGTGCTCTTAATCACTGAGCCATCTCTTTAGACTTACATTTAACAAACTTTAAAAAGAGCAATGTGCAGTTATATATCTCATATAGCTGTAAAAATAATATATTCATCTACTCATATCAATGCAAACCAGTAGCCTGAATCATGTACAGCAAAATACCAGTTTTTTACTCTCTGGGAGTAGATTCAGATGTGGAAGACAAAGAGGAGGCAAGATGGAAGTCACATAATTTGTTAGACTATTATGGCACTAAAGTATACTGTTTTACATAAAAATATAATCATGAATTCTATTTAAATTCATTTAAAAGTTAATAGTTGTTTAACTACTTGAACTTGGGTAATTTGCTTTATGCAAAAAGTATGAATTTCCCATTTGTTCTCCATAACTTATCCTTTTTCCTCTTGGTGAACACTCTGGTTTTCTTTTTCTGTCTGCTTTGGAAAGCTTTGTTATATAGCTCAGACTGACTTACAACACATCGTGTAGCTAGGAAGTTCTCAAACTTGCTGTCCTACCGCTTCAACGTCCTCTGTGGAACACCAATCCTGGCCTTATTTTTATTTTTAACTCGTTGTAGGAATAATATCAAAGAGAAGAACCTTATTTGCCCTTTCCTTTTCTGAGCCATGCTATTAGTTCTGTGGTGCTGAGCTAAAGAACTATTCATATGATAGAAGCACAAAAATATGACAGATGTCACGAAACTGCCTCTAGAAAAAAAAACCTACTAATGAAAAAAACCCTACTAATGATTTATAGGCCACTAGTTCTGTTAGATATCTGGTCCCTATTAGCATGGTGACAACTCTGACAGATGCATCCACTGTTGACTTGTTACTGAGCCCACACTGTAGCTAATTTCACTCCCTGCTCTTTGCTCATTGACTATTGGTAGAAGAGGCAGAATGTGTGAACAGATTATACAAATATTGGAGGTCCCAGGATGGTGCTGGAGAGGGTAGTAGAAGCCTAGAGCTACTAGAAACTGTGAAATTGAGCCAATCCAGTCAAGTGTTAAGGGATCAGCTTAATCCCCACTTATGGTGCTTTTTCCTTGTAGTTTTCTATGCACAGAATTTCTGTAGCATTCTTGAATTTCTCTACTCCTTCATGCCTGCCTTCTTTGGGAGTGGAGGGGCTTTGTCTCAACTTCTTTTTGTAGGTGGTTTCCCAGAAACATCATGTTCCTACCTTCATCTGAGTGAGGATTTTCATACTGGAATTTAACACGAGAAAGACCAATTGGCCCCGGAAAGTCCTAGAATAGAACTGAAATATGATATTTTCTATTAATCTATCATTCTCATCTCCTAAGTGATTTGCAATTAATGGAGGGGTCTGGACATGATTAAGCACACCTGAAATGCCAACACTTGACAGTCAGAGGCAGGATGGTTGGATGGCCTGGACCACATAACAAGAGCCTGTCTCAGAAAGAAAAGAAAAGAGGGGAGAAAAGGAATAGAAGAAGATGGAGAGTGGAAACTATAGGGAGTAAGAAGAACACTATTTATTTGGCTTGCTTAAGCCAAAAGTCAATGTTTAAATGTTTTTAAATTCACAATTTAGTGAGATTTTTTTCATATCATAATCATTACGTGGTTTTTTTTTTTAAGGCTGAGAGAGTACGCACACCTGAGCCTTCATGCCTTAACAGTACCAGATGATGGAGCTGAAGCGCAACTTCCTATGAACTAGAGCATGTTCAGGCCAGTTATCATTGTTCTACCTAGTCTGGAATTTCCTGGTGCTCACGTTGAGAGTCCACTGGCACTAGGAATCATGCGCTGAGAAGAGTGTTAATGGAGAACACTTTCTGGAAGATGCTCATATCCTTCATTTAAACCCTGTGGGTCTGTTTATGGTAAAAGGAACTATGCAGGTGTGGTTAAATATCTTGTAGTTGGAATAAATTATTGAGTGTAGCTGACGGATTCACAGGATTTTTAGTAGGACAAGATCAGGCAGAAAGGAAAAAAAAAACCCTAAACCTCAGAGGTCAGAAATGAGATCTGATGCTCCTCTACTGGCTTTGAAGATGGACGCTGGAATCCATCACAAAGTGCAATTAGCCCCCAGAAACAAGAAAGATGACTAGAGCTTACAAAAGGAGAGCCTGTCTCAAAAGAAAACGTGAGAACAGGGACTGGAGAGACGGCTCCGCCTCTAAGAGCACTGGTTGCTCTTGTAGAGGATCAAGGTTTGATATCATGCACATCTGCGGTAGCTCTCAACTGTCTCTAACTCCAGTTTCAAGAGATCCGGCCCCCTCTTTGGGCCTCCACAGGCACCACCAACCATGCAAGAAGTGCACAGACATGTCTGTAGACAAAACAACCATGTACATAAATCAATAAGTAACCCCCTTTTTAAAAACGTGAAAGCAGGCCAAGAACAGCGGTAGAATGCACTCCAAAATGAGCACAAAGCCTCATAAGAATAAATACATCTTTTTGTTTGTTTGTGTTTTTCGAGACAGGGTTTCTCAGTGTAACCTTGGCTGTAGCTCTGGAATTTACTCTGTAAACCAGGCTGACCTCACACTCATAAAGAACCACCTGCCTCCGCCTCCCAAGTGCTGGGATTAAAGGTATGTGCCACCACCACCTGGCTAATACATCTTATATTGGATGAATGTTCAAAAGTATTGCATAGAATACATGGAACATGAAAGAAGGAGGAAGGCCTATCAGAAGAGGAAGGGAACCAGCAAGGGAACAGGGAAAGGGGGATGGCAATGGGAGTATCAGACCAAAAAGAACCAGGTGTGGCACCCATTATGAAAATGCCATGATGAAATACAGTACTTCTTATGCTAAACTAAAACATTCACCATATAAGGTAGAAAGTTAACAGAACAATTTAACAATGGACATAGGATTTTTAGCCATAAACACAGTTCCACCTTTTGAATCATAAAACAATTTCACCTTGGACAGGTTCCAGCACATGAGGAAAGTAATTTCAGTTCATCTTAAACTTTGCTTTGATATGTGCTATAAAAGAGACTTAATCACTTCTCCCGAAATAGTCATATATTTCCTGATCCTTTCTTAATAACTGTAACCAAGAATATAATAGCAGCACTTTTACAGGGCAACCCTAAGATCACTATAAAATGAATGATGAATGCAGGCGGAGAAACCCACCCAATGACTCATCATTAACACCCAGCTTGAGAAGAAGGACAGAAAAGTGCTCCTTAATGAGATGTTGCCATTATTTAGGCAGTCAATTAAGACTTCGCAAACACAAAATTACAGCTTTACAGAACATTGCAGTTGGTGCTTACACTAACTGAATTACATGGGTACTAGAGTATTACATGCAAATACCGTAATTTTACTTAAAGTCCCTAACTTTTTTAAAGACACAACAGCTTATTTTCATTTTGACAAAGAAGACAAAATTATTTTCTAAGAATAATCATTAAAAATGGTTATACTATGTTTTACACTAACTTTAAAGAGAAACTTTGTGTTAAAAATTACAAATAATTTTTAAAATGTATAATTATAAAAAGCATGAACTAGAAGCTACGGTTGTATTGTAATGGTAAAGACTCGATTTGCGTGGCAATATTTTTGAGATGCAGTTTTGCTAGGTAGCCAAGTCTGGTCTCATAGTGTTGATCCTCCTGCTCAGACCCGTGTGTATATTAATATATTTACTTTTTGCAATGTATTTCTATGACCCCACATTTGTTTCCCTCCTCCATTTATCCTGCTTGGAAGTTATTAAAGTAAAGGCAATGAGTTATGAAGCAGAGCCAAATGTTCAGCACAGTAAGATAGTCTTTATTATATTTTAACTAGAAACAGCAGAGAGCAAGCTCACGAGGTATGATTTATTTTAAAATGAGGCTTCAACAACAATAGTCAAAAATCAGTCTTAACTGCACAGATAGTTTGGTCACTAGTA
Source organism: Chionomys nivalis (assembly GCF_950005125.1). NCBI lineage: Eukaryota > Metazoa > Chordata > Mammalia > Rodentia > Cricetidae > Chionomys > Chionomys nivalis. The sequence goes on from NC_080112.1 coordinate 26,869,231, forward strand.
TAATCTCCAGAGGTACAAGAGCCAGCACATAAAGTAACATACAGGCAATGACAAAGAATTTCTGAGGTGCCAAAGTCACAGGTCACTGCTTGAAACCCTATCTTTGCATTCTTGTCATTACAGTTACTTGGCAAAATGCCAACCATGTGTGTAGTACTCATCTAAGAATCCTGTTTTAATATTGTTGCCATTAATACTAAGCTTTTCTTTACCCTAAAAATTCAATGACTCTTGATTCCAATCCTTACATGGATTGGGTGCCAGTGGTGACATGTAAAATTGATTTCATTTTCAAGATTAAATGGCAGACATTTGGTGGCCAGTTGTGTACCCTAGGTTTTAGCATTGATTTTCTTAATAAATTTATCTATATTTCATAAGCCCTGAGAAATTAGATAACCCACTACTAATGATTGTTCACTTTTAATGTATATTCTACTCCACTCAATCCTAACTCCACATAAGTATTTTAAATTATGCACACATAGCTATAACTAATGCAACGATAAAATTTATGACTTGTATAACTAAGACTACTAATAAGGCTTTTAAGTAAGAGTTGCATATTTTATGTGTTTATTTTATCAGAAGCAACCCTTGAAAATTTTATGTATAATTCTGCCACCAATTAGTGCTTTCCTTTTGGCTAGTTCTCCATTGAGGTCCAGAGACTTTTCCTTTCTTTTTCAACCCTTCTTCAGAGATACCAGTTTTCCAACTGAAACCAATAGAAACTTAACACTTGAATACCATGTTGAGAGTTGCCATGCCTGGCAGAGAAACACGCACAACAGGCATTCGGTAGATAATGTTTCTCATGGAATGAGTGGATTGTAAGGCAGGTGTCTGAGTCAGATACTGTTGATCATATACTTAACTAATTTTGCTTAAGCAGGAAACCTGGTGATTATTTAATTCCACCTCAAATGCAAATGCAAGAAATTGATATTAGAAAGATGGCTTTGCCAGGTTCTCAGGAAAATGAAACAGGTTAGTCATAGCTGCTACTATAACATTAGATACAGGTGGTGGTGGGGTGTCACAATTACTTTCCATGAAGTATTATATATAATCCAATGAAGGGAAGAAATTAAAATAAATAAGAAAGGTATTAGCCAATTCATGTAATTTTCTCTGCACTGAGCATTGCAGCATTTTTGTTCACATATTTATCCCTGTTAAGTTTTCTAGTATAAAGATATTGTCAGCATCTAAGTAGATTATCCCATCTCTGCGAGTGCGGGATGCTAGTGAAAGGCTTGTATAAATAGAACATCCTAATCTTATGTTAGTCAATATTTCTGCATTAATTTTTGGCTAACATTTGTGTCTTTAAATGAAACTGTATAGAATATGAGATAATCTGCCAAGATCTTATTAGACTTTTCCTTATAATATTCAGGTTTTTGTTGATAGCTTTGAAGCATACTGCACACTTGTCATCTAGCACATTAATAGGTAATTATTACTCTTTTTAGAAAGGATACACTCACGAACTTAAGGTAATGGCTTGAACCCATGATATTTACTGGGTTACAGGACAATTGCAATTGCAAAGATATTAACAATACAGTTCATGGTACGGTTCTCCCATCTTACAGTACAGGTTCCTGAAAACATAGAAGAAGAGGACATTTACACATCAGTAAAACATCAAAACTACCAGGCACTAAGTAATTAATACACACACATTTATAGACAGCAGACGAACACACACCCACACATAGCTTTTAGTAATATTTCCTCTAATATGTTCTATCTTCACATTTCATACTGACTTGAAACCCTACTTGTGAGCGCACTCGAAGCAATTCTATTGATACAGTGTTTTTCAGACTTCAAGTAGAGCTACATAATAAGTCCAGACTGACTTTTCTGGAACTTTCATTCTGGGCAAATTAATTTATGGTCTCTTACCATCAGATGTGGTATCCCAAAAGCATGAGCTGGCTGTATGAAATCCATAGGCACTCCTCTGGGCCACAGCACAGGTCACTGCAGTGACAGTGAAAGGGGGAAAGAATCAAGGTGGAAATATTTGTATCAGAACTCTAAAAGCTGAAAAATAAGTAACAAAATAATTCAGCTAGTAGGTTAACATAGTCTCTTGAAATTAACCATGATGAACTTATTTTCAGGAGGCTCGGCCATTTCCTGAACCATTACTATAACTGCCAACAACTGTACTGCAGACAACTTCTGGATCCAACTGCACTCTGCGCCACTACCAGATTTCAGAGAGAAATTCGGGGACAATTTCACTTTGTACTTGGTGTGTGGATTTTCACAGGCCTCTACAGAGGCATGGAAGGCTGAGAGGACGACAGCCCTGAAGGGTCTCAGTGGACAAAGAGAACTGCTGCTACCAAGGGAAGGCAGTTTAAACTGGTTTAGACTGCAAGTCCTCCAGTTTCACGCTGCATCATGTATTACATTCAAAGGGACAAGTCAGAAGTGCTTCCTACACTAGTGTTCAACTACAGTGCCTGTTGTTAGGATCCATGATCCGACTTCAGAGAAAACCAGAAGGATAAAGGCATGGCAACTGGGGAGGAAGGACCCCACATCAACACTTACCAATGTACTTATAAGCTTTGCCCATTTTAACCAAATGTGCTAGGGATTGCTCCACTATGCTTGCAGTCCATTGGTTGATGTTGTTCTGATTGTAATCCTCGCCTCCCAAGACTGCATCAATACACTAGGAGAGAGGACAGCTCCATTAAACCAAATGAACTCAAATTTACATATCCTGCAAGAGAAAGTCAAGGCACAGCAGAAAACATGCATCCACTAAATGTTCGGTGTGCACTGCCTCAAGCTGTTAAGAGTTTTCAAAGCACTCCCATGGGCCTTATCTCATTCTATGAAGTATTAAAGGTCATATAAAGATAAATTTGCCAATGCCTCCGTGGTAGCAGAAACACTAATAAAAAAAACCCTCTAATATTTATAACACAGGAAACACAGAGCATAAACAACAAGTGATAAAAACGACTTCAGGATTAAGAAAACATAGTAGTAACTGTTTAAACATGGCTTTGAAACATAGGATTAAAACTAGTGTTCATGTGCTGAAAACCAAGGATAGGACTAATTTAAAACATAGTTCTATGGATATTAATTATAATCTCATTTGTGCTATGTAATTGCTTAGCTACAAAACAACCAAAACACCTGCCAGTGAAAGTAAATAAAGATACTCTAGGAAAAGAAAGTCAAATAATATCGTACAGTGCTTACTTGCATCCACTTTTGACACCTGATTAAGAGCAACGGTGAGATCAAGACCAGCCTGGTCTACAGAGTGAGTTCCAGGACAGGCAGGGCTGTTACACAGACAAACCCTGTCTCAAAAAAAAAAAAAAAAAAAAAAAAAAAAAAAAAAAACCCAAACACCAAAAACAAACAAACAACAAAACCCAGAAAACAGCAATGGCTTTAGTACCGCAGTCTAGGGCTGGAAGGCCAGACCCATATCTGTCTGCTCTGAACCTTTATCAAATGACATACCACATTTAAGCATCTCAGACTTGGGTTTTCATTTCTCCTTCCATCTCCACCCAGACCAGAGAGACACATTATTCTGTATTTCTCCCTGCCGACTCAAACTTTCCCTTGTGTGCTCGCAAAGCCGGTATTGCAAGTTCAGAAGCGCTGGGGCTAGTAAAACATGATCCAGTCATCAACCTAGTTTTATCTACAGCAAAGGTGGGGTTTTATTCTTTCAAGTGAACATTTTTGTCTTTCCATATGGTTCAAAACTTGGGTAAGGAAAATATATTAAAGTGGCTCTTCCAAAGACTCAGCATCTTTTATTTCATGTCTACTAGCCAAAAAGAGTCTCTCTTGACATTTTACTTCGAAAAATAAGATTATTGCTACCTCTGCCTTCCAATTGCTCTTCCTTGTGCTCTGACATTGTGAGAGTATTGAAAGCATTTTAATGAAATAGTCATATATATATAAAACATAGTCTGAATATTTTAAATAATCAAATATTCTAATACACAATTCTTCAACTATTAAAATACAGCGATGTTTTTGGTACTGCCTAGCCCTATGAGACACTGAGATGATCCTACTTATCCAGAGTTAGAGCAGCTGAGTGCTGGAGAAGATGATACCCTTAGAGCACGCAGGCAAGTCAAGAACTGCCTCCAGGGGAGCTGGTGGTGCACACACACACACAATGCCCAGGTGGAGGTGATTCAGCCCAGACAGAACTCCGTCAGGGCTTGCTAGGTCATAGGCCCCACGAGTCACACCCACAATTGAAGCAAGCCTTGTGGGCCAACTCAGGGTTTTTACCTAGCATTTGGCAGAATTAACGATGACTCTGGACTGTTAAAGTGCTCTTAAAGTACCTCGCCACCAGGGTAGTCTACGCTGATAGCCTCACCCGCCTCACAGTAGTCTAAATAACACTCAAATCAGTAGAAATCCCCAGCTAAAACTGATTCTGAAAAAGAGCTTCTTTACTTTTTGTAGACTTGCAGTGTTTCAGTGTGTCTTTCATTAGAAGTCCAAACAGGCCTCATTGAACACAAGAGACTGCACATATGTGCGCCCCTGAAGAGAGCGAACACTTATTTCAAATCTTGCTGTTTCAGCATTAACATTTCTAGCTTTGGCTTGAAAAATCAAAAACTGGATTTAAAATATTTCTATCCACACAAGCTTTGTGGAACCCTCACCCCTTATTCTCAAAGGGTCGAGAAGAAATTTCCTAGCAGAATGTTTTCCCAGGAAGATAGTGGCCTTCCCCTCTCCCACCAGGGAGATTCCGAGCACAAGGTCTCTTAGCTCAGCCCAGCCAGCCACCTGGTACAGGCTGATAAAGATGGCCTGTCTCAACAACAGTGGCCTTGCTCTAAGAACAAGGAGAAAGCTGACTTAACAGAATGGGAGGGAGCAAAAGTACCTGTGCCAAAGCAGCTTCAAAGATTTTCTTTGTAGTTATGTCTTTAAAAGCTTACCCCCACAAAGGAGATACAACTCCTCTCTCTACCTCGCTGTAACGGGGATGGAGATGAGTTCCAAACATGTTTGTATTATGCTGATTAAACCTTGCTTATTACAGTCTGGGCCTCTCTGGTGGTCTCTCTCTGGGGGTGGTAATCTGGGCACAACAGTTTGAAGATAACAGCAACTATAACTCACCTCTTTGACAACATTATGTGCTTCCTCAGCATTGAAGCCAACCTAAAGAGAAAACACAGGATAAAATTGCTTTCAGCAAGGCTTCCCTTTATTTATAAATATGGTAACATACAGGATACCCTCAGCTGGTCTAAGAAAGTGATAGTGACAGAAGACCATAGCGCTAGGGGCACCAGGTCTACCGAGGCTGCTGATCCTACGCCCTCCAGATTCAGATCCATTAGGATCGAGCAGGGCCTAGGCAAATACCATTTTGAAAAGTGCTTTTACGATAGTAACTCTAAATGAACATTCCAGATAAGCACTGTATTATAAAGCTCAAGAAATTAGCAGGCGTTAGCTAAAAATGACGTCTATGGCGTGCTATCAGTATACAGGAAATCATTTCAGCTACGTAAAGGGGCCCGTAAAAAGAGGATGCTAAATTGTCATTCCCAATTTTATTTTGAACTGATGAGACAAACCACTGCTTTCCCAAATTAAAGATTATCGCAATACTCTGTCATTCAAAATTAATATCACTCTAATTGTTTAAATTGGCCTCTCATTTTTTGAAGCAACTTGTTATAATCTTGGGTTAACAGCAATTTTCAATGACATTTAAGTGTCCTTGAGTGCAGAACTAGGTTACATGACAAGACTGAAATATAAGCCATGATGCTTTAGATAATATAAGGATGATTTCCATGGAAATGTTTTGGCTGCATTGCGAAAGCAGTACTTTTGTGTTTTAAAAACCGCTATGCAACTTAAAACTACTTGAAATAAGTAAATTCTGAAGTTATGTTTTAAGCACAGATTTTCTTATTCTAACTCTATTAATTATCCTATAAAATTTCCCATATCCCCCTAAAAAAGGAATGAAAATCCACTTTTTTTTTTTCTTTTTGACAGGATTTCTCTGTAGCTTTAGAGCCTGCTCTGGAACTAGCTCTTGTAGACCAGGCTGACCTCAAACTCACAGAGTTCCACCTGTCTCTGCCTCCCAAGTGCTGGGATTAAAGGCGTGTGCCACCACCGCCTGGCTGTACACCTTTAATCCCAGCACTCGGGTTGAGGCCAACCTGGTCTAAAAGAGCTAGTTCCAGGACAGCTAGGACAGAGAAACCTTGTCTGGAAAAAAACAAAAAAAAAAGTCTCATATTTTAGCCCTATGACAAACTGTCATTTTGCTTCAAAATCCCATCCAAAATTGGCCTAAGAAATAAATGATGCATATTTTACTACAATTTAGAAAGTTACCAAATAATATGGATGTTTGCCTGGCTACAGTAACACAAATAATGTCTGTTGGTTTTTCATCTTTTTCTCTGGTGCTAGAAATAGAACTCAGGGCAGGTTCTAATGTGCTAGTTTACCAACGAGCTATTCCTCCACTCTTATTTCTTTTTAAATTACATGTACTTAGGATGTAGTGCAGAAAAGATTCCCTTGCACCCTTGCTGGGAGGTCAATCGGAGGAAGAGCCAACCATGTAATGCGGGGGGGGGGGCAAGTGCGTATTTCGAACACTAGTGTGCTTCACCACTGACCTACAAGTATGCACGCACTCTGCAACACAGAATCTTCTGCAGACAACTTTGCCTAAAACTTTCCCAATGGATCAGAAGTCCTTGCAAAGATCCTATTCCATGGCCCCTCCACCATCTCATCACTTTCCAGTGGCTAGCTACCAGTGGACAGAAAATGTCTGTCTATTCTGTCCTTGCAAACTCATCCAGGCTGTGCGGCAACTCAACAGGCCGTATCTTCTAAGTGCTGGAAACAAGGGCTGAACTGTAAAGTCAGAGACCTGGGTTTAAACGTAACAGCTGTCATTCCCAGCCGGTTTAATTTTGGGCCTGCCATTTGGTCGCCATAAAAAGTCAGAGTTCCCAACAATAACAGGAAAATAACCTACATCATGGAGTTCGGGTGAGGCTTAGGGAAACCTGAATCAGTGAGCAAGGGCTCTTAATCCATAAAGCACTTCCTCTAGCCGTCCCTGGGGAGAGTTCCCAGGACCTTGCAGCAGCAGCAGCAGCAGCAGCAGCAGCAGCTCAAGGAGACCCAAAAGGGTGGAGAAAACAGAGAAAACCGGTTTCCCAGGCCCAGATCACAGACGGGCGGGGCTCGCCAACGCCCGCCCATGCACCCCAAGTTAGGTCTCCCCCTATACCCATGGGGTCCTCCCAGACCCTGCCGATTGACCCCAAGAGCTTTCAGTCACCCAAGCCATCCGAATTATCAGACCACCCTCCGGTTCTCAGGGGCGGGGAGACGCCGAGGGGCAAGAAGGATCCGGGTTCTGCGGAGGAGACTCGGGTTCACCGGACTCCGCAACCTAACTCTCCAAGCTCTAAGAGACCACCGGACAGCCTCCCCCACAGCCAGGGCGAGGGGCGCTTCTCGGCGCCAGAGGGGCGGTACCTCGTCGCAGGGCCGGTGGTACACCTCCATGGTGGATTTGGCAGTCCCCGGAGGCGGAGCAAGGCTCCGAGGAAACTCGCAGGCGCACACGGGCCTCCGGGGAGGTCCCGCCTCCATTTATAGCCCAGGGCTTTTGTTTACGTAGCCCCGCCTCTGTGTCGCACTGGAGCAACTTCCCGGGACCCGATGGGGGCGGGGATTAAAGGACAGGGAGGAGGAACTCTGGTTGAGTTGAGCTGCTTAGGTGAGCTAAGGATACCTCCTAGGCCTAGAGTGCACTTCTGACCAGACCTGTCTTCTGAAAGTAAAAGATGTACGTTAAGAACTCGGACAGCGTTTGTGGTGATTAGTTAGGATGATTTTGTGTCAGCTTGTCAAAACTCAGCACAAACGGTTCAGGGATCTCTGTTGTCCTCGTAGGTATGGAACTCGCTCATCTATAGTTTTCCAGCAAATGAGTGTAGGAAGTGAGTGAGCAACTTTGATTTCTCTGAGTACTAATTACTGACTTTGAAAAATATAGTATAGCCCCCCCATTCAGTTGTCTCATATGATAAACATAATCACCCCTATTTTGTGACTGGTTATAAGGATCAAATAAGATACTGTACACACGACTCCCGAAGTTGATGCTCCTTTTCTGTCAAGGCTTTTCTTTTATAAAGAAGTATAAAACTTGAGGAAGGAGAAAATGCCCTAAATTGAATTATAAATCTTAGCAGAAGCACTCTGTTTACATTTATTTTAGGACTACTGAATTGTGGCTGATTCTGAGATTTTCCTCAAATTCTCAGGAATTCAGACTTACCCTCCCCTGATCCCCTTATTAAAGATGCAGCAAAAATGCAGAGATTTTCAATGACTTGCCCAAGGCCTTACATACAGTATATATTAGGTCTACCAGCTTGAATACTGCAGTCTGATAGCAATGCTCAAGTTCTTCAACACTGTTGTGAGCTTCCTGATGCTGCCATAATGAATGACCACAGATACAGCGATTTAAAGCAACACAAACAACATTTTATAGTGTTCTAACCACATCCACAAAAATGCTTGTTGCCAGGCAAGTAAGCACATTCTCAGGTTCTGGGATTCAAATGTGGATGTGTTTTGGTGGGGAGCAATAACCAGCCCACTACAGTGACTTTTATTCTGTATCCAGTATCAACGTCAGAAGGCTCATTAGTTTTCTAATCCCTTTCTCTTATTTTACAAGTAGAATACAAATCAAGAGAGATGAAGTAACCCGGAAAACCTGTATAATTGTTAACTAAACCCTTGGGTTTCTGAACCCCAGTTCCCCCAATTTACCACTCTGTACTGATGAATTTTGATTCAAATAAAACTGTTAACTTGGTGTGATTTTTGTTTGAATGGCTCTCATTCAGGAGTACTGCAAAAATCCTAATTGGGCCTGGAGAGACAACTCAGCAGTTAAGAGCACGCACTGCTCTTGCAGAGGTCCTAAGTTTGGTTCCCAGTATCTATGTGGTGGCTAACAGTTCTCTGTACCTCCAGCTCTAGGGGATACAACACCATTTTCTGGCCTCTTCAGGCATTAGGCACTCACACAGTGCACACACATACATTCAGGTAAATACCCCATACCTCCTATAAGGAACTCAACAGTCTCTCAATGGGAGAAGTATCAAATATTTTTGAGAACATGCTTAAAAATCATTGTAGACCAGGCAGTGGTAGCACATGCCTTTAATCCCAACACTCGGGAGGGAGAGGCAGGTGGATCTCTGTGAGTTCAAGGCCAGTCTGTTCTACGTAGCTATTGTAGCTAGTTCCAGGATAGCTAGGGTTGTTACACATAGAAACCCTGTCTTGAAGAAAATAAACAAAACAATCCATTGTAATTTTATTGGTATGCTTCTTTGGTTAGAAGGAACAGAAGACCCAGGTAGGGGAAACTAAAATAATAATATTAATGTTTTGTTCCAGTACCAAAGATAAAAATATTCCTGACAAATTTAGTTGCTCAAAGGTTTTCGTATAATTTTTGTCCTTTCCATTTCCATACACTATTGTCTTCAGGATATCAGCAACCTGTTGTTTGGTTGGAAGTGTCACCCCAGCCCCCTGGCATCTATATATACAAGGAGTCTGGAATGTTTGGCTGGGGGTCAAAGCCCCCTCCTCTGGGAGTGGCCGCAGTCCAGACTCTACCTCTAAGAAAGCCCACCAAATGGTGAACCCTCCCCCAGGGAGGGTCAAGACCACTCACACAGGCTATTTAAACTGCCCCCCAGAGAATGATCACATTGTCTCACATTTTTCCTCTCCGTGTTTTCCGGGGGAGGGAGTGCTGCCTGGGAGTGTTGGCATCCATTAATCTGGGCTTCTTCTAATTTGGTCTGATTTGGTCTAATTTGGATTATTGCAGTGGCAGAGAGACTTACCGGGCCAAGAAAACTCAATACAGGTTTTTTTCTAATCCCTAGGAATCCTTTCCTTAGGCCCAATTGGTCAACATTTAGTCGTTTGATTCTTTCTTTTACAGAACACACAGGTAAACCTATGTTTAGTGTTTTTCTTTAATAGTGAATAGTTAATTAAGCTACCATAAATAGATGTGGGGATGGGGACTTTTTTATAAGGTAATCTCTGGTGGGGAGTTAGAGAGAGTAGGATCCTAGAATCCCTACTCTCTCTAGTATTAATGGTAATTCCCAGGACCCAGAGAGAAATTCTTTCTTAAGAACTAAGATGTAAGCATTGAGGAAAATATCAATATTGATCTCTGAACTCCACTGGGGTTTTCTGTTGCATCATCTGTGCCTCTTGAGGGAGGTTTATCTCCCTAGTGTGTCATAACTTCATTTCAACTACCCATATCTGTATGTGTGTTTCCAAAAACCATAGGGAAACATAAGTATCCTTAAAAATACGTGTGTGTGCATCTTTATAGGGCCTATCCTTAAAATAGTTTATATGGTTGTGAAGAAAAAGAATAATGTAGAAAAGGCATTAAAATAAATTAGTAAAATATTTCAAATAAAGTCTTTTAGATGTATTAGTAGAACCCTTGCTTTTTTTGTTTGTTTTGGTTTTTGACACAGGGTTTCCCTGTAGCTATGGAGAGATTTTGCTTTTCCACACATATTTTAAATCTAGTCTTAATAAATAAGTATAAATAATTCTTTCTTAAGTAGTTTTTGTCTGTTTGCTGCTTTGTTTTGAAAATGGTCTCACTTATGAAACCCAGGCTGGACTAGAATTTACAATCTTCCTGCCACAAGTTCCAGAGTACTAGGATTATAGATATGTAACACATAGTAGCAATATTTAATAGTTATTTTACCCTAAATAGTTTTCTTGTTTACATTTTGTTCTGGTGGTTTTAAACAAAGTCTCTCTGTGTAGCCCAGGCTGGATTGGAACTCATGTTCTCTTGTCTGAGCCTCCTGAGGTGTTGGTTTATGAATATGTTTCAAATTAAAAGGATTTATTGTTGGGACATCTTCCTCATAGGGAGACTTATTTAATAAAACATTTAAACTCATTTTCTAAAAGATTTAAGTTCTATCTAATGGTGGCATAAGGAATGAGCATCAGCTTTTCTCGCCCGATAATTGTGACTGTAAAACTGAATGAAGAATGGTGAAGGCAATTAGAGATTTCAAACGAGTAGAGCACAGCATTTGAATCAGGTTTTCAGCTGGTGCTGAGATGCCAAGACATAGGGCAATCAGATTCCGTGGCATGTCAAGGAGGTAAATTCTGGTAAGAAATCATACTTTGGGTTGAAAGAAACTGTAAGGATTACAAGGTAGGAATAAAACATCAGAGCTTGAGAGTGAGGCTCAGTTTTAAATCACTTCAGTCCCTGCAGTTGGATTAAGGTGGTCTGATTTTACTAATGCGTCTAGCTAGGCAGCTGCAACAAAACAGCTCTTTCTGGACGACAGGAATATTACCAGAGTCTACAAAGTAGACTTATATTTTTCACATATATAAAGTGCAAAATGAAGCCTAAGTAGGTACATAAAGAAACAAAACCACATTGTCATAACCAGTGGACAATGGAAACAGCCCATTAAAGATCTAGATGGTACAATTTTCAGAGAGACTTTAAAATGACTATGTTTACTACATTCAAAGATATAAAAGACAAGATTGAGCAATTTATTCAACAACTGGAAACTATTTAGAAAGTCCAAATTGAATTTCTAGAAGTAAAACTCCAATGACAACGAAAGAAAATCCCACACTTACAGGAAGTCTTTTCTAGTAGTTGACACAAAGCTGGAGGTTTAACTAGCAAAGTCTTTGAAAGTCGCTCTAGGGGTTGGTGAGGCAGCTCAGAGGTTCAAAGCACTTGCTGCTCTTACAAAAGATCTGTGGTGAGTTCCCAGCACCCATGTGCTGTCTTTTAAGCATCTGTAACTCCTGTTCCAGGAAATCCAATGCCTTCTTTTGAACTCTGTAGGCACAAGGCACTCACATGATACATATACATGCAATCAGGCAAAATACTCACTTACACATAAAATAAATCTAAAAAAGTTTAGTCTAAGCTGGGTGTGGCATGTTCCTTTAATCTCAGCACTTGGGAAGGAGAGACAGGCTTATTTATCCTCCCACCCCAGCCTTTCCCCAACCCCCCATCCACTCGTCAGAAAGGGTAAGGTTTCCCATGGGGAGTCAACAAAGTCTGACACTTCACTTTGAGGCAAAACCAAGCTCCCCCAGTATCTAGGCTGAACAAGGTATCCCTCCAAAGAGAATGTGCTCCTAGACGCCAGTCCAAGCACTAAGGATAAATCCTGGTCCCACTGCCAGTGGCCCCACAGACTGTCCAAGCCTCAGAACTGCCATCCACATTTAGATGACCTAGTTTTGTCCTTTGCAGGTTCCCCCACTATCAGTCCAGAGTCAGTGAGCTCTCACTAGCTCAGGTCAACTGTTTCTGTGGGTGTCCCCATCAAGGTCTTCACTCCTTTGCTCATATTATCGCTCCTCCCTCTCCTCAGCTGAACTCTGGGAGCTCAACCCAGTGCTAGCTGTGGATCTCTGTCTCTGCTTCCATCAGTGACTGGTTGAAGGTTCTATGATGACAATTAAGGTAGTCGTTAATCTGATTACAGGGAAGACCAGTTTAAGTATCCACTCCTTAGAGTCTTAGCTGGGCTCATCCTTGTGGATTTGTGGGAATTTCTCTAGTGCCATGTTTTTTGCTAGCCCTTTAATGGCTCCCTCAATCAAGATGTCTCTTTCCTTTCTCTTGCTCTCTGTCCTTCCCCTTTCTTGAGTATTCTGTTCCCTCACATTCTACTCTTCTCCCTTCAATTTATCTGAGAATTTTATACATTTGTACACTGTATTCACATCACTTCCACTCCTCATGACCTCTTCTATAATTGTATTTGATATTTACATACATACACACAACCTAATGAGTGTAATTTGTGTTCTGGTTGTGTTTATTTGCATGTCTTTAGGGCTGACTACTTACGATTGGTGAATTGGTCCTAAAATAAGTATTGGTTCTCCCTCCCTCAGTAGTTATTGACTACCTATAGTTACCCAAGGGTTGGGGCCTTGGGAAAGTTTTCTCCATCCATGTTATCATGTTGACTGGTGTGCTCTGTGTATGTCTTGTTTAAGCAATGATGTGGTTGAGGATTCATGAGTGCAGCAACTCTGTTCTATTCAGAAGACACTATTGGTCAGTAGTAGTCTCATTCCTCAGGCTCTTACAGTATTTTCACCTTCTCTTCCATAATGATTTTTGAGTCTTGGGTGTAAGAGCTTTGTTATAGATATCCCATTTGGGCCTGAACACCCCACATTCACTTACTCTCTATATTTTCACCAGTTATGGTTTTAATGATCTATACTGTCCTTTAAGAGACAAGCTACACCCATTCACTCCCCTGTCTGCTGAGGCAAGCTGATCTTCAGCTTCCAGCCTGAGTCCCTTCCTTTTCCATCTCCCTTTCGAAGAGGCAGCTTCTGCTTCTCCCCACTTCTTCCCTCCCCACTCCCCTCTTCTCCCCTTCCCTTCCATAACCCACCAAATAAATATCCAACGTTACTCTGCATGGCATGCCTATCCATGTCTCTGTCTCTTGCCTGCTGCATGACTCCCTGTCTGGGACCAGCCACCTTTGGAGACCTGAGGCATGGTCTCATGGCATGCCCATCCATCTGTCTCTCCTGGTGGTCTGGCTGCTCTTGGGATCCCCTGCCTGCTGCCTGTCCCCTCTCAGGGACCTGCAGCACGGTCTCATGGCCCACTGCCCACTGTAGCCACTCTGGAACTTGCAGCATTTTTACTTAATTCATTACAATGGTTCTCTCCAATAGGCTACCTCTTCTACAAAAAGGAGCTTCTCTTGTGGGACCCTCACCCCTTATTCTCAAAAGGGTGAGAAGAAATTTCCTAGCAGAATGTTTTCCCAGGAAGATAGTGGCCTTCCCCTCTCCCACCAGGAAGATTCTGAGTACAAGAACACTTAGCTCAGCCCAGCCAGCCACCTGGTACAGGCTGATAAAGATGGCCTGTCTCAACAACAGTGGCCTTGCTCTAAGAATAAGGAGAAAGTTGACTTAACAGAATGGGAGGGAGTAAAAGTACCTGTGCCAAAGCAGCTTCAAAGATTCTCTTTGTAGTTATGTCTTTAAAAGCTTACCCCCACAGAGGAGATACAACTCCTCTCTCTATCTCGCTGTAATGGGGATGGAGATGAGTTCCAAACATGTTTGTATTATGCTGATTAAACCTTGCTTATTCCAGTCTGGGCCTCTCTGGTGGTCTCTTTCTGGGGGTCATAATCTGGGCACAAGACAGACCTCTGTCTGATATGGGGTTTGTGAAGATCTTTTCCCATTCTGTAGGCTGTTGTTTTGTCTTGTTGACCAAATCCTTTGCCTTACAGAAGCTTCTCAGTTTCAGGAGGTCCCATTTATTAATTGTTGCTCTGAGTGTCTGTGCTACTGATGTTATATAAATATAAGTGGTCTCCTGTGCCAATGTATTCAAGGCTACTTCCCACTTTCTCTTCTGTCAGGTTCAGTGTAACTGGATTTATGTTGAGGTCTTCATCAGGGAAAAGGATGGTCGAGCTGAGGGAGGGATGAAGAGGGAGAGCAATGAAAGAGACATCTTGATAGAGGGAGCCATTATGGGGTTAGGGAGAAACCTGGTGATAGGAAAATTCCCAGGAATTCACAAGGATGATACCAGGTAAGACTCCTAGCAATAGTGGAGAGGGAGCCTGAACTATCCATCCCCTGTAATCAGATTGGTGACTACCCTAATTGTCATCATAGAACCTTCATCCAGTAACTGATGGAAGCAGATGAAGAGATGCACAGCCAAGCACTGGGCGGAGCTCCTGGAATACAATTAAAGAGAGGGAGAAGGGATTGTATGACCAACAAAGCAAGATCATGATGGGGAAATCCAGAGACAGCTGACCCGAGATAGTGGGAGCTCATGGACTCTGGACTGATAGTTGGGGAGCCTGCATGGGACCTAATTAGGCCCTCTGAATGTGGGTAGTAATTGTGTGACTTGGGTAGTTTGTGGGATTTATCACTGGCACATAAGCTGGCTTTTTGGAGCTCATTCCCTATGATGGGATACCTTGTTCAGCCTTCAGTGGGGAGGGACCTGGTCCTTCATCAGCTCATATGCTGTGATTAGTTGATTCCCCATAGGAAGCCTTATACTCTCTGAGGAGTGGATGGGAGGTGGGAGGGAGGCGGAGGGGGGAACAGGAGGAGGGAACAGAGGGGCAACTGTGGTTGGTATGTAAAATGAATAAAAAGTAGAGAAATAGAGAAAAAATGTGGTTCTGTATCCAGGGAAGTAAGTACTATTCAAACCACTATCAGCTATTAGGACTAACCACAGCCACTTGTTTGGACTAATTATAGCATTGTCTGGTGAACTAAGCAGGGTCATTGATGTTTGTGCTTTGGACCAATCTTAGCACCAGCCATGACATTCTTTTTGCTAGACCCCATGCTTGAGCCCAGAAGTAGATGGCCCAAAAGAAAAATATGAACTCAACGGTATTTTTGGAAGTTTGTTTGTTTGTTGTTGCTTTGTCTCATACTTTGGGCATTTTTTAAAAAAAACCTTACTACTGGCCTTTTGCTTGCATATTATGCTTTCTGATTTTGTATTTTTATGGAATGTGTGTGTGTCTGTTTCCCATGCATTTTTCTTCTTATTTTTAAATTATAGTTTGTCTTATTTGCATGTTTGTTTCCTAATAGACAGAGCAACAACGTGGAGTTGGATGACTGGGCAGATGGGAAAGATCAAGGAGGAGATGTTGGAGGGGAAATTGTGACAGAATATATTTTATGTAAATTTTTTATTTTCAATATAAATACATTTAATACTGAAACAAAACAACAACAAAACTGTTTCTCTGCTAGACCATTGGAGGAAATGCTCCCTCGCTGGAAGGTGGAAACAGCTGCAGGGTCATCTAGAGTTCGTCATAAACCTTGTTAGCCAACAGTCTGATGCAAATGCTTCTAATAGCTCTGACTGGAACTGTGCTTTCAGAAGCTCAGGTAATCAACTCAATCTTTTGCATATTTGTGTCAAAGAGCCTTTGGAGTATTTAAGATAGCTGATACTGGCATAAGGGTAGTCCAGCTGCCTGTTGGATTGATAGTCCCTTTGCTACAGGCAGCCCAGGCAGCAAGACAGTTCAGTTGCTGCAAATTAGGTTGCTATCACTAGCATCTTTGCTGTTTACAGAAATATAGGTATCAGAACAGGGCTTACAGCATAAGCTTGAACATTTTGTCATTAATACTGTAGTGGTTTGAAAGAAATTGTGCTCCAAATAAAGTGGCACTATTAGGAGGTGTGGCTTTGTTAGAGTAGGTGTGGTCTTGTTGGATGAAGTGTGTCACTGTGGGGGCAGAATTTGAGGTCGCTCAAGATACCACCCACTGTCTGAGATCAAGATATAGGACACTAGGCTAGTTCTCCAGCATCATGTCTACCTGCACACCAACATGTTGCACCATCATGATAATGGACTAAACCTCTGAAAATGTAAGTCACTCCAATTAAATGCCTTTTTTTTTTTTTATAAGAGTTGTTGTTGTCATGGTATCTCTTTACAGCAACAGAAACCCTAACTAGGATAAATACTGACTGATTTTTTAAAAAAACATTTTAGGTGTATGGGTATTTTTCCTGCATGTATGTCTATGCACCATATGTTTAGCTGGTGCCAGAAAAGGTCAAAAGAAGTCATTGGATGCCCTGGACTATAGTTAGAGATGACTGTGAGCTACCACGTACATGGTGGGAATTGAACTTAGGTCCTCTGGAAGAGCAGCCAATACTTTCAACCCTTGACCCATCCCTTCAGCCCCACTGACAGTTATTTTCAAAAAATTTAACACTGACCCAGTGCCTGATGGAGATGGGTCACTTTTTCATGTCTTCAACTTGCAGTTATTAATGTTGTTATAAGTAGACTATTATGTAATAGGAGGCTGCTTGTTCATTTCCTGCCTGCCCAGACTCCTGAAATAACCACACAGAAGCTGTATTAATTAAATCACTGATTGGCCCATTAGCTCTAGCTTCTTATTGGCTAACTCTTACATATTAATTTAACCCATCTTCATTAATCTGTGTATCACCACGTGGCTATGGCTTACTGGCAAAGTTTCAGCGTGTCTGTCTCTGGTGGCGGCTCCATGGCTTCTCTCTGACTCTGCCTCCTTCCTTCCAACATTCAGTTTAGTTTTCCCCACCTAGCTCTACTGAACCCTATCACAGGCCTAAGATAGTATCTTTATTAACCAATGGTATTCACAGCATATAGAAGGGAATCCCACATCAGTATTTGTTATATAAACATTGATGAAATTCTCCAATTTTAAATACTATTTCTTTTTCTACACAGGTTCTGTTCCAGGTTGTCAGTTTCTATAATTCACATGACTTTTGGATGTTGGCTACCGTACTGAAGCCTTGTACTCATTCAAGGCCTTTGTAATATCTGGTCCCAGTTTAATAGAATGAGTTTTGTCCCACTGCACAAATCATTATTGCCAAAGAAGTGCAAAGTTATGCAGTTTTCTAATACCCAAACTAATTATCAAGAGCAGAACCACAGTTTTTAAATTCCCTGACAGGGAGAACAGGAATAAACCATGGAGAAGGAAGAAGATATAAGTGGAACAGGAAGACACTGGCTGGGAGAGGCTTCCTTCCACTTCCAAATTACTAATCAGTGATGTCAGTGTGGGAGAAGATATATTCTGACAAAAGTCTGCTGTGGTAAGAGATTAGTCTTTGGAGTAGGGAAAAGCGAATGATTGTAATCCTGATTGAAAGGGAAAGCATCTCCTCAGAATCCCCAAGACCGAGTTCACAGCATAAAGGAGACTTATTTGTTCCAGAGGGACAAAGGGCAGGGAATAAAGACAAAGACAGGAGATAGAAGACAAGGGAGAGGGGGTAGAGAACAAGGGAGAGGGGCAGGGATATTTGTCCCAGAAGGATAAAGGACTGCCTCTGGACAGAGAGGAGTTGGGCAAGTCACATAGGCAAATGGCAGTTTGTAAAGGGAAAGGAGAACCCCATGTTAGGATGAGGCATTTAGTTTTTTTAATATTTATTTATTTATTATGTATTCAATATTCTGTCTGTGTGTATGCCTGTAGGCCATAAGAGGGCACCAGACTCCATTACAGATGGCTGTGAGCCATCATGCGGTTGCTGGGAATTGAACTCAGACCTTTGGAAAAGTAGACAATGTTCTTAACCTCTGAGTCATCTCTCCAGCCCCGAGGCATTTAGTTTTAATTGGACATGTTAATTAGGTGAGCCAAAGGGGACTTCTGTTTGCTGGACTTTGGTAGTCAACCCCAGGAGGAGGAAGTGGCCAAATGAGGGAATAGACCTTGGTAACCAGTTTTAGGAAAGTAATCTAATGGTTTTTAGTGAGGTAGAGGGACTGGGGAGAAGGGCAAGTCCTGCCTGAGCCATGCCTGTCATGCTGGAGCTGCCAGGGTCGCTTCACTGACTGTTAACATCAGAAGAAGAGATTTGCTTTTTTAAAAGATCTATTCTATTCAGTGGTTAAGGGCACTTGATCCTCTTGCAGAGGACACAGGTTCTCAGTACTGTAAGTACCCTATATCACAACAATTATTTCCAGTTCCAAGGGATCAACACTCTCTTTTGGTCTCTGGGTACACCAGCATGTATATGGTACACAGACATACATGCAGGCAAAACACCCACACATAAAATAAAATTAATTTTTACAAGATCTATTCTAAATCCTACTTTCTAAGATTCAGTAGGTTTTTAAAATTTGTTTTATTTTATTTTTAGACTTTCCTGGATGAGTGATTATAATATGTAGTCAGGGTTGAGATCCCATGGTGCCAAGAATTTTTTGCTTCCAAATGTTATTAAAATAACATATATTTATACAAATTGTGGACTCTAACACACACACACACACCTACAGACAAGCAGGGTTAGCCAGGTTGAAAGTTTGAAACTTTTCTGAAGGGTTTTAAATATTTTCTCCTCACTATTAATGAGACTTCTAAAAACAATTTTTAGGAGAGAGGCTGGATTGATGGACTAGAAATTCAAAGTTGGATGAGTTAGTGATGAACAACAAAGGATGATAGGATCTTTTGATTCCATGTTCAAATGGAATCAAAGTAATAAAATCACTGAAATGATGGTTTAGAAGAAAAGAGATGGAGAGAAACAGAGTTAGGATGAGAAAGCTACATGATTGAAAATGAAGTACTTTTGAGGTCAACATGGAAGGGGGAGAGTCCTCTTCTTTGAGCTGTTTTAATGTTTTACTGTGAGCCGCAAGAAGAGTATAACAGGCTACATACTCATACCAGAGCTGAGAAGCAGTTGTCAATCAATTTCTGTGATTTTTGCCATCATGTTGCCTATGGCTCTTTGATATATGTCTTGGTATGAGTGAATAAAGACATTTGAGTACAAAACCTAGAGTATGGTTGGCATATTAGGTAAGAGATTAGGTAAACACCACTATGGGTGGGAGTGTGTATGTGTGTGCGGGTAAAGAGGACCTTTCTACCTAGGCTGACCTTTCTCCTCAGGTCTCAGGAGACATCTGTCTGCATTCTTTCCCCTCTTCTTCCTGCCCCTGTTTTTGCCATTAATTTTATTATGACTGAGAATTTGTTCAGGAGGGAAAGGGAGAAATGACATCTATGTTTCCAGCAAGTTCTACATGTTCACACAGTATAAATACATAGGAAAAATTAACATATCTTTGACTAAGGTTTAGGGACTTAATCAAATCTTCATTTGTGTGTGTCTTGCCCCCCCCCCCGTTTCTGATTTTTTTTAACGAAGTTTATACCTTTAAAGTTATCATAGTTAAAAATGTTTTATGGATAGCCCATATTTCATCCCATACACACATTACATATTTTAAATAAATATCAAAACTCAGAGCATTTTCTTCCTTTGAAGAGAGAAAAATTGCCCTTTTTTTATTTAGTCTCTGACTTTGGTAAGAAATGCTTTGGCTCAGGCTACATATCTGATCCCATTTGTCCAAGGTAGCTCTGTATTATCCTGAGGAGAACCACAAACGGACTGAAAAAATAAGAGACTGTATAAATCAGCCCAGTTCTGTTCCAGGAGAAGAACAGGTGCAAGGAGACCCATTTAGCCTCACTCAGCTCTTAATTTGTGTCATTCTTCCACCATGCCTCATGAAGGACATTTTTGGTGCTTTTGAAGAGATGGGGGTAATGTATTTACAAGTATAAAATGGGTTCATTAAGTTTAATCATTCTGCTCATCAAAAATCTGCAACTTTATGAGAGGAAATCAGTTATTGTCAAAGTTTATATGCTAATGAACCTCTTCATAGTCAAAGCACATTTAACATCCTCATTCATAGGCCAGATGAGGACTTAGAAATACTGAATTTTAAAACAAAGTGCCTTATCACCCTTTTTTGATAGGGAAAAAGAAGACCGAATATGAACAAAATAAGCATTTTTATCATAGTCTCCACACAATGGGACATCAGCTTCAATCATATATGCTTATTTAATACAGACTGCAGCCCTGATTTTAAAATGCATAATCGAACAAGAGTATACATAGACTAACCTCAGTTTACATTAATGGACTTGGTAGTTCTCATCAAAAATTATCATTATGTTCTATTCCATAGCTAATGATATGAATGATACAGATACTGATCAATGTGCTGAGAAAATATGATTAAACACACTTCTGAATCATTGATAAATCACTATGAGGTGATTTTTTGGGTTGTGAGTTGATTGAAATGTTTAAGTCACAAAGATCTTCTGTACATAGACCTATAGAGAACTTGAAAAATAATAGAAGCTCTTTAGGAAGTGTTTTCTGTCCAGTATAGAGATAAGAATCTGATCTTCATTTTATTCCTTGGTTAATGCTTCGTGGAATGGAGGATTTAGAGCCTCTTTATGCACTAAAACTATATCCTTTTTTTTTTTTTTTTTTGGTTTTTCGAGACAGGGTTTCTCTGTAGCTTTGGTGCCTGTCCTGGAACTAGCTCTTGTTGACCAGGCTGGCCTCGAACTCCCAGAGATCCGCCTGCCTCTGCCTCCTGAGTGCTGGGATTAAAGGCGTGCGCCACCACCGCCCGGCTCTAAAACTATATCCTGATTGACATATTTAATTTACTTTTTTGTTTTGTTTTTTTTTTCGAGACAGGGTTTCTCTGTAGCTTTGGAGCCTATCCTAGAACTAGCTCTTGTAGACCAAGCTGTCCTTGAACTCACAGAGATCTGCCTGCCTCTGTCTCCCGAGTGCTGGGATTGACACATTTAAATTAGCAAGAAGAGTTAGCAATAAATGGAGCTACAGAAGCCCAGAAGGAAGGTTAGTACTCTTAGGGATTTTCTTAGAACCATGAGAACCAGGTCTTTGTTCTTGTTTTGGCATGTGTTGGGTTCTATATGCTGGGCTCTTAGGTTAGAATGGTGCTTTGGTGCCTGTAACATGGTGTTAGTTGTATTAAGTTCTGGAGGTTTGTTATGATCCTTTTTACTTTTAATCTCACTCTTTCCAGATTATATTGATTGTACTGTGGCTGCTACACGGCTTGTCTTTGTATTTATTTATTTATCTATTTGTTTATTTATTTATTATGTATACAACATTCCTTCCATCGACACTTACACACCAGAAGAGGGCGCCAGATCTCATTATAGATGGCTGGGAATTGAACTTAGGACTTCTGGAAGAGCAGTCTTAACCACTGAGCCATCTCTCCAGCCCCCATTGCTTGTCTTTTATTGCTCAGTCAAGTGCTGATCCTATGACAGGCAAGACACTTCATTGCGAATGTATTTCTAACATGAAGAAATTGCATCAATACCTAAAGCAATGGAAAATTTTGCTTCTAATTAAAGAATAGGAACTAAGAAGCATAGTGGTATTTTGAAACCTAGAATATGTAGTCAGTTCAATGTTAATGATTTTGTTCTTTTACCATAGTCTATTCTCACAAGTAGCATTTGAGCAGCAAAGCATCAGTGAAGTTGTGCTGCTACCAGCAGATGTATCTGCATTTGCTTAACCCTTTCAAGATAGTTACACTTGAGTGAGTTGAAAAGTGTCTAGGAAGTGAGAAAAACACACCATTGAGTGTACCCACCCATGATAGATTTGGGGGACAATATTAATTTAAGATGAAAGACTAGCCTTCCATGTAAGTGGCCCTTTCCCATACACTGGAAGCCCAGGTGGAGGCAAAGGGGAAAAGGAGAGACCCCAGGACAGGTATTTTCTTTCTCTCGCTGCTGGTTAATGTGGTGGGAGTGGCTCTGCTTTGTGATATTCTCTCTCCATGGTGAACACACTGAGCTGAGATGTTTAGGGTCATAAACAAAAGAAATAATCCCCCTTTAAGTTACTTTTTTAGTTTATAGTTGAGGCCCGAAGTTTGACTAACATAATTCTAAACTCAACACATAGTGTCTATCTTCAGATAGCGGTCAAGTTTAGGGCATTAACACTATGCCCTACTACCAAGGAAGTGCTAATGCGTAAATAATCTAATACACCCAGTATAGTATTTATCAGAGAGTTAAATACTAAATTAATTTAAAAAGGGAAACTGAATACGGAAAAATTTTGATAAAATTGTACTTACTCTATGGCATTTATTGGACCTTTCCTTTGTATATGTTAGATACCAAGAATGTGGTTGAATTTAGTATGTTTTTCCGAAATTAAAGCATTCAAACATTAATATATTAAAAGAATGTAAAAGCACAAAAGGTCTCCTCCAAAAAACATGTCATACATTTAGGGTAGGTAGCAGCCACAGTGAGGAAGGCAAAACTGCACAGCAAGGTAAACAATAGGAGCAAGTGTATGGAAGGATGGAAAAGCACAGCTTGTGTGGACAAGCACCGCTGCTCTAGCCTGGTGCAGTGGCACATGCTTGCAGTCCTCACTAAGGCAGGAGAATTGTTTGAGCCCAGGAGTTTGACTGATCTAGAAAAATAGCAAGATTCCATCTCCAAAAGTGGAGGGAGAGGAATACTTTAATTTTACTAAAGAAAGGGTACATACAGAGATTTAAATATAGGATTTTAAAAATATATAGTGGACACCTAGATGATGCAGAGAGAATGTTCAGAGATTGAAGGAAGAGTACAGAAGTTGAAATAAAAGAAAATACTGGAAGCCAAAGAATGCTCAGTGGAGGAGTCTCCAAAAGCAGAGAAAGGCCATTAAAGAGGAGGTGTCATCACAGGCAAACACAAGCACAAAGCAACAGAAGGGGAAATTGCATTAGTAATTCTAATTGTTTTTACCTCTCTGTACTCACTTCCACTGAACTGTGGATTTTCCTTATCCTCTCACTCTGAATCTAAGTTCAATTATAGAGTGCAAGTGACATAATAATTGGTTTGAAAAATGAACGCAGCTTGGGAATTTGCTCTATGTCTGTGCCTCATAAAGGACAAACCTCGGTAATTTACTGTTGCTAGGAAGTTAAGTCACCCCCAGCTGAACCCAGACTATGAACCAACAGTTAACCTGACTCACAGACTTATTTGGAAATAATAAGTGCCATTTTAATTCACCGAGGTTGGAGGTGATTTGTTATGTAGCAATAGTTGATTAATACATAATTCCAAAGGAAAGTTTTCAGAGCTATCAAATAGCAGAAAAAAAAAAACGAAAATAGGATAATGATTGAAAAGAGAATACCAAATCAGGGTTTGGAAGGATTCTTATTTCATCAGAAATGGCAAATGGGAAGGTGGGCTGAAAATCAACACTGCAGAACGTTTGAAGAGTGTGAGGATAGAGCAATCTAACTTTCATGGAGCTAGACTATAAAGGTGGTGTGGCAAGATAAAGGGCAATAGTTTGAGGGATATGGTAGAAGTGTGTGCAAGTTGAAGATGCTAGAGAGTCAGTATATTTATATGCTTAGAAGAAAGAACTAACAAAAAGACATTTTTCATATCCACACTTTTATATAAAGTACGAAGAGTGTCTAAAAAGATTGTTCACAGGTAAGCATAGCTGTTCTACTAGCAAAACTGAGTTTGACTCCCCAGCACCTATAGAAAATGTCGGTATGTATGCACATAACCATAAACACAGCATTGGGAGTGAAGAAGACATATCTCAGTCTAGCTGAAAGTCTGATCTTCTGGTTCAGTGGGAGACCCTGTCTCATGACAATACAGTAATGATGATCTATAGAGAAAGATGCCCTGCCCTGCTCTGGCCTCTGTGTGTACATGGTGTAGTGGCATTTCAATCGTATTTTAATAAATAAAGTTTACCTGAAGATCTGAAAGTAACACTGGTCAGCCTTACAGACCAGGTAATGGTAACATACACCTTTAATCCCAGTAGCTACAATGACATGCACCTTTAATCCCAATAGCCACACTAGTTCCCATAGAAACCAGGCAGTGCATGCCTTTAATCCTGGTGGTTCATGCCTTAAATCCTAGCCCAAGAGAGGATTATAAAATGGGAGGAGACAGCTCTCAGATTCAGTCTCCTTCTGAGATTCCTGGAGGACAGATCACCATTTAGGACTGAGATTGAAGTAAGCCAGTGTCTGGTTGCTTTGCTTTTTGGATCTTCAGGTTAAACTCCAGTTTCTCTGAGTTTTTCTTAATCATGCCTCAACGTGGTGAGCACATACATGCATGCACCATGTACACACACGTCATACCATACACAGAAATACACATGCAGATAAAATAACTTACAAAGAGGGATAATCATTAATCTCTGCTAGGAGGTTAAAAGAGGAAAGTTTGCTTTGTTCCTGAGAACGTTAACACAGGATTGTAAATATGTAATGGTGAGTACATACACTTGTACTATTTCTCAAGAAAGGTCTTATACTTCCTGCCCTGCTGCAGATGGGGAGTGGAGACCTTTTAGTTTGGAATATTTCAAGGTAGTGTGATGAACTGAAGGCAAGAGACAGTGAAGCCAAAAACACCACATAGGGAAAGAAGTTGCCTGAGTGCAACCGGACAGGCTAGCTATGGGCAGTCTTGCCGTATATAAATTTAAATAAGAGCTGATTTTTTTTCTGTATGAGAAAAATGCCTCAAAAGGAGTCTAGGGTCATGCTGTAACTCTACGATGCCATTATTGTCACATCACTACATCATTCTTCTTCCTCCTTGTTACATGGCTTTGTTGCAGTATTGGCTCCTGGACAAGTGCATCATCCCTACTGAGTTAAACTCAGGGAGCAGGATGGAGAAAGTAGTGGCTTTCTCTTAAGGAGGATGTAGTCTTTCACTCGGACTTCCCTTAACCCCCTTGTTCAGAGCCATGTCACGTCACCTCCCTTGTTGCAAAGGAGGATAGAAATTCCAGGCTTTTATGTTTTTAGCTGCTGTAGTAGAGAGGTATCAGAAAGGGAAATTCAACAATGGGTTAATAACACAGAGTGTCTGTCATAGAAATGACTCCAGGGAATTGACACATTTCAAGAAAAAGAAGGAACCAGGGAAAGAAAACTCCAGGAAATTTTGGGCTTGAATTTTAGTAATGTAAAAAGTTAGTACTATTAAGAAGCTATATGCATTTTCATAGTTAAAACAAGTCCTGTTGTATTCATTTAAAAGCCCAAAGGAAAAGAAATCAGTAAGGCTCCAAAGAAAATTAGGTAACAGGTCTAAGACAAAATCAACAATAACTGATATATCAATAATATATTGCTTTATACGCCTTTAGCAACAATTATCTGTAAATTCCTTTTAGAAACCTCTTGATTGACTGGGTAATCTGTTTTTTCTTATTAGTTCTGGATTCTGCTGACTTCAGATTAGATATTAATATATCTGAGGTCAGCTGGCTCAATCTGGTGATGGTTGGTCTAAGAAATTCTTGTTCTCTCAACATGGTCCCAAAATTCTAGGTTGGATTATTTTTATCCAGAGGAAGGCATCCTAGAGATGCAAAGTCTTTTGTGTCCTGGTCTTGGAATATAATTGGAGCAATACAATAAATTGCTTATACTTTGCATTGGATAAAGCAAGTTACAAGACTATCCTAGATGCTAAAAGTGAGGAAATGGATTCCATCTTTTTGGAAAAGGAACATATATCTTATAAAATAAACATATTTAGTATGTAGATACAAAGGAGGAAAACTGGAGTCATTTAATTAAAATCTACCACATTGTATGTTTTCTTGAATAATTATTGAAATTCATGACTCTGGACACTCTATTTGCTTCATATAGATAGCAGTAAATGTCCACATCTCAACCTATCTTAGATCAGTTAAAATAGGTGATTTAAAATGTCAGGGATGCTGGGCACTTTGAACCATAAGCACTTGGGAGGCAAAGGCAGGTGAACCTCTGCAAGTACAAGGCCAGCCTAGCGTATAGAGTGAATTTCAGGCTAGCCTGGGATACATAATAAGACCCTCTCTCAAAAAGGTCAGAAATGGGGGCTGTAGAGATTGCTTAGTAATTAAGAACACTTATTGCTCTTGAGAAGGACACAGGTTCAGTTCCCAGCACTCATATGGCAATTAACAGTCTTGTGGAACTCCAGATCCACAGTATGTGATACCTTCTCCCAGCTTCCATGTGAACTACAAGTACATGGTGCATAGACATACATGCAGGCAAAATACCCACACACATACAATAAAAATAAAATTTAATAAAAAGTCAGCGTTGTTAGTAATAAATATGGGTGGACATATAACACTTAGAATCTCCCAAGGTTCAATTTTTTCATTTGACCATTTAATGGTAATTTCCCCACTCATATAATAAAGTATAAGTTCATCATTAAATTGCTTGCTTATCCTATGCCTGGTCTATCAAGCAACTTAGAACATTAGTAAAGCTCAGACACACAGCGATGGGAAGAGGGGAAGAGAAGTTTTTATATATTCAATGATCCTTAACACAGCTGAAACTAACAGCATCAATTCTAGTGTTCTCAAAGCTGTGATTATCAATGGTTCTCCTGACCGCATTTGTTCCCACCCAGAGCACACATCTCTCCATCTGTAGCAGCATAGCCCACCTTCTCCCCTCTGTCCTTCTTTCTTCTTCCCCATTTCTATTAGCTCTGTATGAACACAGGATTAGAAGAAGGAAAAATTGGAACCCTAAGCCTATGATCTGAATGACTAAAGTTTCTCTGACTAAGATGTTCTCAACTATCACAGTGATGCTGCTATCAAGTTACTGGACCAGAAGAGGAACCTACTTCCCTTACCAGTTGTTAAATGATGAATCAATACAGACGCCAAGAAACAGAAGAAAATCACAGCTTTTTACACAGTTTAACAAATTTTCCCTTGAAAGTTACTTTCTTTCCAATGACATTTTTCATGCTAGTGTGTTAAAAATGCCTCTGACTCAAGCTTTTTATTAACTTGTCAATGTATCCAAAGCATTTCTCAGAGCCTCCGTGGGGATTTTCTTGTCTATTAAACCTACATGGTGCCACATAGGCTTTCCTCCCTAATTAACAGTGACAGGTTCTTTTTAGTGGAAATATTCCACTCTCACAGTACAAGAGGGAGTAGGTGGGTGGAAATGGCTTTGGATCATTTGCTAGGCAAGGAAAAGGAAGCTAACAGTGCTAACAACCATATGGCTTCAAAGGGAATATTGAGCAAATGGGCCTAGGCATGAAGTCAGACAAATTAACAATGGATTGAAGTGACATAGGCTGCTTCTGCTAAAGGAAATGGAGTATCTTGGAATAAGACTTTTCCTTACCTTGAGACTACATTGCTGAGTCCACAACTTCAGTTTATCTATACTGCTGGTATGTGAGACTGTCTAGGAGCTTTGAAATTACTCTGTGGTGTCTGTGGACACCATTACCCACTCCGTAAGGGTATTTTGTTTGTTTGATTGGTTTTTCAAAGCAGGGTTTCTCTGTGTATCCCTGGATGTCCTGAAACCTGCTTTATAGACCATACTGGCCTCAAAATCAGAGGTCCTTGGGATTAAAAGCATGCACCACCACCAGCTAACTTCCATAGGAATCTTTGGGAGACCAAAGTTTTCTGTTTGTTTTTGAGTAATCTCCACAGTCTGACTTCTTCCTCAATTTCACTGGTTCATATCATCCTGGACAGAACTGTGGATACTATTTGACTTCCACCCACTTCACCATGTCAATAGAATCAGATTCCAGGGCATGGCTCTTTCTCAGTTTGATTCCAAATTTACTAACATAATGAAAGATATGGCTCAGATTCTTGGAACATCCCTAAAAAGAGGCCAAGAAATTTTAGGGTGGTTGTAGCAGAGTCAGGCTTACTCTTTTTCTCACAAAAGGTACTCATTTATGCAGCATGACTTGAGGATGACAGATTCTACTTTTTACCAGATATTTATACAAAAAGCTTGCTAGAAAATCCAAAGTTCATACTATTGGATGATGAATCTGTTTGGCAAGTTCTAAATTTCAAATAAAAGGATCCGTTGCAATTTCCATTCCAAGTTTAAATGGCACACAAGCATAATATTCAAACACAGAATGCTTTTGGGTGTCTAGCTTTACGTGCTCCATGTGTAGATCTTGGAAGTTTTTAATGTCTAGAAAATACAATTGAAAAAACCCTCTGATCTTCTTTCATTTATTAGAGAACTGAAATACTAGGAGAAATAACATTGTGAGTTGTGGAGAGTCACAGTCCAACTTTGTTTACAGGAAACAGAAACAAGTTGGGCCATACACTAGTAAGAACATTTAAGTAAGAATTTTGAGGACATGCTGGAAGCTGACTGTAGACCAGGATTGAGAGAGAGAGAGAATATCCTGGGGAGGCATGCTTATGTAGATACTTGTATTTTCTTGGAATTTATTTCCAGAAACCTAATTATGTATTCATGGTTAAAAAAGAGGGTGGGAGAGAAAGATCCCCTAGTGACTACGGCAGAGTGATCAAAGGAAAAACATTGTGAAATGCTTAGAATATTCTTTATGCCAAAAGCTTAATCTGTTAAGTGTAAAGACTTCAGAAGAAGGAGCTTCCCCACACAAGAAGGGCATTTCCCCTATTTCATTCCCTTAAGAGAGGAAAGCAAAGCCTTTGAAGGTTACAAAACTAAGACACAAGGCTGTTAATAGGCTAAGGTTGCTTCAGAAGTTGTACAATTCTTTACATATGTACCACCTCACTGGTGCCACAGGGTGCCACTGTAAAAACAGTGGATTTCTTTCCTTTTTATCTTAATTTATTTTTATATAATATTAATTAGTGTTTTACCTGCATGTATGTCTTTGTGAAGGTGTTAGACCCTGGAACTGAAATTAAAGACAAATGTGAGCAGCCATGTGGGCTCTGGGAATTGAATCTGGGTCCTCTGGAAGCCAGTGTTCCTAACCACTAAGCCATCTCTCCAACCTCGAGATAGTAGACTTTGAATGAAAGTTTAGTATGATGACAACTCTTGGGTTTTATTAGAGATAACTAATGTCAACAAGGAAAGCAAAAATAAAGACAGCCAGTGTATAATAAATACAGTTAGTATATAACTCAGTGTTAGAGGATTTACCCCAGGTTTCATCCCTAGCACTACAAACAAGCAAATGTTATGTAAGGGGACAAATACTTTAAAAGACTTCATAAGCTCTGATACTCACAGTTACATATACAATCAAACATAGCCCAACTCCTAGCCACATTAACATGGAATTTATAGTAAAGGCCCATGTTTCTCTTAGCTAATATATTATGCTTGACTTTTAATAAATAATTCAAACCATCTTTAAAAGAAGTGAAAAAAATCACAGTATGTGGGAGTCCCCTCTGTGTGCTCTGATTACCATTAATGAATAAAGAAACTACCCTGGCCCATTGATAAAGCAGTACGTAGGTAGGCAGGGAAGACAGAACTGAATGCTGGGAGAAGGAAAGCATCAGAGACATGCCATGGATCCTACGCCTGAGACAGACACAGGTTAGAATCTTTGCCGGTAAGCCACTGCCAAGTGGTGATATACAAATTAATAGAAATGGGTTAAATTAATATAAGAGTTAAACAATAAGAAGCTAGAGCTAATGGGCTAAGCAGTGCTTTAATTAATATAGTTTCTGTGTGGTTATTTTGATTCTGGGCAGCCAGGACAAACAAGAAACCCCTTCTTGCTACAATTGGAGCCAACATGATAGACTAAATCTATTTAAAAACCCAAGAGCTTAATTTTAAACATAGCAAGAAAAAAACATGCAGCTTTTAAATGACAGCTTTCTGGGCTATGCTGCTAATGTGACCTCTAGCTCTTACATGAGACAGAGCATTTGGATGGGGTTTGTGAGTAAAGTGCTATGACTTGTTTTTGGCAATGTGGACTCATTGTGTGCCTGGAAGTGGGGCAGTGCAAGAGGCTGGAGGCAAAAGCAGCTTAGAGGCACAAAGGGCTCCACCATGCTGAACTGTGCAGAGCTTGGGCAGAAACTTCCGTATTTATCATAATAATAGCACAACTTAAATTTTAGACTGGGTAGGCAAACAGATGGTACCACATTACCCCTATTAATGGCACAACTTCAGTTTTTAAGAAGAGCTTAGTATTTTAAGACGTGCTCCTGGACAGTAAAGAATTACAGATTCACAATAGGACAGATTCAGACACAAACGACCTCTAAATGGGTCACAGTGTTGGATAAATGTATGTAGGATTGGAAGAGAGAAGAAAAGGAGTATAGAAAGTCATAAAATAGGGCTGGAGAGATGGCTCAGTGGTTAAGAGCATTGCCTGCTCTTCCAAAGGTTCTGAGTTCAATTCCCGGCAACCACATGGTGGCTCACAACCATCTGTAATGAGGTCTGATTCCTTCTTCTGGCCTACAGACATACACATAGACAGAATATGTATGCATAATAAATAAATATTTTAAAAAAAAGAAAGTCATAAAATAAAGTTAATCTTTAAAAAAGGGGTAAAGTCTTTAAAGAGACAGAGGACAGATAGTAATAGATTAAAAGAAGTAAAGAAAAATAAGCCATGTAAAGATGGAGAATATACAGAGAGTCTAGATTATGTATATTATTGTATTATCTTTCAATTTTTTGACTGTGAAGGAGCTAAGTACAAAGAGACATTTCATTGTATAGGCTGCTAAGCTAAACCAGCATGGATTTTATAAAGGTATCATGACTTTCAAATTTGGGTGTAAGGATATGTTGCTTTGGAAAAGAGATTCTTCTTTTGTTTTCACAGAAGATAAGAACCTGTGAATTGCTTCTAGACCAATATGGTTTCATGGAACAAGACCCCCTGAAAGGTTGCTGTAAACACCCCCACAAAGAAAATACTTCACCCAACTGCTGACTGAGATGAACCTAGCACACAAAATATGCCATGAAAGACCTGATTAACAGTGCCCCCAAACAGCAGGAAGTAGTATGGACAGAACTACACCTATATTCCCAAAGATTGTTTATAATTATTTGTTTACATTTAAGGGGGGGTAAGCTATAGAGATGAATAATTTGCTTTGGTGTGGATCTTGGTTTATTGATACAAATTTAAGGTCAATTTTGTTATGTGTATTTCTGCTCTTGATTAAGGTATTGTGATTGTGTAGCTCATTTAAAAATATAATGTATAATTAAAAATATGAGTTAATAGATAATCATCTATAATTGTCAAGCTTATAGTCATGTTAGTTAGGTTTTCTATGTGTATAGAGATATCTTTCAATTAGATAGGTATTCTTTAAATCTTTCAGAGACTTTCAGAATATGGCATTTAAGTGTTTTAAAAATTTAGGACTTTTCATGACAGTGAGACACATCTGCTCCTGGCAGCACCAATCTACTTCAAAAGGATGATGTATATTGAAGAGGCTCCTTATGGAGTTGGTTAGCCATTTGGGCAAGAAACTGTTCTTGTCTGGATTGCTTTACTGGACATGCAGGACCTATAGAGAAGTGACTGCTGAACTTGCTAAAAGGTGAGATGATGCTTCGGGGTTCCTGCTTCATAAAAGAGTCTGTGAGACATTCTGCAGGATACAGAAAAAGTGACTGACAAAACACAAGTCCAAATGGATCAAAGACCCCAACATAAAGCCAGCCACACTAAACCTTATAGAAGAGAAAGTGGGAAGTACACTTGAATGCATTGACACAGGGAACCACTTTTTAAAAATTAACCCCAGCAACACAGACACTGAGAGAAACAATTAATCAATGGGACCTCCTGAAACTGAAAAGCTTCTGTAATGCAAAGGACATGGTCAACAAGAAAAAACGACAGCCTACAGAATGGGAAAAGATCTTCACCAACCCCATATCAGACAGAGGTCTGATCTCCCAAATATAGAAAGAACTCAAGAAATTAAACACCAAAAGATCACATAATCCAATAAAAAATGGAGTACAGACCTAAACAGAGAACTCTCAACAGATGAATCTAAAATGGCTGAAAGACACTTAAGGAAATGTTCAACATCCTTAGTCATCAGAGAAATGCAAATAAAAACAACTCTGAAATTCCATCTTACACCTGTAAGAATGGCCAAGATCAAAAACAATGATGACAACTTATGCTGGAGAGGATGTGGGGTAAGGGAACACTCCTGCATTGCTGGTGGGAGTGCAAGCTGGTACAGCCCCTTTGGATGTCAGTGTGGCAATTTCTCAGAAAATTAGGAAACAACCTTCCTCAGGACCCAGTAATAACACTTTTGGGTATATATCCAAAGGATGCTCAATTGTGCCAAAAGCACATGTGCTCAGCTATGTTCATAGCCATTTTGTTTGTCATAGTCAGAACCTGAAAATAACCTAAGTGCTTCTCGATCAAAGAATGGATAAGGAAAATGTGGTACATTTACACAATGGAGTACTACACAGCAGAAAAAAATAATGACATCTTGAATTTTGCAGGAAAATAGATGGAGCTAGAAAACATTATTTTGAATAAGGTAACCCAGACACAGAAAGACAATTATCACATGTATTCCCTCATAAGTGGTTTTTAAACATAAAGCAAAGAAAGCCAGCCTACAAACCACAATCTTAGAGAACTTAGACAACAATGCAGACACTAAGAGAAACTTACATAGATATAATCTACATAGGAAATAGAAAGTAGAAAAAGATAAGATCTCCTGAGTAAATTGGGAACATGGAGACCTTGGGGGAGAATTAAAAGGGGGAGAGAAGAGGCAGGGAGGGGAGCAGAAAAAATGTAGAGCTCAATAAATATCAATAAAAAAAGAAAAAAGTGACTGAACTGTCTTTGAAATTTCCTGCTTCATGGAAAAGTCTGCTGGATACTATGGGTCTATAGGCTGAAGATGGATGCTCCAATGGTACAGAAGCAGTTTGGGTAACTGTCCAGGCAACAAGATATCTCTGTCATTTCTAGAGTTTTGGAAGTTGCTCATAATGCACTTCCTGTTTACTTAGGTAATATTATATCCTTCTGGAGTATTTGATAGAGTTGAATAATAGATAGTTATAGTTTTCCTTAGTTGTGATAAAAGACAAAGTAGATATAAATATTGTAGCTGCAATTCTTCTTTGATAAATATGTTGTTATCTGTAATTTTACTATGTTAAAGTTAAAATCTTCCTCTTTATTTAAAAAGAAAAGGGGAGGTGATGTAGGAGTCTCCTCCATGTGCTCTGATTACCATTAATGAATAAAGAAACTGCCTTGGCCCATTGATAGGGCAGAACTTAGGTAGGCAACGAAGACAGAACTGAATGCTGGGAGAAGGAGAGTCAGAGAGATGCCATGGATTCTCCGCCTGAGACAGACACAGGTTAGAATATTTGCTGGTAAGGCCACTGCCATATGGCTATATACAAATTAATAGAAATGGGTTAAATTGATATAAGAGTTAACCAATAAGAAGCTAGAGCTAATGGGCCAAGCAGTGTTTTAATTAATATAGTTTCTGTGTGGTTATTTTGGTTCTAAACATCCAGGATGAGCAAGCGGTCTCTCCTTGCTACAACAGTAAGTATGGATCTGGGAATGTATCTCTGTGGGTAGAATGCTTACTTAGCATGCATGAAGCCCTGTGTTTGACCTCCAGCATTGCATTAACTTGGTGTGGTGGATCATACAGGTCCTGTAATCTTGACATTCAGGAGTGGAGGCAAGGGGATTAGAAATTCAAGAATATCAACTAGATAACCAACTCAAGCCCAGGTTGGGTTTCAAGAGACCTAAGTACAAAAATAAAAACATAAAAGAAATAAAAAAAAAACGAAGGAAGGAATGGAGGAAGGAAGGAAGAACAAAATTAAACCAGGACACCGATGTAGTAATTATCACAGAGTAGAGTTAGAGAGAATTGAAAGAAAACTTAGTTAAGAACAGTTGTTGTTTTTCCAGAGGCCCTGGGCTGGATTCCAAGTACTCACATGGTGGCTCACAACTTCCTTTAATTACAGTTTCAGAAGATTTGATTCCATATTCTGTCCTCCATAGGCACCAGGTATACATGTGGCACATATGGATTAATGCAGGGAAAACATGCACATGCATAAAATAAAAATAAATAAGTATTAAAAACATAATTGTAAGTAATACATTAAGGATTGTAGTATATAAAGCAGACAGCATGTAAAAACAGATCAATAATTTAAGTAGAGGGTAAGAATTCTTATAAATGGAATACTAGAAATAAAATTCTAACAGAAATAAAAAATATTTTCGATGGGTTCATCATTATTCTGGACATTTCTAGGGAAATAATCAGTGAACTGAAAAGCAAGTTAATTGAAACTTTCCAAAATGAAATGAAAAAATAGAATACTATCTACAGATCTTCAGCAAGTAAAATAACAGTTTTACCATAATTACCACAATTAAAACATACTTTGGGGGAGAAATATGAGATTGTATAAAGGATACCCTTTTCTAGAAACACTATAATGATCCATAAAATGTTTCAGCAAGCTCCTTATTTGCAATTGATTAAATTCTGAAGGAGAAACTTTCTAACCAATGATATTGCTTTCTTATCTGAGACTATTGGAATTATTAAGGAATCAGTTTGTATACACTGATAAAGATGTTTGAACTGTTTAACATGAAGGAAGATTTATTTCTCTCCCATAAGAAGGCTCAAGCTGATAGTTAGAAAGATAAAGACCCCGAGCCACACTGTCATTAAAGGACTCACATTCTTTTCTTTTTGTAGCTTTGCCATCATCTATGATATTTTTCTCATCTTCTGAGTCATAGTTGACTCATTATCAGCATGTCTGTGTTAACAAATATGGGAAAAGGGGAAAGGAAGCAAAGCCTACAGATGGTCTTTAACAAATATGGAAAAGGAGGAAAGGAAGCAATGCCCACGGATTGTCCTTTTAAGAATGAGAAAATGATTAAATACATCACTGGCCCTTCCTAGGTTTGTCAATAATTTCTTTTACTTAGTAACTTTTGTGCTCAGCTCTTGTCTTTCCCCTCGATTTTCTTTCCTGTGTGCTCCGAGTACCAGTGACTTAACTGAAGGCACCTGAAATAGTGAGTTTTGGAGGGAAGGCTGATGGAGGTGGGTCTTGTATTAATCTGTTGCTTTCATTGGTTAATTAATAAAGAAACTGCCTAGGCCCATTTGATAGGCCAACCCTTAGGTGGGTGGAGTAAACAGAACAGAATGCTGGGAGAAAGAAGCTGAGTCAGGGAGTCGCCATGATTCTCCCACTCCAGACAGATGCAGGTTAAGATCTTTCCTGGTAAGCCAGCTCATGGTGCTATACAGAATATTAGAAATGGGTTAGATCAATATGTAAGAGCTAGCCAATAAGAGGCTGGAACTAATGGGCCAGGCAGTGTTCAAAAGAATACAGTTTCCGTGTAATTATTTTGGGGCATAAGCTAAGCCATGCGGGCGGCTGGGTGCTGGGGACGCAGCCCCGCAGCTCCTATTACAACAGAGTGGCATATTCCCAAATATTGTTTATAAATGTTCGTTTCCATTTAAAGGGGGATATGTTATAGATATAAATAATTTGCATTGGTGTGGATTTGAAGGTCAATTTTGTTATATGTATATGTATTTCTGCTCTTAAGGTATTGTGATTATGTAGTTCATTTAAAAACATTTATGTAATGTATAATTAGGAAATATGGTTGTTAATGGATAATCATAAATAATAGTTAAGCTTGTACTCATGTTAGTTAGATTTTCTGGATATAGAGAATTATTTCAGTTAGATAGACATTCTTCATATCTTTCAAAGACTACAGAATATGGCATTTTAAATATTTTAATAACAGGGTTTTTCATGACAATGAGACATGTCTGCTCATGACAACACCAAGCTACTTCAAGAGAAAGATGGACATCAAAGAGGCTCCTTAAGGAGTTTGATAGCCATTTGGACAAGAAACTGCTCTTGCCTGGACTGTTGCATAAACTGGACACAGAGAACCCGCAGAAAGAGGACTGCTAAACTTGCCTAAAGGTGAGATGGTTTTTCGGGGTTCCTGACTCATAAAAGAGTCTGCGAGACATTCTGCAGGACACAGCAAAAAGTAACTGAACTGTCTTTGGAATTTCCTGCTTGATGAAAATGTCTGCTGGATACTATGGGCCTAAAGGCTGAAGATGGATGCCCCAACAGTACAAAAGAACTTTGGGTGACTGTCCAGGCAGTGAGATGTCTCTGTCATTTCTAGAGTTTTGGATCTCTTGTTTGCTTAGGTAATATTATATCCTTCTGGAGTCTTTGATGGAGTTGAAAAATGGTTAGTTATAGTTTTCCTTAGTTATGATAAAAGATAAAATAGATATAAATATTATAACTGTAATTCTTGTTTGATAACTGTTTTGCTATATGTAATCTTACTATGTTAAAGTGAAAGCCTTTCTTTTTTGTTTAAACAGAAAAAGGGGAAATGATGGAGGTGGGTCTTGTATTAATCTGTTGCTTTCATTGGTTAATTAATAAAGAAACTGCCTAGGCCCATTTGATAGGCCAACCCTTAGGTGGGTGGAGTAAACAGAACAGGATGCTGGGAGAAAGAAGCTGAGTCAGGGAGTCGCCATGATTCTCCCACTCCAGACAGATGCAGGTTAAGATCTTTCCTGGTAAGCCAGCTCATGGTGCTATACAGAATATTAGAAATGGGTTAGATCAATATGTAAGAGCTAGCCAATAAGAGGCTGGAACTAATGGGCCAGGCAGTGTTCAAAAGAATACAGTTTCCGTGTAATTATTTTGGGGCATAAGCTAAGCCATGCGGGCGGCCGGGTGCCGGAGACGCAGCCCTGCTGCTCCTATTACAACAGAAGGCAAAAGCTTTTAGCTGAGCTTTTGTGTTGGTCTGGTACTTGCAAGCTGGTCATGAATAATTATTTAAGGCTCTTGAGTGGGCATTGGTGCTGCAGAACTGTAATTCCAGATGTTTAGGAGGCTGAGTGAAGAGGATCATGAGTTCAAAGCCCGCTTGGTTTATAGAGTGAGACTTGGAACGACCATTTTGTCTCTATGGTGCAGGGAGTATCAGTTTCTTTGCTTAGTTCACAAGTGCTAAGGAAATAACTAAATAATTCTTATGTTAAGTCAGACTCACTTCTGATGGTAAGTTCAATGTTGTTTTATTCAGATGCTCCATTTAAATTATACACAGCACATATAAGTTTATGAGTATACATAAATATATACATATTTATGTTAAATGAAGTTATACCACTTGGGCCACCAATTTCCCCCACAAGAGCCAGGGACTACCTAAAGAAAACCCTTAATATCAGGCATGAGTAGCCTTCATCTAAATTGTTAGTTATGGTGTTTCCAGCGACTCTCAGAACAATACAGGCTATTTATGCTACCCTTGGTTACCTCTAGAAGAGATTTAAGTTCCTCTTGCTGAAGGCACCATACACTTTGGACAGAGGACTTAGATTTGAGCTTGGTCTAAGCTGAAAGTCTCCTCCCTACAGTCTAGCTTTCATAGTATCAGAAAGTACTGTGTAAGCTGACAAGGGAGGGAAGCGATCAGCAGTCCCATACAGCAGAGATGCCAATGAGCTTTAACAAGGACCAGCATGGCAAGATATCCCTAAAGGTGCACTAGTGCCACTCATAGTTTAGAAATAACCAATAGTTGTCTGATTGGACTTACAACCCACTTAATAGGAGGGAAATCATGCCTAGTACAAGAAATATAGCCAAATGCATAGAGCTAGTGAGGACATGGATCTTAGAAATAATCTATTGCCATTGTTTTACTACACTAGCATGATCCTTAACTTTATTGGAAAATGTATCCTCATACACATAGATAAGTGTTCCTCTCACCACTCATCTAAGAAGCTTCTCTAAATATGCTTCTTCTCAAACAGAGACCACTATAGAAAACCCCAACAGGTCATAATTCAGACATCAGTGAATCATGTGGAGACCAGGCCCAAAAAGACACAATTACAATACAACTCCTGCATTTAAAACTCAATGACGATCTTGGCAGAGGAGACAGAAAGAATATAGAGCCAGATGACCAGGAAGTCAGCTCTGAAATAACATTTCCTAGAAACAACAGGGAAGCTACACCCATGATACCTCAACAATTTGGTTGCTTTCCAAGACTCGACAAATGACGATGTGGAAGGGGGAAATCTCAGAGTCCTACCCTTAGACCAAGACGTTTGGGCAACTAATAGCTACTGCAATGGAGGAATTAGCCTTTCTTCAGGATGAGCCCCCTCATTGGTTATCCAATTCAAAACTGGCCAGCCTTGAAATCGTATACACACAAACTACACTAAAAGGACTCAGCAGGTTGTATTTATATATTTATGCATATGCATGTTACAAAAACAATAAAAAAGAGACCACCATTTTGAGAGAGTTGGGAGGGAAGTGAAAGACATTGGAGGTTTGGGGCATGAACAGGCTTGGAGGGAAGATAAGGAAATGGGGAAGTGATGCAGTTGTATTTTAATTTTTAAAATCTTAATAAAAAGAAAATAATATCCTGAAAGATAATCATTTTTTTCTTCACAGACAAGTCTAACTTTGGAGGCAGACAGACATATATGACAACTTCTCAAAGTCATCTGACCTTCTTACTTGTTATCATGAATGTTATCCTCATCTGTTGTGTTATACATGTGCCCTAATATTTTATCTTCTGAATTACAAAAACAAGACAAAAGGAGCTACAAAGTAAGAACATTCTTCTTAGAATATGGCACAAATTTCATGCATTACTTCCACTTAAGGCTGTACCAGTGCTTGCTTGTATCAACACTCTAAGGCATTTGTACCAAGTTCAAGAATTGTGTGAGTTTATTATTAAATAAAGTCATTACAAAAATCTAAACCCTATAAAATCATCACTGAACACATTTTTACTGAAAATCAGGTCTATATTTGGTAGGTCTTTAAAATATTTTAGTAACTGTAACTATTATCTATGCCGTTGCGACCATTTGCATGAATGTTGTCTGTAAGGGAAGCCTACTGTGTAATAGTGTGCTACTGCAATCCTCTTTCCAAGGCTTCACTCAGTCGCTTAGTAGCTTAAAAGCAGAAATAGCTGAGCTATTTATATCACAGAAACTGATGAGAGCTACAAATCATTTACCTCTTCCAGAGAATTGAGTCTTAACTATTACTTCCAGTGTATTTTGTTGGCCAGAATGTGTCAACATTGTCATACATAACTGTAAGAGAAGTTAAGATATGTAGTCCTTAGCATAGGTAGACACACACTTTTCCTAAATGTAAGGATTATATTATCAAGAGAAAGGGGGTTATGCATATTGCTAGACAATTAGCAGTATATGTTTAAAATAAAACATTAAGAGTTTGACAAGTTTCTATGCCTGGGAAAATGCTCTGTCATCAGTTCATTAAGAGAGATAATGATAAACTCAAAACAAATTTTGAGACCTGCCCAATCCACTATCACGAAGTTGATAAAAGCTTGAGATTTTAGCTTATTATTCTTCAGATGAAACAATTTTTTCCCTCTGTCTGTGCCTAGAAAACAAATAAACATACAAGTAAATCTATAAATGTGATAGAAAACAAGAAGAGGAGACCTTCATAGACTAGATGCTATAAAAAAATCATCACAGGACAACAAATGAGCAGCAAAACATAAAATGTGCCCAGGAGGATGGAGAATTTGAACAATAGGAGCCACAAAGGAAGACTCCATACCCGGCTCAACTTGCAGAGGCGTTTAGGTAAATGCATTGAATA
Source organism: Chionomys nivalis (assembly GCF_950005125.1). Lineage (NCBI taxonomy): Eukaryota > Metazoa > Chordata > Mammalia > Rodentia > Cricetidae > Chionomys > Chionomys nivalis. The sequence goes on from NC_080112.1 coordinate 26,909,499, forward strand.
TCTACACATATAAAAGAAAGTCTGACTGTGAGTGGTGGTTTAGGCTATTTACTTGAGGGGAGGGCAGAGGCCAGAAGATCTCTCTTAAGTTTGAGGTCAGCCCGAGCTACATAGTGAGACCCAGGCTAAAAAAAAACTGCACTTTTGATTTGGTAAGGAGCTGGAATGTGGGGAGACCTGGTTCATCCTACCTTCCTTAATGCAGGTCTTACAAAGGATAGTCTTGCTTTAAGTTTTGTGTCTGTGGGTATTGTTTTCACTTGATATTCCAGGTTTTCCAATTTATTTTTATAGAGATAAATGAGGGAAAGGAAGACATGGCCAGTAATTAGATGCAATGTTTAAGTATTTGTTTGTAATCTAAACATGCAATCAATCTGTTTGTTCTTCCTATGTTAAAATATAATGATATTTGCAGCACATAATATGGCCAGAGATTTGCTTTACGCATATGTGACTTATATTAAATGGGCAATGTGTCCAAACACTTTATCTTTCAAAATTATATTAGAACCTAGAATGAAAATGCCAGAAGTAAAACATTTTCAGTATGATACATGTTAAGCTGCTTACATCCTTCCTTAAAACTAAAGCAATAGGGTCAATTTGCAGCAATGTATTTTCCCAGGATATCAGAAAAGTCATTACAGAGTTATGGATGCAGGCTTGGTTTTGATGATATGAATGATTATAATGCTTCTGTGGCTTTAACAGAGATGGAAACTGCTGTCGAGATAAATGATCCTCTAGGGTACTGGATATTTGACTTCTAGAAACAAGAAAACAAAAATATATTTAAACTAGGTATAGTGGATCACTCCTGTGATGCCAGCATTCAGGAGACTGGCAGAAAGGTAAGCATAAATTCAAAACCAGCCTAGTCTACATAGTAACTTTCAGGCCAGCTAGAGATTCAAAAAAAGTCCCTGTCTCAAGAAAATAACCACAAAAATATTGTAATAATTTATGTGTCATTTTTTGATCTTTGGAGACATGTCTTGAACATTGTATCCAAAGTACCACAACACCATTAAACAAACACAATGCTGCCTACATACATGGCTGTGCAACATGCACACAGTACCTGCAGAGGCCACAAGATGGCATTGGATCTCCTGCAACTGGAGTGTGGGTGCTAATACTCAAACTTGGGTCTTCTAGAAGAAAAGTAACTGCTCTTAACTGCTGAGCCATCTCTCCAATCATTATTTATTATCTTTAATAATCTTTGTTTGAAAATTGTGATGATTTGAATGAAAATGGCCTCCGGAGTCTTATAGGGAGTGGCACTGTTAGAAGCTTATGCCATTGCTGGAGGAGGTATGACTTTGTTGGAGGACATGTATCACTGAGGGTGGGCTCTAAAATGGTCAAGTCAGGCCCAGTATCACTTTCTCTTCCTGTTGCCTGCCAATGATCCAGATGTAGATACTTGGCTCCCTCAGTACCATGTCTGCCCACACAATGCCATGCTTCCAGTCATGATGATACTAGACTAAACCACTAAACCTCTGAACTGGAAGTCAGCCCCAATTAAATACTTCCCTTAATAAGAGTTGTCCTCATCATGACATCTCTTTACAGCAATAAAACCCTAACTAAGACAAATGTCTTCAGGAAAACACTTTCTGTTAGGCAATTTTGGCATTATCCATTGTGTTAAAGTTTATCCATCATCAGGAAAGGATAAACATAGATCCTAGGCCAGGAGACTTTCTTCCTTCTCATGTCTCCTTCATTTTTATTTTATTTTATTTTTGCTTTTTAATCCTGCCTCTGTAATACAGAAGAAAATGAGAGAAATAGCTTAACTGCTTTAAAAAATGCTGTGGCCTAGCACATGCTTGCTGTTCTGTCTTTAAAATAGGTTCTGTTATTCTCCCCAAGTTGCTAATACTAGGCAGGAGATCTGCAACTTTTCATTTCATTTCTAACTCAGAGGGAATAATATAAACACCACAGTTTATAATGGGAGAGTAACTCTGTACCAACCCTACCTTCTCTCCACAGAGGCTGAACCAGCAGAAAAGGAAGAATAAGACAGAGTTGATCATCTTCCACAGACACCTTGAAACTGTGCTTTCCACTGTGACAGGGACCAGGGTTTATAATGAGTCTTATTCTGACCCCCTTCTTTCACTTTTTGGAAAAATTTAAGTTATTGAAGATCCATGAGAAGATGTTAAGTGGAGAGGAAAACAATTTGCATATGAAAAGCTGATAGTGAGCTAGACTTGGAAAAGAAATAATCCAGAAAGGCTACAGATTTATGTGAGAGAGGTTCCAGGAAGATGTGCAGAGTAAGCAGACAGATCAGGGGACACTCCCAGAAATGAGTGGCTCAGTGGTACTTAAGAGAGGATGCCAGGTAAGTCTTGCTGAACTCTGAGATGAACTTTAAAAAAAAACCCTTTCATATTTGTTAAGTTTACGTGTGTGTATGTATATGTGTATGTGTGTGTGTGTGTGTATCCTTTCTTTATCTTTTGGATACCATTCCACTCTACTATGGCCCTTGACTTTAACCAAAGGGCATAAAGAGTCATGTTAATTGAGAATAAAAACAAAATATTTTTGTCCATTTTCAAACAGATCACTTTACAAAAGTCCTTTCCCTTTCTCCTTTTCCACTTATCTTTTTACTCTTTTCATAGTATGTGTGTGGTAATAAGAAGAACTGAGGACCAGGAATCAACACTCCTGGAGCTGGGGTCTCTGGCTAGACTTACTAGGCCACAGGACATATCATATCACCTTTTTAATCTTAAAAAAATAATGTTTTATGGTATGATTGAGCATCCTTAGGATATATACCCAAAAGTGGTATTACTGGGTCTTGAGGAAGGTTGTTTCCTAATTTTCTGAGAAATCACCACACTGATATCCAAAGGGTCTATACCAGCTTGCACTCCCACCAGCAATGCAGGAGTGTTCCCTTACCCCACATCCTTTCCAGCATAAGCTGTCATCAGTGTTTTTGATCTTGGCCATTCTTACAGGTATAAGATGGAATTTCAGAGTTGTTTTGATTTGCATTTCTCTGATGACTAAAGATGTTGAATATTTCCTTAAGTGTCTTTCAGCCATTTTAGATTCATCTGTTGAGAGTTCTTTGTTTAGGTCTGTACTCCATTTTTTATTGGATTATGTGTTCTTTTGATGACCATTTTCTTAAATTCTTTGTATATTTTGGAGATAAACCCTCTGTCTGATGTGGGGTTAGTGAAGATCTTTTCCCATTCTGTAGGCTGCTATTTTGTCTTGTTGACCGTGTTCTTTGCTTAACAGAAGCTTTTCAGTTTCAGGAGGTCCCATTTATTAATTGTTTCTCTCAGTGTCTGTGTACCACAAGGACATGTGTTCAAGTATTGTTTGTCATAACCAGAACCTGGGAACAACCTAAATGCCCCTCGAACAAAGAATGGATAAGGAAAATGTGGTACATTTATACAATGGAGTACTACACAGCAGAAAAAAATAATGACATATTGAAATTTTCAGGAAAATGGAAAGAGCTAAAAAACATCATATTGAGTGAGGTAACCCAGACCCAGAAAAACAAATATCATATATACTCACTCATAAGTGGTTTTTAAACATAAAACAAAGAAAACCAGCCTACAAATCACAATCCCAGAGAACCTAGACAACAATGAGGACCCTAATAGAGATATACATGAATCCAATCTACATGAGAAGTAGAAAAAGACAAGATATCCTAAGTAAATTGGGACCATGGGGACCATGGAAGACAGTTGAAGGGGAGGGGAGAAGAAGGGAGAGGAACAGAGAAAAATGTATAGCTCAATAAAATCAATAAAAAAGACAAAAAAGAATAAAGAAGCAGAGCTAGGAAAAATAAAATAATGTTTTAGCCAGGCGGTGTTGGCACATGACTTTAATCTCAGCACTCGGGAGGCAGAAGCAGGCGGATCTCTGTGAGTACAAGGCCAGCCTGGTCTACAAGAGCTAATTCTGGGACAGGCACCAAAGCTACAGAGAGAAACCCTGTCTCGAAAAACCCAAAATAATAATAATAATATTAATAATTTAAAATTTAGTTTTAATTGAATATGTATGAGTGTTTCACCTGCATGTATATATTGTACTGTGTGCAACCACTGTCCAGGGAGATCAGAAGAGGGCCCCAGATGATCCAACATTTCAGATGATCTCTGCTGGAATTTCCTCTGAATTCTAGTTTCAAGACTGCTGGCTAGATGATCAAGCCTCACAGAATATTCCAGTCAGAACTTTACTATAATTCTAAATTTTATTTAGGTCTCTGTAAGATTATCAGTGTCCCTAATCAGCAGAAAGTATCCTTGAAAACATGCCCACATTCCCAAAAAATGAATTATGGATATTTGCCTTTGTTTAGAGTGTTGGTTATAAGTTGTTATGGATAATGGGCAGAAAAAAAGCTAAATAAAAGAGATTAGATTCAGAGTTCCTGTTTTTTTTTAAAAGGGGTAGTGCTGAGGAACAATGGTCTTGTACCCTGTAAAGATTTGTCGCTTGTATTTTAATAAAACACTAGCCAGTAAGTAGAGGTGGGGTGACGAGAACAGAAGAATTCTGGGAAGAGGAAAGGTTCAGTCTACAGTCATCACCCAGACCAAGAGGAAGCAAAATAAGAATGCCTCACTGATGGCTACACAGACAAGAATTATGGGCTAAGATGTGGAAATTAGTAATTAGTTAATAAGAAGCCTGAGCTATTAGACCAACCAGTTTATAATTAATGTAGACCTCTGTGTGTTTCTTTGGGACTGAACAGCTGTGGGACCAGGAGGGACAGAAACCTCTGCCAACAAGATCCCCTGGAACTGGAGTTAGAGTTGGTGGTGAACTGTCATGTGGGGGCTGGGAATTGAAGCTGGGTCCTCGCAAGAGTAGCCAGTGCTCTTAACCAGTGAGTCAGTCTGTCAACCCCTCACTGACCCTTTAAAATCTTTGTTTCCTCACAGGTAAAATGGAAAAGACTAGCTTGGCTATGTAATCTGGGTGTTGCTCCTAGGGTTTTGCATGAAGACTAACCCTCCAGTCCTCCCAAACAGTCAGTGGACTTAGCATGCCTTCACATTTCATCTCTTGCCTGAAATGGAGTAGACCACAAAGTCTGAAACAAAGACTTTCTCAGATAAACACTCCTAAGGCATCAATTTAAATGATTTCAGAAGCAGTTTTTTTCCCCCATAAATAAAAGTGCCATGGGAAGTAAACTTCTCTAATATGATAATTTATGGCAGGACTTGTGGGTGCAGTAAAAGGAGTAAAGTGAGGAAATTGGCCTCTGAAGATGTAGTTTAGTTGAGGAAAGCACACAAAGTACCATAAGCAAATGTGTGGGTGGATGGACGGATGGACGGATGGAGTTTTGTTGCTTCCTTTGTCAGTACTGTCTTGAGAGGAATTTGGGATGACCTGGATGTCAAAGGCAAGACCTAAGCTGCCAGAAGACACTAAATTAATCACAGCAAGAGAGCAGTACGCCGATGCCTCATGACTAGACTGTTTCTGTCTGCCTAATAATGGAAGCTGCAGGGAACCCAGAGAGCATTCATTGTGGAGTGCTGAGAACACTATCCAGCTCCGTGTGACATCAGACTGTAGCATTTTTTCTTGTTGTAGAGCCTTTGATGGATTTAAACTTCCATGTGGTTTTTGGAATTAAACTTCTCTGTGGAAGTCTTCAATAGCCAAGACACTTTCAGATTTAGAAATTGGTGACAGGCTACTGAGCAGCCCAGAGCAGCCAACTTTAGGGTTCCATTCGGAGGCTCATATTAGTAGGGAAAAGAAAGAAAAGATTGACTTTGCTGATACAGATACAAAACCTTGGAATGTTTTCATATGATTCTAACATTTTTTTTCTAGTGGTGGTCTTTTTTTTTTTTTTTTGAGACTGGGTGTCATTATGTGTTCTTGGCTGGCCCTAGAATTCATTATGTAGACCAGGCTGACCTTCAACTCACAGAATTCCACCCGCCTTTGGATCCTGATGGAAGGAATTAAAGGTATGCACCACCAGGTTTTTGTTTGGTACAAAGGCTTTAACTTTTCTGTAATGAGGTCATATGAAGTCACATAATTCTGCTATGTGGGATGAGTTTCTCTTTGGGGTTAATTATATAATCTTTATTTTAAATAAGATTTGTTTATTTTTATGTATATAGGTGGTTTTCTTCTACATATGTATGTGCACCATTTGCATGCCTGGTGCCATCAGAAGCCAGAAGAGAGTGGATCTAGGATCCCCTAAGTCTGGAGTTAAAGGTGGTTTTGAGCCACAGTGTGCACTCTGGAAATTGAACCTGGGTCCTCTGGAAGACTAGGCAATGCACTTAACCACTGAACCATCTCTTCAAGTCCCCATATGATGAATTTTTTTTAGTAGAAAAATTGAAAGGCAAAGTGCAGTTTGCCTAAGATTCCACTGGGAAAGAATTACTTTACTTTCTCTTGCCTCCTTTAATCTTAGTTCTGACAAAATGAAGGTCTCTTTGGTAATTTGACAGTTTCTTAGATTTTAGCTGAAGGAAAATCAAGTAAATGGAGAACTGCTAATACTTAAGGAAAATGTGCAGTCTTGCCGGACTGAAGTTAACTTGCTTTTCAAATAGATAATGACATTGGCGTGGGGAGGAGATGGCTCAGCAGGCAAGAACACTGTCTGCTCTTCCAGATGACCTGGGTCTAATTCCCAACACCCACATGGAAGTTCACAACTTCTGAAACACCAGTTCCAGGGAATCCTAAGCCCTTTTCTGGCCTCCAGGACACCAGGCATAATAGTGGTGCTCAAATATACATACCGGCAAAACACACATGCACACATTAAATAGATAAACAAACAACACACTAATACGTCACCGAGATTGCATTCTCTTATTTTTCTTCATTTTTTACTAACGCTTGACAGACCCAAGTTTACCTGATATTTGCTATGACACTGAAAAAGTATTAAACGGCGCTTGTATGTTCTGTAACTTTTACATTTGTATTTTGCTTTTTGTAAGAATCATGTAAACACACTGCAACTAAAGATGAGCACGATACTCCCTGAAGCTTTACAGAGAGTTAACATTAGCTTGGGGGAGGGGTACTGTTGGTAGTTAATGGTTGCTGGGGGAGCAGGAGGCAGGATTTCCAGTGGCATAGCATTGTTCCAATAAAATCCCTTCACTACACTAAAATAAGCAATTCTTATTAAAGTGTTCGATCTCTCTCTCTCTCTCTCTCTCTCTCTCTCACACACACACACACACACACAATCACACATACACACACACATACACACACTGCATGAAATTAGAAGGGGAACTAGTTAGAGGAAAGGACTCAGCAAGAGTGCAATGATAACAAGGGCAATGGGATGGATTATGATCAATGGGATGGATTGTTGATGCAAAACATGCCATAATGAAACCCATTATTATATATAATTAATATATGCCAGTACAAAAGCATTATAACTTACAACAGATGAGCATAGCTGGGCAGGGTGACTCAGGCCTGTAATTCTAGTACTTCAAAGGAAGGAAAAAGAACGGTCAGGAGTTTAAGGCTATCTTTGAATGCAGAGTAAATTCAAGGTTAGCAAACAAACAGAAACTCAAACACAAAACATGGTATCGAAGACAGTTTTGTAGAGGAGCTGTATCAGTAGCCAATAAATACATGAAAACATAAAAGCTGCTCAACATCAAATGCAAATTAAAATTACAATGATAACTGAGCACAGAGTTCACAAGAGAGAGGGAGCAGATGTCTGTGAGTTCAAAGCCAAACTGATCTACTTTACAAGTTCCAGCCCAGCAAGGACTACATAGTGAGACCTTATCTCAAAAAAATTTAAATAATATACAACTTCATGCCAATACATGGTCACAGTACTACTAATAACAAATTGAATCTAGTATCTGTTGGTGAATATTTGGGGAAACTAAAGTATTCATTTTCTAAGCACAGAATCGCATATAACTCTGAAATTCTACTCTTAGGAATATGCCTAAGAAAAATGAAAACACACGTTAACACAAAAATGAGTGCATGAATGGTCATAGAAACGTTATTTATAATAGTTAAAAAAGTGAAAACAGGGGGCTGGAGAGATGGCTCAGAGGTTAAGAGCACTGGCTGCTCTTCCAGAGGTCCTGAGTTCAATTCCCAGTAACCACATGGTGGCTTACAACCATCTGTACTGAGATCTGGCACCCTCCTCTGGCTTGTGGTTATACATCGAGGCAGAATGTTGTATACTTAATAAAATAAATCTTAAAAAAAATATAAATAAATAAAAAAAGTGAAAACAATCAAATTGCATATCAACTAATTAGAGAACAAATAAATGTGCTGTGTCAACACAATGGGATGCTTTAGTAAAATAAATGTATAAGGTAGAGATAAGACATATTAATCTTAATAATATGCTAAGTGAAAGAAATTAGTCACAAGGTCACACATTGTACTATTCCATTTACATGAAATGTCCAGGAAAAACAGATCTATAAAAACCAGAAAATAGATTAGTCCTTGACTCAGCTGGGGACTTGGGAAATAATGAGAAGTGATTGCAGATGTTTTTCTGGTTTCTTTTGGGGGAAGAATGATGAAAATGTTTCTAAATCAATTGCAGTGATTGTATAACTCTATGAGCATTACTAAATATCATTTAATTGTGCAATTTAAATGGCCAAATTATATGAGTATGTCTCAGTGAAGCTGAAATGTATATAGAGACTCACATGAGTGAGTATGTATGTGTGTGTATTCTTTTTAAATTAAATGGATTTATTTTACATCCTGACCACAGTTTCCATTCCCTCATCTTCCCCCAAATCTTCTCCTCTGTTTCTGTTAAGAAAGGGCCAGGACTCCCATGTAATCAACAAAACATGGTATATCAAGTTGCTGTGGGACTAAACCCCTTCCCTTGTATTAAGGCTGGGCAAGGCAACCCAGTATGAGGAATAGGTTCCTCAGGCCATTCCAAGTGTTAGAGGCAGGCCCTGCTCCCACTGTTAGGAGTACCACAAGTAGACTAAGCTACACAACTGTCACATAAATGCAGAGGACTCCCTGGTTGTTGGTTCAGTGTCTGTGAGCTCCTATGAACCAAGTTAGTTGATTCTGCATATTTTCTTGTGATCTCCTTGATCCCTTTGGCTCATAGAATCCTTCCTCCCTCTCTTCAGCAGGATTCCTGGAACTGGCACAGTGCTTCGCTGTGGGTCTGCAACTTTTCCATTAGTAACTGAATCAAGGCTCTCTGATGACAACTGGGGTAGTCATGTGCATATTCTGGATGAATTTTTATGAGTGTATGTGGACAAATGTCTGTGGTTTATTTGTAGAGAATAAGGGCATGTTTCTCCTTATCTTTTCAGGGACACTTGGCAATACTTGCCATTTATCTTCTGGTGTCACTTTCCACTTTCTGGTCATTGAGTAGATGTAAGTTAGGGAGCAGATAATGCTTAAGGAAAGAGACATACATGCTAACTCTGTCCTAAACTGTTCATCTCTTTAAATAAATAATATGTATATGAAATGTATAAAGAAACTTATACTCTCGTTTAACTCAATAATTATGTTTGAATTCCTTAATTATGTTTGAGGCAGGAGCTATGATTAAACAAACTGTGTTAGAGAGAGTAATTGCTATGGACCAGGCTAACCATGCATAAATGATAGAAGGTCAACTACTATCTATTAATAGATCACAGATATGCTGTGAATGAAACAGACATTTAATTGGAGCAGTAAAGACCCTCTGGCTAAGAACAACAATAAACAGGCATAATCTTATTTCATGAATGTAAAGCATAGGACAATGGATCCAGACACAAGAGAGTAATTTTCAGGTATATTAATTTTAGGTATGTATTGAAGGTTTTATTTATTTAAACTGGTAGCAAGTAAGGGTAATAATATTTTTCCAATAAAAACTTTAAAACTTGATGTAGTATAGCATACTTGTAATCAAATACATTAATCTTAACTGTATACTTTGATAGAATTTAAGTCCTTACTGTTAGAAGCCAGGTCATGGTACAAAGTATTCCTTCTGCTTCAGCTCCTTCTTGCTCCTCTCCTCAACAATATTACTTTGTCTCTCCCTGTTAACCATTGATAAATTTTACTTCTTCTTGAACTTCATATAAATGAAACCACATCATATGTCTTCTTTTATCCTACCCCTTTGATTGTCTTAGACTTGACAAAACAAAGATGTCATAGGGCATCATCCCTATTGTTTTATATAGCAATAGATCATTCTACTTTCTTGTTCTTCAGTATTCATCTGATTAAATATACTGGAATGTATACATCTAGTTTGTAGGCAACAGATCCAGAGACTTCTCAGCATCTATAATTTTATAAGGCAATTCCTAATAAGTCAGTCTTTCTGGGTTTACATTTCTCTACGTTTCCTTGTGGTTTTGTTTCTCTGGAAAAACCAAACATAGCCCTCTAAAGATTGTCAATGTCACCAGAAATTTGTGGAACATGTTATTAGTAATGATAATTGAAGTTGTAAATAATATTCTCAAAAGTTTTTGCCCCAGTCCATATTTGTTAAAAGACTTGAGAAAATTCCCATTTCCTCAGATATGGAGTCAATATCAAATAACACCTAATAGATATTTGATCCTTGATAAAGTATTTAACCTCTTTTTTCTTTGCTGTTGATGAGGATAATAACAAGCACTCCATAAGATGAGTCCATGGCTTTATCCTTTGCTATACACCAACTAGTCAATCACTCCTAATTTACTTTCTCTCATTTCTCACTTCCTCTCTTTCTCCCCCTCCTGTTGTTCTTTTTCCTCCTTCCCCTCCTTCTTCCTCCTCCCTCCTCCCATTTCTTTTTCCTCTCTTTCACTCTATTTCTTTCTTAATGAGAGTTGACAAAAATAGTGAAAGTATTAAATTCTTATAATTATCTTAACAAAAATTCTGTAGTGACATAGATCAAAGTAGGTGGGTGGGGGACAGTTGAAGAAGGAAAAGAATAAAAAGTGTGGGAGGACAAAACACCAGGTCCTCATCCTTAAAAATCTTCTCCATTGGGGGCGGAGAAATGACGTGTGGAAGAGAATACCTCACGTTGCGAAAATTAAGTCTTGTTGTCTATCAATGTTAAGCACATTGAAAAAATTAAACTGATTCACGTAATGTAATGATATTCTGTAAGGAGAATTGCATTGAACTGAAGCTACGTCCATGAGGCAATATATCAAAATTCAAGTCTTATTTGCATATATAATATCAGTGAGAGCAAATGATTACCACATGATAATGCTTCCTCTAGGAGAGGCCATTAGGTTGATTTGAACTCATTTCAATGTTCATGTGGGAAGTTGATTTTGTCTAATTGCTAGAGTAGTTAAGATACTGTACTAGTGAGATAGGTAGAAAACAAATGACTGCTCAGAAGCCGTATCACACGAATGTGGCAGCTTATGTACTGATTTAAGGAAAACTCCATGTGCTTAAACAACCCCAAACAACAAAAACCCATCATTCTACACATTTCCTTGCTCACTCAAGATTATTCTTGTGGCTTGATTTTGAGAATGAATGGAGTTACTTTTATAATAAAAAATAAATTTTACAGTACATTACAAGTGGTGGCAGATTGTGAAAATGGGCATAAATTCTTTCAGTCTTCATATGCACAGTCCATCGTAACTTTGTTTTCTTAACACTAAAACTCTTAGCCAATTTAAGGTTTGCCATGTGACTTAGTTTGACCAAACAGATATTAATAACTAAAGCACTACAACAACTAGACATTTTCAAAGTACTGGCTTACAAAGGCTTGCTGCTTACTGCTCTTGAAACCCTAAGACCATCATGTGCACAAATCCCAGGAAGCCTGCTGGAAAGATGAGGTAGCTACTCAGAATAGACAGAGATACTCGGCTGAAAGGCTACCAAACACTAGAAAAGTGAGTCGTGAAACTGTTTTACATCATATGCCTAGTGGTTGTTCTGCCAGGCAGCTGGTCAACAAACATACGCAAACCCAGATGAGCCCAGAAGATGTGGTACATTTATACAATGGGGTACTACACAGCAGAAAAAAAAATATGACATTGGGCAATTGGATGGATCTAGAAAACATCATATTGAGTGAGGTAACCTAGACCTAGAAAGACAAATATCATATGCACTCATTCATAAGTGGCCTTTAGACCTAAAGGAAAGAAAAACAGCTTACAAATCACAATCCCAGAGAACTTGGATACCAATGAGGACACTAAGAGAGATTTACATAGATCTAATCTACATAGGAAGTAGAAAAAGATCTCCTGAGTAAATTGGGAGCATGAGGACCTTGGGAGAGGGTTGAAGAGGAGAGGAGAGGCAGGGTGGGGAGCAGAGAAAAATGTAGAGCTCAAAAAAATCAATAGAAAAAAAAGTAAACAAACAAACAAACCAATAAATAAAAGAAAACTGCACTAACAATCTTCAAAAGCATGACTTAAGCTATGTAGTTATCCTTTTGGCCAAGTTTAAATTTCTGGTATCTGTCATACTAACTGGTATATGTGAAACCTGATATAGGTGGGTCTTCTATCTGCTGCTTTCATTGGTTAATTAATAAAGAAACTGCTTGGCCTGATAGGTCAGAACATAGGTGGGTGGAGGCAGAACAGGATGCTGGGTAGAAGGCAATGAGGCAGTCGCCTCAAACAGACACTATAGCTCTCCTCTCCAAAATGGACGGAGGCTAAGATCCTTCTCAGCAAGCCACCACCTTGTGGTGTTACATAGATTATTAGAAATGGGTTAATCAAGATGTGAGAATTAGCCAGTAAAGGGCTAGAGCTATTGGGCCAAGCAGTGTTTAAATGAATACAATTTGTGTGTTATTATTCTGGGGCTAAGCTAGCTGTGTGGGAGCCAGGCGGGATGAGAAACAGGCCCGCTCCCCTCACTACAGAAACCCAGTTTCCTCTGTCCTCAGTCTCAGTTCCAGAAGAATTTAGATGGGACACAGTAGTAAAAGTAGCATTCAAAAGTTTAGTTAGAGCAAGGAAGGAAGGAAGAATACACTCTGAAATTGGGAGCTGGGAGTCTTGGGAGAGGGTAGAAGGGGAGAGGGGAGGAAGGGAGGAAAGTGGAGAAAATGTATAGCTCAATAAAAACAATAAAATAGAGAATACACTCTGTCGACTACGATTGAGTTGGTGAGATAGCTCCTCCAGGAGAAGCACTTGCTATTCCAGTCTGAGCAAAGGCCTGGAATCCACTATGAAAGGAAAGAACTTGTTGATTTGACTTCACCACAGTGACTGTGCCTTAACCTGCTGCTATCTCAGCCAGTGATTGCACCCTGGCAAGAATTGTGCTCCTGCAGGCACTAGCCCTGTTGCTGTCTTTAAAGGTAGTTTTAACTCACTTTCTATTCTAATTATGAATAAGACTAGAGGTTCAAAGGCTGGGTGGAAACCTGCGAGCTCAGAGAGGCCGAGTAGCAAATAGCTGGCATCCACTGAAGACCCTGCTTCCACTTAGCTAAATCAGAGAGATGGCTCAGTGGTTAAGAGCATTGCCTGCTCTTCCAAAGGTCCTGAGTTCAATTCCCGGCAACCACATGGTGGCTTACAACCATTCTATAATGAGGTCCGGTGCCCTCTTCTGGCCTGCAGACATACTCACAGACAGAATATTGTATGCATAATAAATAAATAAATATTTAAAAAAAAAAAGAAAAACCTGCCCCACTCCAAACCTCACCCTACTACATCCTGTGTCTATCTCTCCCAAATGCCCTCTGAGACTCTATGATTCATTTCTGTCAACAAGTAGCTAATGCAGCCTCCTGATCCAAGGTTAATTTTATTTAATTAATGTAAACGTAAACCCGGGGTTCACAGTGTAATGTAATATCCCCTAACAAGAACTGACTCTCCAAAATTGTTGTCTGACCTTTACACACATGCTGTGACATGTGTCACACACACACACACACACACACACACACACACACACGGTGGGAGAAAGAGAAAGAGAGAGAGGGAGAGAGAGAGAGAGAGAGAGAGAGAGAGTTACTAGAAGGCAAGGTCCCACAAGAGAGCAAGATCCCACAATCTATAAAAAGTAAAAGTAAGAGGAAGGGCACAGGCAAGAAGCAATGCTTCTGTACTAGCAGTAATGGCTTTTCTCCCCACTATCTATGCCCCTGTGTCTCTCGCACGGTCACTTTACCCAGAATTCAGTCTATGTGTATGTGTGAGATACAAGAATATGTGGAAGGGCTTAAATATCCCCACAAACTTAAAAGTTTACCAGGAGAAAGTGTAACAGTTATCTGCACATACCCCTAGTTAGGAAGTCCCAAAGTTGCTTTTAACTGACCCAGCTAAAGACCACTACCACCTATTAGTTTTCTTTTCTTTTCTTTTCTTTTCTTTTCTTTTCTTTTCTTTTCTTTTCTTTTCTTTCTTTTCTTTTCAATAAACTGGTCTCACTATATAGGTCTGGATAAACGAGAACTCACTATATAAACCAAGCAGACCTTAAACTCATTGAGATCCATCTGCCTGTGGTTGTAAGTACTGGAATCAAAAGCATGTGCCACCACATATTGTCCTTTATATCCTGTTTTGGTCTACTGAGCTGGTTCAGCTGGAAAACCCACCACAAATACTCTTTATGTGCAATTTCATTGACTCACACCATCAACTATGTTTATGGTTCAGCTGGGTTGACCACCACTCCCTATCTTTCATTATATACTCTTGTGGGGGTTATTGATGGCCAGTCCCTACAAAAGTTAATCTCCTGCCTAACACTAGTACTGAAAGTTATAATTTCTGGATGAGAGGAGGAGAGAGAAGCACATATATATGTGTATAGTGGGCATTGAAATTTTAGATAACTTTATCAGTAAAGGCCTCTTAAAAAGATGACATCTGAATATATTTTGAAAGAAACAAAGGAGTGAATCATGCGGTTATTTAAGAAACTAAATACGGAAGCTGGAGAGATGGCTTAGAGGTTGAGAATACTTAGAACTCTTCCAAAGGATCCGGGTTTGATTCCATTTATGTGGTGGTTCATAACCATCTGTAACTCCAGTTTCAAGGGAGATAACACCCTCTCCTGGCTACTGTAGGCACCGTACATGCAAGTGATGCCCAGACACACGTAGACAAAAAGACTTCATACATATAATCACATCAAAAAGAAACTGAATATACCAAGTAAAGAAAATGGTGAGAGGGAAGTTCCTGAAGCATATCATATTCATCCTTTTTGGAAGAAAAGCAAGGATGTCAGAACACTGGCTCGTACAGAAGATGAAAACAGAGAGGTGAAATATATTCTAGGAGGCAGCAATATGGGAAGCCTTCTTTGGGGCATGTGGTATTCCCACAGATTGCCATGCCTCATATGAGGCAAGGCTACTTAATTAATCCAAAGGTATAAGACAGATAAAAACTGGACCAATCAAGGTATCACTACTAGCAATGTGAAACCTGAGCCGTAGAAACCCAGAGACAGAGAGACATTGAAAGTGATGGCTAATTTTCATTGTCAACTTGCTTGGATTTGGGATCAACCAGGATATTTGAGGCATATCTTTGATTATGCCTATCAGGATATTTCAGAAAGAATTAACTTTGGAGAAAAGACCTAACTTCAATGTGGGTGGCACCATCCTATGGACCAAATGTTTGGGTGGAGCAAAAGTGGGAAAAAGAGAAACACCCCTTTCTGTTTCCTGACCCGCTGAGGTGTAAAAAAGCAACTGCCATGTAACTGCCTGATGCTATGGTTTCCTAGCAATGATGGAAGCCATGATGGATTGTATTCCCTCTGACCATGAGATAACATCAATCATTCCCCTCTTCAGTTCGCTCTTGTTAGATGTTTGGTCACAGCCGTGAGAAATGTGACTAACACAGAACTGAAGTTGGATCAATCACTAGGTGAGTAGCTGTCTTGGACTATTTGGGATGCTGGGACAAAAATACAAAAAACGAAGTAACCTTAGAGCAGTCGAAGTTTATTGATAACTAGTCTGCAGACTGGGAAGTCAAGATCAAAGCATAGACCCAAATCATGCAGATTTGGGGTCTGGTGAGGCTCACCTAGTTCACTGACATCTGTGGGTTTTTTTTATTGTTGTTTATTTGCTTTTTTTTTTTTGCTATATGTTCTCATGGTGGAAGAGGAAAAAGAGCTCTTTGTAGTTTCTTTTATGAAAGGCACCAATCCCACCCATAACTATTCATTGCCTCATATAACACTGCCACATTTTGGGTGAGGTTTCAATATACTTAATTTTGGGGAAACACAAACATTCAGACTACAATATTGGCTGAACTTAAAGGATCCAGTATCCAAACCAGCATCTACTTACTGAATTTCAGGAGCTTATCTGGTTCTTGTCCTTGTCAAGGCTTGAGGCTTTAATTTGTTTTAGAGTCTGGGGAGTGTTCCTGATTTATTATGATGAATTTGCTCTAGTATTCATTTTTCTTAAATAAGGCAAAGTTAATTTTTGTTGCTTGCAAATAAAAGAGTCTTTACTAATATAATTATTTTATGATTTCTCTCTAGTTCTTTAATATATTCCTTTTCATCTGAAGTAGATTATTAGTTTCTTCAAAACAGAAATAATTCCCTCAATTTATTTTGTATCCTTCCTCTACCCAGCTGTGCTTATAGAACAAGATAATAAGAGAGCTAAGCATTCATCCAATTACTATTATGTGTCAAGCACTGAGCTAAGTGCGAATGTAGATTATCTTATTTAAGCTTTACAACAAGTCTGTGAATAACCACTCTGATTTTCTCTAATCTTTATAGATGAGGTCACAGAGGTCACCAAATTAATGCCGTGGTGGATCAATGGAGTGCAGATTCAAACCCAGGTAATCTTATCTAATACCCCATGTTTTTAGCTGATATTTACTTTTAAAAGTAAGTATTTTCCTTATTTATGTGCATGTATATGCCCTCCCCCGCCGTGTGTGTGTGTATGTGTGTGTGTGTGTGTGTGTATGCTGCATGTGTGGGGTTGCCTGTGGAATCCAGAAGAGGGTGTCAGATTCCTTGAAGCTGGAATTACAGGCAGTTGTAAATCATCCCACGTGGGTGTTGGGATTTGAACTTGGATCCTCTGGATGAACAGCAGCTTTTTGTACACATTGAGTCATCTCTCCAGTGACTTTAGCAAATGTTTAAAAAATTCATGCATCACATCATGAAAAAGTACTAAGTATTTTCATGAAGTCACTTCCTGGGACAAACAGCTACCTTCACCATCCATCCAATCAGGGTTGTTCGAACAATCCTCCACTGTAGTAGGGCTGTTTCATTCTAGGAACATACTGCCAGCAACAGGTTAGGTGGTATGATAGTCAGACTCTACAAAGCCAGTCTTGCTCAGAAAATGTTCTTTCCTGCTGACCATTCCCTTCACAATTGCAGCCCCCAGAGGCCCACTGTTCTTGCAACAAAATTTTGGCTTTAAGAGATCACTTGAGACAACTGGCAATTTTAAATAAGAAACCAATAACATTCCAAGAGAGAAAATAGAAATATTACACAAAGAGCCAGTTATTCCTGGTAATAAAGAAAGACGACAAAACTATTACTCATTTGGAAAGAATGTTAGTTATATCTTGGCTATTCTTTCTAGCAACCCTTACCAAGTCATGTTACTTATAAAGATGTCGAGGCTAAATTTTATTGTTTTTCCATTCTATAACTCCAAACCTTAAGGGCACTACATTCAGTGAACAGAAATGCATAATACCTAACCCTAGACCTAGATACCCCAACTACCAGGTATCATTCTTCCTCTAAGCTCACAACACATTTTTGTTCAGATTCACTTGCTGTTTAATTATGTGCTGCCCCATGACACTAGTGTGGTACTCCATAATTACTGTTATGTTATTTCAGTGCCATGTAGTTTCTTTATGCAAGTCCTGATAAAAATGGACTATTTCCATGACAAAAACATATTTATAGTTAGCTTAGTATAGTTTAATGCCATAATGTTATAAAATTATCTTCCAACAAAGAGACGGTTGACTTGAACGAGAATTAATGGCAAATAGACTTTTTAGATATTTAAAAAGTCGAGGCCTAGACAGATGACTCAGTGTTTGCTTCTCAGCGTGCACACAGCAACTTACAGCAGCGTGTAACTACAGCTCCAGGGGACCCAATAACTCTCTGGCCCCTCAGTCACCAGGAACTCATGTGATGTACAAATATGCATGCAGGCAAAACACCCATTTACATAAAATAAAAAGAAAAAATCAAACAACACATTCAGTAGACTTTATATAGTTATATAATTTTCAAACATTGGTAGTATGCAGAACAATGTTAAATATACCATAATCATTATATGGTCTCTTAAGCATACCCACTTTGTTTATTCATATGGAATAAACTAAATAAAGATAAAGCAGGCATTTTTTAAAACTAATATTTAGTGAGTAGGACATACACACAGTGGGGGGAACTTTGTTTCTTTTATTTATTTCCATGTTCTTAATGCTTAGAACAGTGTCTGGTACATAATAGGAATATAGCATTGAAAATGCAGAAATACGTGCTTCCTTGTAGTTTATATTTTAAAATTAGATGACATAAAATGAAGAAATTAATGATATATATAGTATGTCAGACAATGATGTAAGTTATAGGGGAGAAATAAAACAGAATAGAGGGATAGAACAGGGATTGCTACTGGTTAGGTGGGAGAGTCATTATTTCAAATAGGATGTGAAGGAACATCTCAGTGATCAATGAAAAATAGAAAACAAAAGAAGGTGAGAGAGTGAGCCTTGGTGATATAGCAGGGCATAGTGCTCTTGTAATGTACTAGCGAGCAATGAGTTGAATACCGGTAAACAAGGGAGACAGTGGACGTGAGCAGATTTATGAAGATGACAGGGACTAGGTAATGCAGAGCCCCTGAGCATCATAAAAATGAAGATTTTACTCGAATGAGTTCCAAACAATGGAGGATCCCCCCCACATAATAGCACAAATACTATTTTTTAAATTAGTATACAAGTAATTTACATCTATATTGACTTTTCATAAATATTTCATAGATAAATGAATTTGTGAATATAGTTTCTATTATACTATATATAAATATATCATGCATAATATACATATTGCATATGTATATATAATGTGGCATATATGATGTACACATGAGATTATATTTTAAAAGCTTTTCCTAGGTGTCTTAGGAAAATAAATGATGTGGGACAAAGGGCAGAAGCAAGGAGACCACTTAGCCTACTTGTACCACTGAGATGATGATGGCTGGATAAGCATGATTGCAATGGTGATTGTGAGAAATTATCAGGCTCCTTATGTGATTGAAAAGGCAGAATGGACTGAGTGTACTAGCTGGCTCATTATGGGATATGATTTCAAGAGAAAATTAAAACACCACTTAAGGTTGCTAGAACTTGAACTTCAAAATGTTGGAGCTGTCACTAAAAATAAAGGACTTGGGATGGAGAGGTGGCTCAGTGGTTAAGAGACCTTCAGCTCTTGCAGAGGGCCTTGGTTTTCATCCCAATGTCCATGTGGGAAGGTTCATAACTGCCCCAAACTCCAGTTATATGGAATCCAATGCTCTCTTCTGGTCTCTGAGAGCGTATTTTGAATGTGGTACATATGAACTCACATAGGCCCATAAATATACATATAAATAAATTTTTAAAATTTAATTATACTTTTATTATATGTGAATGAGTTTTTTTTTCCTGGATGTATACCACATCTGTGTCAGATGAGGAGAGGGTGTTGGATTCCTAGAACTTGAGTTACAGACAGTTGTGAGCCACAAGATGGGTGCTGGGAATTTGAACCTGAGTCCTCTAGAAAAGCAACTCTCTAGCACTCATAAATGAACATTTTTATATAGAATTTTAAATGAAGAGTGAAATATCAGAAGGCATAGATCAGAAGGAAATATGGAGAGGTGGGTTTTTTGTAAGAGAGGTTTGAGAATTCTAGTCATGAAGATGAAGATCTTGACTAGATTGCTGTCTACAATCCATGAAAAATATTTAGAAAAATATGTAAATTTTGGAGTCATCATCAAATAATTGGAAATTTAAAGCATGAACCACAATTAGATCATAGAAGTGTTATAAGTATTTAAACAGTAATAAGTAAATGCACACTATTTTTCTTCAATAACAAATTATTTATACATAATAGAAAAAAGAAAACCTTCAACTTTGTTGAAGTACTCTCAAGAACCCCTTTTCAAAAGGTAGGCTCTGAATGCAGGGCTTCTCCAAGGAGATAACCCTTAGCCTTGCATGGTTCTTGCCTCAGGCAGATTGCTCTTTTACCTGGGCTCGCTCTATGGGCAACTTCACTTAGTGATCCACTTCTAGCTGCATGGCCTTTGCTCCTTCAAGACATAATTTCCACTCTGGTAGTTTCTTGCATTTTAATGTTCCCCTGAGTTATTATCTAGAAACATCAGGCTGTGTGTCTGAGCTGCTCCAGTCATGCCCAGCTATACTAATTTTTAAATTTTGTTACTGCTTGGTTTATAAAGTCATATGAATTTTGAGTGTTCTGCTGCAGCTGTATTTTTTTTGTTTAAGTTGGCTTACCTTTAACATGTGCTTCTTGTGATTTTACAGTGTAATAATATATCATTTTATGTCAAAAATATTTGCACACATGTAGTAGACATGTTGCATTTGTCCATATCATTTTGGACATCTTAATTTTTAAGAATTGTGCCTGTCTTATAGGGTGTCAGGTACTTCTCTACCTCTAGAAACACCGTCAAACTAACTAGTAGAGATGAGTACATGCCCAAAACCCACCTCTTAGAACAAACTACTTGTCCATTATCCAAGATAGCAAATCAGAACACACTACCTGACTGTCAAACATAGCCTGAGTCAACCGAACTAACACCTGTCTGTCCCTAATTAGCAACCATAACCAAACTATAGTGCATGACTGTCTACCATGACCCAAGTTCCAGTACCTGCCTATTTAGTGTGACTTGAACTAGCAACCATAATATATGTGTCTCTTCATCATGACCCAAGCTAGTCAGTCAGAGTACATTAGTTGCTTGTCCGGCATGTCTCTAACCAATGGAAACATACAACCCGACTGACCAGCCTAACCCTGGCTAGTAAATCAGAGTTTACAATTTGCCTGTCAGTTGACTGAAGCTAGCTGATCAGGATTACTTTTTTTAATTAATTAATTTATTTCTTTATTAAAGATTTCTGCCTCCTCACCGCCACCACCTCCCATTTCCCTCCCCCTCCCCCAATCAAGTCCCCCTCCCTCCTCAGCCCTAAGAGCAATCAGGGTTCCCTGCCCTGTGGAAAGTCCAAGGACCACCCACCTCCATCCAGGTCTAGTAAGGTGAGCATCCAAACTGCCTAGGCTCCCACAAAGCCAGTATGTGCAGTAGGATCAAAAACCCATTGCCATTGTTCTTGAGTTCTCAGTAGTCCTCATTGTCCGTTATGTTCAGCAAGTCCGGTTTTATACTTTTAAGTTTCATTTTCTGCATGCAAATTTGTATTCATGTATGTCTGTGTACCACATGAGTGCCTGGTGCCCATGGAAGTTAGAAGAGGTCACCCTGCCCCCTGGAACTGGAGTTATGGATGATTATGAACCACTACTATGTAGGTTCTGGGAACTGAACCTTGGTCCTCTCCAAGAGTGAGAAGTGCCCCTATCCATTGAGCCATCTCTCTAGCCCCCATAGTGCTATTCTTAATGGCCATGACCTTGCTTTATTCGTGTTGATATTCCTGAGACTAATCACAATGACTATCTCGCAGAAGATCATAGAAAATATGGATTAATGAATATATGATTCTGGTAATATTAATACATTTACCTGATGACCTTGGATAAGAGAATATATTATCTTGTAGACATATATTCAAGTTTTGAAGAATGTAGTATTTTTGACAGGTATGGGTTTTTTACTGAAGCTAAAACAAAAAATAACAAAGTGTTTCATGCTAGTCAATTTTCCATTATTGCAATAAATACCTGTAGTAATCAACTTATAAAGTGAAAAAATTTATTTTGGCTTAGAATTTTAAAGGCACTGGTCCGTGATTGATTGGCCCCATTGCTTTGTACCCACGGTAAGATAGAAGTAAACTGCAAAACAAAATTGTTCAGCTCATGGATAATAAATAACAAAAAAGAAGAAGAAGGAAATTACCAGGGTCCCAGTACTCTAATTTGATTACACATTACTAGTGACTTTAAATCCTCTCACTGGGCCAAACCTTCTAGTAGCACCAGGGGTTAGAGATCAATTCTTCAACATATGAGGCTTTGGAGGACAACAAGATCCAAACTAACTATAGCAAATTTATTGAGATAAAAAATGGAAAATAAGGCAAGAAAAGAACATGTGCAGTAGGGAAGCATTAGAAAGAAAAGCAAAGTGAGGAAACCCCCACTACTTATGGAATCACGGAGAAGAGCTAGAGAAATTGAGGGATGCCATTATTCAGTAAAGTAGATGTGGAAGAAAAGTCAAAGAAAAGACTTTAAAGATGAAAAATAGGTAGAAGCAGGTGGCAGGTATAAGAAGGACCTAAATGGTAGCTTTGCTCTCTGACAAAAGCTTTGATTTTTAACTGCATGTCAGGACATCTGTAGGGTTATTGGGAAGTTGACAAAAAAAACCTCCTCCTAGCTTTCATGCACATGCATTCGGTTATGGGAGAAGTCTACGTTTATAACGATGAAGAGAAAGCAGTGGGATGGTGGAAGGGGGTGTATAGCAGGGAAGACAGCTTACTGTTCTGAGGAGGCAAACTCTTCCTTCCTTTACCAGAGCTGAAGAAAATGTGGCAGCCTTGTTGAGAAAATGCTTTCCCTTCTTCCCATTCTTGTTTTATTTTTTTAAATGAACTCTGACCTCTCCCCCTTTCCCCTCTTTTAAAGCTGAGGTAACTAGTTTCTATATGCTCTTTGTGTGTGTGTATATATATATATATATATATATATATATATATATGCTCTCTCTCTCTCTCTCTCTCTCTCTCTCTCTCTCTCTCTCTCTCTCTATATATATATATATATATATATATATATATATATATATATATATATAGTAGGTCCCATGTTAGTGGTACACACATTTAATCCCAGCACTTGGGAGGTAGGGACAGAGGCAGATGAAGAAATATCTGTGAGTTCTAGGCAAATATAATCTATTTAGGCAGTTTCAGGCCAGCCAAGGCTACCAAAAAAAGTTAAGGTGGTGGTACTAATCCTCCTCCTCCTGGAATTAACATTTGCCCCTCCTGAGTGCTTGGATTGCAGACTTGTGTTAACTCCTCTAGTTTGGTCGCAGTTTTGGTATAATACCGGCAGGACTGTCATTTTATCACCCCCCCAACAACCCCCCCCCCCCACACACACACCAGGATACGTCACGTCCCAGGGTGGAATCTAGAGCTTTGTTTGATGGAGGTAATACCGATTGAGCTCATTTCACACTAGGGCTCCCTAACTGTTCCAAGGAAGCACCAGCCCCAAACTCACTGCGGATCTAATGAAGAGGGTGTCCCTTGCTACATCGTGAGTTCATCATTCCTCCAGACTAGGTTTCCAGGACCCTGGGGCACCTGCAAGAGGAGAATATCAAAAGGGGGTCTTAGGAGAGAGAAGTAACTAGTGTGTGGCAAATGGTGGGCAGCAGGGCACCTCAGAAAAAGCTACTAAGTGTAGAACAGGTGGAACCTTGGCCATAGCCAGCTGGGAGGCAGGATGAGGCTTTAATCCCTGGCACACCTTATCTAGGCTGGGTGGGTTCTGGTGCTACCACAAGGGGTTGAATGAAAATGGGGTGGGGGACCTCTGTGAGGGTTTGGTTGGTCCTGAAGTCCTTGGCAATACTGAGCCCATATGGCTTGTGGGGCTTGCATAGACAGTGGGAGGACAGCAGGGACCTCGAGAGAGAGGCTGCAGCCAAGAGATGAAGGAGCTCCACGACAGGCGCGTGGTTGTGTGCTGGGGTCGGCTATGCCTGACTGGATTGTGGCGCCGCCGCCTGGTGGAGCCTGGCACTGAGCATGTGGGTAGGGGCGGCTAAAGACCGCCTCCCTGTGCGGTCCCTCTACCTGCTGTGGGCGGGGAGGAAGAAAGGCGGGCACCAAGCGATAGGGTGAGTCACTCCTTTCCCTAGGGTTAGAAGAGGGACTTCTCTCCCTTCCCGGGGTCTGCGCATCAGCTCCAGACTCCGAGCTCCAGTTCCGCGACTCTGTCGGCTACTCTCCCAGGCGGCGCGACTCCTATCTCCCTTCTGAGGCTGGACCAGTCGCCTTTCCCCATAGGTGAGGACTAGGTAAGTTCTCGCCATTTGATACCCTATGCTAGGGTGCTGGCTGCCGGGTGTGTGTGTGTGTGTGTGTCTGGGGGTGGGGTGGTCTTCCAGTCTGTGTCTCTGTCTGCCTTTGCTTCCTTCCTCTGGATCTTTCCATCGTAGACAGAAAGTTAGATTTTTAAAAAACGCGTCAGAGAATATCAAATCCGTTCTTAGACTCCGTGCCAAACCAAACTCTGAAGCCATATTCTTAATTTCCCGGGTACCTTCAAATGTCCTGATGGCCGTATTTATGGGACAAGGTATGTTTGATTTGTTTCGACTTTGCTTAATTAACCCCCCCCCCCACCTCTTTTTGTTCCTGGATAATTTTTAGAGGTGGGGACAGGAGAGCTGGAGAGATGAGCTGGGATCATTTGCCGGGCGCTTTCTTCATTCACCAAGGTGGCTGGGTGTTTCATGTAGCCTGAGTTGGGATCTTGAAAGAACCATTCTAGCCCAGGACACATGAGAGCTGGCAAAGGACTGCAGTTAGTGCATACCTATAAAGTGGCCACTGAAAGAATCAAAATATTTTGGAGGTGCAATCTTTGCCAGTGCAACAGCAATGTTGAGAGAATTCATTGAAAGACTCCGAGGAATATTCTAGGAAAAAAAAATGTGGGTTATTGCTGCTTTTGTATTTTCTGTTTTCAGGGATGCTTCAAAGCCTATTATTTCCCTTGCAGGAAAATCAATGAGAGCCTATTCTGTTTCTTAGAAGGTTTTACCTGTGCAAAGCTACATGTTAGCTTGTCCTCTATCAGTATATCGGGGGAGGGAATGTCAAAACTCACTGCTTTTAGAAAGATCGATTTGGGGAGGGGATGTTTCTGCTTTCACTGCCATTAAGCAACAAAGTGTTTCTGTGACTGTTAAATAGACACTAATTATTGCTGTCATTTTTGCATAGAAGTAACAGAGAGTATGTTGAAATACGTGGATCTGTGGCTCATGCTGACAACTGCTTGTCAGTATTATTCAGTTTGATGCGATGTTAACAGGTGGTCTTAATTCACATCACAAAGTGATTCTGTTCTAGAAAACTTACTTGACGGTACAGTGCCAAAGTACTCCTAAAATCCAGTACTTTATCTTTGGGGGGAGAAATATGGGTGAGGGAATATTTTTTTGGCAATTAGCCCCTGATCATAGCTTGCTGCTTTCTGAATCGTCTTTCTGATTGTGGATTACAATCTGTGGCCATATAGACAAGCCCCTCTTGGAAGAAAATGATTGAAACTTTAGGTTAGTCAGGTGACAGGGAGTCCTTGATAATCTTCTTTCAATGACCTCCAGGAAAACCCTTCAAAATAAGTTATATTTCCCACTTCCCTGGTAACCTAGCGCTTCCTGTCTCTGTCGTGGGTCTTATTAACATTTTTATCACTGGAATTTAGTAAAGTGG